>NW_019268535.1:2063444-2119291 GCF_002738365.1 Cucurbita moschata
AAAAAAAAAAAAAAAATGAGAAATTCTATTACTAGTCTTGTCGCTCTATTTACACGTCACAGTATAAACCCTAAACCCTAATAAATATAGTACCTTTTATTTATATATACTTATAATTTTCTTGGGTAAGAGTCCATTTTGTTAAATTTAAATTTTTTAAAGAAAATTAACGAATCTATCGACCAGCACATCCATTTGCACGTTATAACATAAATAACGAAAAAAAAAAGATATCAAATAATATTTTTGAGACATAATTGAAACCTAAGACAAATAATTGATTTTTTCTCAATACAAAAATTGTACTTACCACCAATTTAAAAACACTAATTATTTTTAAAAAACGCATTTAATTCCAATTAGTTTAAATTATTATGAAGCAATAATGAAATATATAATAATTGGAAGATAAATAAAAAAATAAAAAAAATTATGATGACGTAAGAGAAATACAAGGCCAGACTGTCGGTATGATAAACCGCGAAAAGGTCAAAGTCAACTTAAACCGGGGACCCCATAGCTGTCCCACACTATTTTCATTTATTTTTATTAATAGAAATTAATATTTTTCAACGCCATAATTTCCTATTCCTCTTAGTATCTTAAATATTAATAAATAAGAATACCCATAAGTCATCGTTCATCTGAGCTGGTCTTTATAAGGACGTAGTTTAAACCAAAAATAAGGAAAGACTAGAGTGAGATTTGTCCTATATAGATAAATGGGGTCGGGGTTCGAGTTTTCTATCTGAATTATATGCTATCCAAGTTTTGGTTGTTGTTTAGTTTTCAACTCATTTACTCGCTCACGTTTTAGAAAATATTTTGTAGGATCTCATATCAGTGGGAGAGAGAACGAAACATTCATTATACGCATGTGGAAACCTCTCCCTAGTGTATGCGTTTTAAAATCATGAGACTGACAACGGTGCGTAACCGGCCAAAAGGGACAATATCTGCTAGTGGTGAACTTAGGTTGTTAAGATGGTATCAGAGCCAGCCAGACATCAAGTGGTGTGCCTGCGAGGACGCTGGGTTCACAAAGGGGGTGGATTGTGAGATCCCACATCGGTTGAAGAGGAGAACAAATCATTTTTTATAAGGTATGGTAACCTACCCCTAGCAAACATGTTTTAAAACTGTGATACTGAATTCTTTATAAACATGTGAAATACTGAAACCTCTCCTTGATAGACACGTTTTAAAATCGGGAGACTGACGACGATACGTAACAGGCTAAAGCGGACAATATCTGCTATCCGTGAACTTAGGCTGTTATAGATGATATAAGAGTGAGGACAATAGGTCTACAAAGGGGGTGGATTGTGAGATCCACATCGGTTGAACATAGGAACAAAACATTTTTTATAAGGTGTGGTAACCTACCCTTAGCAGACGTGTTTTAAAACCGTGATACTGAATTCTTTATAAACGTGTGAAAGACTGAATTCTTTATAATGGTGTGGAAACCTCTCCCTGACAAACATGTCTTAAAATCGTGAGATTGAGCGTGATATGTAATGCGTCAAAGCTATTATAAGGTGTGGAAACCTCTTCTAACAGACATGTTTCACGACAACGATATGTAACGGGTGAAAGTGGGCAATATCTACTAGCTGTGAGCTTGAGCTATTACACATTTTTTTCCGAATATCGGGATTAGAAAAAAGGGCAAATTGGGAATAATTAAATTGTGGTGAGTTGGAAAAGAAATAAATAAAAAAAAAGGATAAGAATATGGGAAGATGGTGGGTGAGGTGTTCACATGATCAAAACCTGTGATTCTGAATTGGATGAAACAATGGAAGCTGTTTCCTCAATTTGTTTACCCTAATTTTGCTTTATTTCCTCATCTGCCGCCATAATCCATTCATATTTATTTATTTATATAATTTATATTGACTTATTCAACGAAAAAAAAAAAAAAAAAAACAATTATTTTCTTGCGGAAAATGGAATTTATGGTGTGAAATTACTTTTTTGAACATGCCAATGCCAACGGACGCGGTTTCGTTCACACTCACACTTTCACACCAAAACAGAAAGTTTAATAAATTCCCATTTTCGTAATTTCCAATTTGTGTTAATCTTGTGGGCCCCCCTTCATATATTTTTGGAACCCAGCTTTTAAAACAGCTCAATTAGATAAACTCGACCCAACTTAATCTAACCTGTAGGTCGAGGATTACATTATGAAGATGAGTTGGATTAGATAAATTCATAAATTTTTTTAAAATTAAATTTAATTTCATAATATTCTCGTAATGCTTTTTAATAATGGTTCAAAATATACATGGAAAGGAAGTTGTAAATCTTAATTAAATGATTGAAAATAAAAAGATATCTGTAGGTGGCTTTTTAAGTCCGTTGTCAAATTCCAGGGCTCAACCCTAGACAGGTGGTGGAAACTACCAAGTTGGAGTACGGTAGATATGTAGAGATCGGAAAGAACACCAACGGCTAAAACACTCTGCTGGGCTGACACTAACACTGAGAGACGAAAGGTAGGGGAGTAGTTCTGTGCGTATCGACCCGTGCAGTGCTGTAGCTAACGCGTTAAGTATCCTGCCCGGAGAGTACGTTCGCAAGAATGAAACTAAAAAAAATTTGAGTGTATGACGTGAACAGCTCCATCCAAAAAAATTTACGATTGGATTGAGTTGATTAGGTTTAAGATGAAAAGTTGGTCGGAGTCTAAATAATAATAATAATAAATTAGATGAGAGAATATAATTATTTTATTTTATTTTTTGAAAAGGAAGATATTATAAATAGAAAGAAAAATATGAGAATGTTGTATTATTATATTGTATTATTGAAGTGGGGGATTGCTATGTATGTGTAGGTTTGGGCCAAGTTAGAAAGGTACATATGGGCCATGGCCTTTCAAATGAAATAAAAACTACAAAGGCTTTGGATTGAGCAATATTCTATTCATTTAGTGCATAATTAGTATAAACTTTCACATGATTCATTAATAAGATTCTATGCTTCAATGATTGACCCAATCTAATGAAAATGAGACAAGACGAACCCAACGCTCTACGTCTAATTGGTTAGTTAAGAATTAAAAGTCGGTGTCTATATCAACGAGATATACTTTTTTTTCCCTTTTTTTCAGTGATTGAATCGTCAAAACAAGTAATGTGGTTACGTCACAGGAGAATACAGGAGGTATAATAGCCCAAGTCTACCACTGGCAGTCACTAGTTGTTATTATCTTATTTGGGGCTTTCTTGTTCGGGTTTTCCCTTGAGGTTTTTAAAGAATGTTTTGTTCTCCTCTCTTAGGATCTTAGAATCCACCTCCCTTATGTTCGTTCCCCTTTCTAACCGATATGGGATCTCACAATCTACCTGCCTTATATTGTCTTCTTTAGCTTAAGCCCACCGCTAGCCGATATTGTTTTGGTTTCCACACTCTTATAAATAATAATTCGTTCATCTCTCTAACCGACCTGAGATCTCACAATTCACTTGCCTCATATTGTCTTCTTTAGTCCAAGCCCACTACTAGCCGATATTGTCTTCTTTGGGGTTTTCCCTCAAGATTTTTAATACACGTCTGCTAGGGGGAGGTTTCCACACCCTTATAAAAAAATGTTTCATTCCCCTCTCCAACCGATGTGAGATCTCACAATCTACCTCCCTTAAGAGCCCAACGTCCTCACTAACACTCATTCATCTCTCTAATTGATGTGGGATCTCGCAATCCACGCCCCACACCCAGTGTCCACCCCCATTTAAGGCCTAGCATCCTCGTTGACGCACTACCCAGTATCTAACTCTGATATCATTTGTAACAGCCCATGCCCACCACTAGCACATATTGTCCTCTTTAGACTTTCCTTTTCAAGTGGTAGATATTGTCATATTTCGACTTTCCCTTTTGAGCTTTCCCTCTGCCAAAGATAGGTTTCAATACCCTTATAAAAAATGATTCGTTTCTCTCTCCAACCGATGTGAGATTTCACACAAGTCATCATGTATCGATTCTATATAGGGTGATTATTAGAGACATGCAGATTTTGTAATCTAGGACGGAGAAGGTCTCGTTAAAATAAAAAATCATATTTATTGGTTGCAATTTGCAAGAAGATTGTAATGTAAACGAATGGTCCACTCTGTCAGACCCTATGCTGCCTGCTTCCCAATTCTCCACTACTCATCCTCCCGAAAACCCTATGTATTATATACATTTATGACAGAGATTGCAGAATCTGAATTTGAACCGCCATGGACCTGACATGAACGAATCTAATCTATCTTATTAGGGTTTATACTCACATTAATTGGCAGACTAAAGTAAGCATTGTTGAAGGCAATAATAAGCATTTTAAGCATATCCTCCTCCTCCTTTCCCCATTTCAACTCCTCTGTTCTTAGCAGGGAAATCAGTGTCATGAACAAACCTGCTCCAGTACCAATGCTTCTTCCAAACTTGGCTCATTTCTTCAATAGGAATGCCCTTTGTCTCAGGCAAGAACAAGGCTACGAAGATGGACATGACCACAACAAAGAAGGCGAAGAATATGAACAACCCAAATTTCATATGGCACAGCATTGTCAAGAACACTTGAGCTATTACGAACGTGAAGAACATGTTGACTGAAACGTTTACACTTTGAGCAGCTGAACGAATCTCTAATGGAAAGATTTCACTCGGCACAAGCCAACCTAGAGGCCCCCATGACCATGCGAACCCTGCAACATATATGCAAATGAACAACACCACCACTATGGCATACCATTTGGGCAACGTATCCGGGTTCCCACTTACTCCAAATTTTGCTCCAATGGCTGCTGCCACAACCGCCTGCAAAAACCAGACACGATCAACATTTGAACTTCACGGTCTAATATCGGTTGAGGATTGTTGAGAGGATGTCCCACGTTGGCTAATGTAAGGAATGCTCATGAATTTATAAGTAAAGAATCCATGTTCATGAGGCCTTTTGAAGAAGCCCAAAGCAAATCCACTTAGAGCTTATGCTCAAAGTAGACATATCATACCATTGCAGAGATTCGTGGTTTCTAACATAGTATTGGAGCTATACTCTTAACTTAGTCATGTCAATAGAATCCTCAAAAGTCGAACAAAAAAGTTGTTAGCCTCGAAGGTGTAGTCAAAAGTGACTCAAGTGTCGAACAAATGGTGTACTTTATTTGAGGACTCTAGAGAAGGTGTGATATCCCACATTGGCTGGGGAGGAGAACGAAACACCATTTATAAGAGTGTGAAAACCTCTCCCAGCAAGTGTTCTAAAAACCTTGAGGGGAAGCCCGTAAGGGAAAGCCCAACCCAAAGAGGACAATCTATGCTAGTGATGGGCCTGGGCCGTTACAGAAAAGTCGAGCCTCGATTAAGGGGAGACTATTCGAGGGCTCCATAGGCCTCAAGGGAGACTCTATAGTGTGCTTTCTTTGAGAGGAGGATTGTTATCATGTGTTTACAAGTAAAAGAACATACCTGACATATAAACATTTGAACTCCACCTTCAAGGAAAAGAAACCTCCGTCCCCATTTATCGACACTGTAGATCGACACAACGGTAGCGCCGACGTTAACGAAACCAGTGATCACAGCTGACATCAAAGCAGCATTGCTTTCGAACCCAATAGTGTTAAAGAGAACAGGAGCATAGAACATAATGACATTGATGCCGGTGAGTTGTTGGAAGAAGGGAATCAAGATAGCCACACTCAGATGAGGTCTATATTTTCTCTTTAAAAGATTAGCCCACGGATTCTGCACTTTCTTTGACTCATCACTGGCTGCAACAAGATCATTAAACTCTTCATCAATGTCATCAACTCCACGGATTCTTTTCAGTTGCTGTCGAGCCTGGTCGTTGCGTCCTCGCTCGATCATGGAGTTCGGAGTGTCGGGAAGAATCAACGATCCAACAGAAATTGTAAGAGCAGGCACCACCGCGCCGCCCAAACTCAAACGCCATCCCCAACCACCTTCGATCTTCACGAAGAGATAGTTCCACACATTGGCTATCAAAATCCCAATTGTAATCGACAATTGGAAACCAATATTCAGAGCTCCTCTGTATTTGTATGGAGCCGTTTCAGACAGATAGAGCGGCACAGACTGTAAAAAACACCCAAAAAAAACAGCCCATTCAATGTTGGATTTGAATTAGGATCGGAATTATGTCGAAACAAGTTGATATGAACCAAGAGACATCAATCATACAATATGCTTCAATGAAGATGTGAAGAAAAGGCTGTCAAAATTATCAAAAGATGTTTCAATTCATGCTACATTGAAGAAGAATAAAGTTTGATTGTTGTAAATTTTGGGTGGGTTATAATTTAGAGTTATTGTGTTTTAAGACTTTTTATTTAATTTCGGTTATATTTAGGCTAATTATGGCCATAAAGTGTGAATGTTACAACTTTTAGAATGCTTTCATTTTGAGGCTATATAAAGCCATCTATGTTGTATTTGTAAGGAAGACTTAGAAGATATATCAAAAGAAGCATTTGTGCTTTTCTTTAGCCAATGGCTAATTTTCTTTGCAATTCTATGTAGTTTAGATTGCATGTAGAATCATTCAAGCTCGACATGATCAATCTTGCTTGTGGAGTGATTCGAATCTCAAACAAGTGTTCTTGCGTTGAGATATTTGATCAACAAGAATCATTCAAGCTAGACATGATCGATCTTGCTTGTGGAGTGGTTCGAATCTCAAACAATGTTCTTGCCTTGAGATATTCGATCAACAAGGTAATCCGAATCTTATTCCCCTTGTAGTTGATTCCTTATCTTATCACAAGTACAAGAGCCAAATGAAAAACTTATTCCACTAAGTCTACTAGTAATTCTCCTACTTAAGTTGGTTACTTATTCTACACCAAGTCAAGTTTATAAGCTCACAATCTCCTCCGTAAACTTGACTTTGTTCGAGATTCTTCACTTCCAGCAAGTCCCGCATCTCTGCAAACTTAACTCTTGCTAAGGTCTTGGTTAGAATATCTTCACGTTGCTCTCTAGTGCATACGAACTCCACAACGATTTGTCTCTTCTCAACACACTCATGGATGAAGTCGAAGCGAGTGTTAATGTGTTTGCTGCATCCGTGAAATACTGGATTCTTCATCAGTGCAATCGCAGATTTGTCGTCGACGTAGAGAGTTTTCGACTTTAGTTCATTTCTAGTCACTTCACTCAACAAATTTCTCAGCCACAATGTTTGACACGACACTGCAGTTTCTGCCATGAACTCGGCCTCACAGGAAGATAGTGCTACAGTTTGCTGCTTCTAAGATTGCCAAGAGATCAAATTTCCGTTGAAATAAATTATCATTTATGTGATGTTTTTTCTATCGTTAATGTCTCTAGCTAAATCACTATCGGTAAAATCGACTAGTTCTTCAGAACCTCGCCCTTTTTGATACTTCAACACATAGCTTGTGATTCCCTTTGCATAGCGGAGAATGTGTTTAACCGCTTGATGATACATTATGGTGGATTTTTCTATGTACTTACTCATTATTTCAAAAGCATATGAAAGGTCTGGACGAGTATGAGCCAAGTACCTTAGACTTCCAATGATACGCCTATACTTAATGGAACTCACCAAGTTTCCTTCAGCATCTTTCCCGAGTTGTAACTTTGCTTCCATGGGATACTTGGTCAGGTTGCACTCTACTATCTTAAATTGTTGCAACAACTTCTTAGCATAGGTCGATTGCTTTAGCATGATGCAATCTTTCTTTTGGTCCACTTTAATACCAAGGTAGTACGTGAGTAACTCGAGATCAGTCATCTCAAATTCTTTCATCATTTGTTGTTTGAACACTTTGACACCTTCCACAGTTGTACTAGTGACAAACAGGTCATCAACGGACACGCCAACTATGAGTGTTTCAGTCCCATTGTTTCTTGTATACACTGCTTGTTCTTGCAAGCACTTCATAAAGTTTAGACTCTTTAAGCTTTTGTCTAGACATATGTTCCATGCCTTCGGTACTTGCCGTATACCATAGAAGCCCTTTGACAACTTGTACACTTTATGTTCTTCGGCTTTGATGACAAACCCTTCAGGTTGGGCAACAGACACTTCTTCTTGGAGGTCACCATTTAGGAATGCTGATTTGACGTCCAAGTGATGGACCTCCCACCCGTGTTGAGTTGCAAGGGCAAGAATCAACCTTACACCGTCTAGTCTGGCCACAATGCGAAAACCTCCTCAAAATCAACTCCTTGTCTTTACACGTACCCCTTCGCCACAAGTCTTGCTTTATGCTTGATGACATTTCCTTCACTATTCTTCTTCAACTTAAACACCCACTTCAAACTGATGGACTTATGTCTAAGCAGTAAGTTAGTTAATGTTCATGTCTTGTTCTTCTCAGTGGCTTCAAGCTATTTTTGCATGGCCTCCTGCCACATCGTCTCAGTTGCTGCCCCATAGTAAGGTTGTCAACTCCTCGGCCGGGAGCAACACTAACTCATCAGGATCTAATTCTTCTTCAAATGTATCCGCATAAATTTCAGCAAGAGAACATAACTTCTTTGGTCCATCCTCTGTTGTGGATCCTCCTTTGCTCTCGCCTAAGCTCCCTTGCTCTAGAGAGTCCATCATGTCTTTCGATGTCACTGGTGATGACATGTGTGGATTTGTTGGTGTTGTTGTAGAAGCACTTTCTAGATCGGTTGCATCTTCCTCTTCTTCTAGAGTTAAGACTCTGTAACAATCTACTTGTTATCGCCAACACTGCACCAATCTTACTTCTTCTCTTCGAATATGACATCCCTACTTACATAAATAGGGAAGTGGGCAGGCTGGTCTCTAATAGTATCTTGTATAGGCGGTTATGCGACTGTTTTACCTTCATCAACAAAGTTCCATTTTATGTCGAACATCTTAAAAACGAGCCAACTAACTCCACTCTACTTCGTTCTTCCGTCATTTGACCAAGATTGATAATGTTGCTCTTCAAGTTTGGGATACAGTATACATTGGTCAGTAAACGTTGGTCGCCATTCTTGCACTGGAACAAGATAGATCCTTTGCCTTGGATCGGTACAATTGATCCATCGCCAAACTTCAAGTTTTCAATAAGCTTCTCATCAAGCTCCTTGAACTTTGTTCGATCTCCGGTCATGTAGTTGTTTGCTCCGTTGTCAAGGCACCACATGTTGGTCTCCACTCGATCTTCTCATTTTGTGAGAAGATTCGCCATAACCTTTTCTTCGTTGAGCATCAACAGGTTGGGCATCTTCTCGGCCAACATCAATGCGGGCTCTTGATCTTGCATGAGTGTGAGGTTTGCCTCCTCATCTCGCTTCTTCTTGCTGCATTCTATCACATAGTGCTCATATTTTCCACAAGAGTAACACTTAATCATACTTTTTGTCCTTCCAGGGGTTGACATTGTCATAGGTTTGTGAGGTATTGCCACGACCTCCTCTGCCACCACGTCCACGGCCATGTCCACGACTACGTTCACGACCTTTGTTTTCGTTGTTATGGCTGTCGCGTCCCCTCGTACTTGAAAAAAAAGAGTCAGCCACATCATTCTTTTTTGTTCGTGCAAGCCACTCTTCATGTGTGAGTAAGAGGTGTTTTTCCTCCTCTTTGTCTTCATAGCCACGAAGTCTCTCCTCATGGACCTTTAGACGACCAACGACCTCCTCAACTGACATATTCTTGAGGTCGCCGAACTGCTCGATGGAGGTAACAATTTGCATGAATCTTGAGGGAACTGCTCGAAGGAACTTCTTGACGACGAAGATCTCCTCCACCATGTCGCCTATTGAACGGATGCCGCTGACGATTATCGTCAACTTCATGGAAAAGTCATCTATTGACTCACCGTTCTTCATGCGGATAGCCTCGAACTCACTCTTCAAGGTCTGCACCTTTGCTTCCTTGACACATACATGCATTTTTTGCAGCGTCTCCCACATTGCCTTTGCCGAATCCTTCTCTGCCAACATGAGAAGAATGTCCTCCGGAACTGCTTGGTAAATGGCGGCAAAAGCCATCCTATCCTTACTCTCCTCAATGTCACCATGCTCGATGACGTCCCACACGCCTTGTGCTTGTAAGTTGACACGCATCTTGATCAACCATGCCGTGTAGTTACTCTTTGTGAGTAACAGGTATTGGAGCATTACACTCCCCTCCTTTCCACTCTTTATCATTGTCACTTCTCCTCTGGTGACTTTGAATGGTGATGACATTTGTTTCGGATCCTGGAAGCTCTAATACCAAATGTTGGATTTGACCCACGATGAAAATTACATCGAAACAAGTACAAGAGTCAAGGAAAAACTTGAGGGGAGAGAGCTTTTTGGACCTAAGGAAACCTTAATCCCCTTTTTAATTCTCTTGTTGTGTTGTTGGGAAGAAAGCATACTTTGTTTTCTAAACTTTTACTCATTGTTAACAACTATTAAACATCTTGTTAACTAAAGCATAAAATTTAGTGAACAGCTACAAAACTTGGTCCATAATTTAGCAACTACCAATTCTACTATTGTTAGTGAGTTATTTTACTAAGTCTACCGATCATTCTCAAAGTTACTCGATAAGTGAGTAAGTGAGTTATTTATTAAGTAAAGTTCATAAACTCCATTCAAAATAGAGTAATAAGAAATATCCACTCAACTTTGAAAAAGAAAGGAAACCCATTTTTTATTTCATGATTATGACATATAAACAACATAAATTAATGGAAAAAAACAACCCCAGCTGTGTTTGTCAAAATGTTTCACCATCGCTCTCTGTTTCTAATTTGTGGGCTCAAAACAGAGTAAAAAACAGAGGAAGGTACCTGATTGGCAAAGCCGATGCCAAAACCAAGCAAAATACGGCCAATAATAAGCATCTCAACGTTCTTAGCAGCGGCATTAATGATAGCACCGGCGCAAAACAGGACACCACCGAACAACATAGACAATTTCCTCCCAAATTTACGCGTCACCGTCGACGCAACCAACGACGACAACAGCGCCGCTAAGTAAAGCGACGACGTGAACAACGTCAACGTCACGCTGTCGTATTGACAGTACTGGTTCGTCGTTTGGTTCTCGTGCTTCTTTCTGAACACCGATGGGAAGAATTTCCTCAAGAACGAGTCCATGGAAGTCACCCCACCTACACGGACCGACCCACCAACACAAAATCAACAAAAAGAAAAACCCATTTAGCTCAAAACCAATCAAATAAAACTGAGGAATCCGTACCTGAAATCCCAATATCGTAGCCGAAAATCAGACCGCCCATGGCGGCAACGACACATGTTAAAGTGACATACAGAGTAAGGTTGCCGGGATACTCTTTTTTACTGCCGCCGACGGCGATTCCGACAGCCGTCATTTTGGATCAAGCTCAAACAAGAACAAGATGAGCTAGAAATTGAACAGCAGAAGGAGAGAGAGAGTAGCGACAGGGTTGGAGTTGGAAAATATTATTAATTATAGAGTAGATGGTCAACTTCAAGCAATAAATTATTGAAAAATAATTACGAATTATCGTAAAATATTATCTTAAAATATTATCAATATTTGAGCGTAGAACGGTAATGTTAGGAATTGAAGTAAAAATCTCTCATTAATTTTATATAGCGTTACAGACTTTCTGATGTTACTTAATTTGGTATAATTAAATCAAATTTAATTCAAATAACTCAATCCAATCTAAATCTAATAATAACTCAATCAAATCTAAATCTAATAATAACATGTAAATCGAGATTAAACATATGAGTTTTATAATTTAAACATCATTTTCTTTATATCTAAGCGTTGAAATTTTGTGTTTTTTTTTTAATTATTTTTTTAAAAAAATAATAATTAATTAATTTGATGATGGGTCAATACCATAAGCTTTTAACCCTCGAATATCAAGTTCAAGTTGTGAGATCAGCTGAAACATGCAAGTTGGAGGTGACTGGAAATAGCTCGTCAACGCCTGTCGAATGGGAAATTAAATATCAGACATTCACAAGTCACTGTACATCATCAACATCCGTTAGAATGGTAGGGTTAGTTTGCAACCCTATTTTAGGATTAGTTGGGTTGATTCAACCAAAAAATTGTTAACCTACCAATCGACTCAAATTTTCCGTTTTTCAAAAATTCAATAACTCAAACTGAGAAAAAAAAAAAAAACAAACTCAATGTTCATGGTTTGAGTTAATTAATTAAAGTTGGTTAGATTACCAAGTCATATTAATATCCATATTCAATATTGTACAACAAGAAATAAAATAGCACAAGTCAAGTCGAGAAAAAGAACCAGAAATAAAATAGCATAAGTCAAGTCGAGAAATAGAACG
Organism: Cucurbita moschata; assembly: GCF_002738365.1. Classification (NCBI taxonomy): domain Eukaryota; kingdom Viridiplantae; phylum Streptophyta; class Magnoliopsida; order Cucurbitales; family Cucurbitaceae; genus Cucurbita; species Cucurbita moschata. Next base: position 2,075,747 of record NW_019268535.1, read on the forward strand.
GAATGTGATGTTTAAATGTGAGCTATATTATGTGAAGTCTTTGTGTAGGTAGGCTCCACGGATATTAAAAAATAATTTATAAATACGAAAATTAATGTGAATGAAAGGAAAATAATAGTTTTAGTTTTGATATCATATGCGATACCCAAGTGTATTGAGGTTAAAGATGTGGAAGTCAAAGAAATACAGTTTGAATTTTCTTGGTTTACTTTGAAAATGTATTAAAAGCTTAGCATATAACATTGTAATTACTTCTATTTTGTGAATACAAGTCTAAGCCTAGTTTGGTGTGGGTTATGCCTTTTCAAGTTTGAAAATTTTTCAAGTTTTTTTTTTTTTTTTTTTTGTTTGTCGGATCTAAAGTTTGTAATTATTTGTGTTAAAATAAGGTGATATTCAACTCATTCATTTAAGAGTTTTTGCTTGTTTATTCCTATAGTGATACTCAACTCAAACTTCAGTTTAGTTATGATATTTTGTTCATAGGTATATTAGTTAAGTTATGTGAGATGCTATGGTTGGAAAGGAGAACAAAACATTACTGGTGTAAAAACTTCTCTCTAGGAGAGGCGTTTTAAAACTTTGAGAGAAAATCCAGAAGAGAAAGTCCAAAAGGACAATATTTAAAATCCAGAAGAGAAAGTCCATAGAAAGTAAAGTAAACTTGAAACTCAAAAGAGGAAGTTCAAAAGGACAATATCTACTAACAGTAAACTTGAGTTTTTACAAATAGTATCAGAGCTAGGTTTTCGGGTGGTGTGCCAGCAAAGACACTGACCCCAAAGGGGGTGGAATTGGCAAGATCCCACATCTTGCGGAAAAGGAACAAGAGACAGCGAGGATGCTAGGCCTTGAAAGGGGGGGAGTGGATTGTGATATCCAACATTAGTTGGAGAAGAGAACGAAACACTCTTTATAAGAGTGTGGAAAGATTTCCTTAACCGCTCGAAAGGAAAAGCCTAAAGAGGACAACCGAAAGGAAAAACCTAAAAAGGATAATATCTGCTAGCAGTGGACTTGAGCCGTTAGAGTAGTGATGTCACAAGAGAATGCAAAGTCATCGAGTTGTTTCAACATTCCAAATTCTTATCCTAATTTTTTCAAATTTAAGCACAAAAATATCATATTTATGTGAGGGTTTCACACTCATTCATTCACACATCTATCAATCGGTTGCAATTTGCAAGAAGATTGTAATCTAAACGAATGGTCCACTGTGTCAGACCCTATGCTGCCTGCTTCCCAATTGTCCACTACTCCTCGTCCCTAAAACACTATATATTATATACATTTATGACAGAGATTGCAGAATTTGAATTTGAACCGCCATGGACCTGACATCAAGGAATCTAATCCATTTGATTAGGGTTTATAATCACATTAATTAGTATACTAAAGTAAGCATTGTTGAAGGTAAACAGAGCATCCATTCATGCAGTTACATCAATTTTTGTTGATACTATAAGAAACTGGCGAAGTCTGCCACAACAAACGGGATATAGAAAAGGAACTTACAGAAGAAAAATACAGCACGTTCACTGTCGTTTCAGGGTCAATGTCCGAAGATGGCAGATGGGCAGATGCTTGATTACAACTCCTCATCTTCCCCTCTGTTCTATTCAATGTCTTCTCTCCCCCCATGTGCCTCTCTTTAATGGATTAGCTCTTTAAGAATGATTAAATTAGAGCTATGTTCGGAATCACGAATCTTCACAATGGTATGATATTATCCACTTTTAGTACAAGCTCTCGTGACTTTGCTTTTGGTTTTTCAGTAACCCGGAGATGTATTCCTTACTTATAAACCCATGATCATTCTCTAGCTAACGTGGACTCCCTCCTAACGATCCTAATACACTCTATGTTTTTTGAGTTTTTGAAGGAACAATTATTGCGAATCAAATCAGGTATGGATTCAATAAACAATCATGTAAGAAGAAGAGATGGGTATTAACAAACAGGGAGATTAGATTCAAGTATGCCAGATTCCATTTAACAGACTACGAAATTTGTTTGTGGATAATTTCCTGATGAGCTTTTTGGCATCATAAACTTCAGATTCTGCAAGTTTTTCGATGTTTTTCATATACCCAGAATTCACAATCTTCCTTCTTCCACTACTACTTCCTGTTAATGAGTTTAATATTGAGAAGAGGAACCTTTTGTTACCTGAATTTACCTCCTCTGTGTCGAGCATTTGAAGAAGCGTCTCCACATTTCGATTGTCCTGAGCAAATCTCTTCCTGTTCTTGGGGATCATGACCATCGCTGATAGAGCCTCGGCTGCCATTTCCCGAACTTCAAACGACTTTGCACCAAGAAACTTGACGAATTCTGGCATGAAACCTCCATCCCCCATTGCTTTTTTGGCTTCCTCTGATGTCTCGCTTAGCTTTACTGCAACTTTCAGAGCTATTCCTTGAAGAGAAACATCCCCATTTCGTAAGAAATGAAGAAGGTTCTCCATGAATCCGTAGTTTATCAAGATATTTACATAATTAACTGATGAGAAACAGATGTTTTCAATTGCTTGCATCGCTGCCTCTAGGGTTTTGGATGAGGAACAAGATTTTGGATCCAAAACACGAACTAATCCCCGAATTCCACCTTCTTTAACCAGCAATTTGTTTACTGATTCATCCCCATAAGCTATGTTTTGGAGAAAAACGATGGAGTTTATCTGTACAGAGTCCTCTCTAGATCGAGAGAGCCTGATGAACGTTGAAATTGCTCCTTCTTCGATCATAAATCTCTTAATTTCTTCAACACCAACAAGATTGTTTAAAACCCCACACGCAGGACTGATCAATTCTGTTTTAGAATCAGAATTGGAGCAGATTTTTAACAGAGCTGTCACTCCGCCATGAGCAGACACAGACCAAGCATTTTCAGAATTCTCAGTGAATTTCATCAAACACCTTGTGGCTATTTTCTTCCCCACCGCACTCCCACATTCCATAACCCTAATCAATGGCGCAATTACTCCATTCCCGACTAGAACTGCTTTATAAGAATCAAATCCAGAAATTATATGAAGCACTTGCAACGCCGCTTCTTGAAGTTCCGTCTCCGGAGAACCAAGAAAATTAACTAGGAGATTCACTATCTCGCCGATTTCGATTATCACTTTCACATACTTTTCGTCTTCAGTTACAGCGGCAAGAAGATTAACGAGAGCTTGCCTCTTCAGATCTGAACAACCAACCTTCATTCTCGTTACAATATCCCTCACATAAAACCGCATATCATCCTTACAAGCTCCGAGGCCAGGCCTAGAAACGACGATAGCGAAGCCTTGCGACAAAATGCCTGCAGTATATATTTCCGAAAGCTTCTTCGCATGGCGGTCAAATTTCGCACAGATTACATCCAAATCACTTTGCATCAATAGCTTCCCACTGAAAGAGAGGTCAACACAGCGGCGAGCGAGATCGTCGCATTCCGTAACCGTTCCAATAATCTTCCGGATTAAGTCTGAGATTGCGGGAGTTTCGTCGGAATCACAGTTATCGGCCGCGATTAAGCCGGAGTTTAATTCTTCAAGCTTGTCACGGATTAATTTCCATTTGGAGGCAAATACTTTAACGGAATGAGAAAGAGATATCAAGGAAGAAATAAGTAAAATTACTTGCCGGAGACTGGGCTTGTCGAGTGCGACATCCGGTGAGTTCGTCGGGTCCGTTTCCGCAGGTCTGGGATTCCGTTCTTTTCTCATTTTAGTAGTCACTGAAAACGGAGAACAATCATTTTCCGGCGAGATGGCGGTGCAGGCCCCGGCGAAGAATCAGTTCTGTGGAAGCAAAACGGAAACTCCGCGATACAGAGCTACTTATCAAGATTGCAGGTCTGTGGTTACTACAGGCTTTCCTATGTCTTCTTTTAACAGAAAAATAAATAACTATATTTTAATTCAAAGAATTAAAAATCCAATATCATATTAATTAAGGTCAAAATTGGAAAATACTCCAAATTTCTTCTTGCACCTTAGAATTTAAAGGAAGGATTTATTATTTTTTTTCTGCTTTGACCAGTTATGTATAGCCGTTAGTCTTACGATTTTAGAGCGTCTTTGATTTTAAAGTGCCTTGGCTGATGGTGGAACGGTGGTATGTAACAGGCTAAAGCTGATATCTGCTAACGAGCGTTGGGGTGGGGTTGAGCCGTTACAAATGGTATCAGAGCTAGTCACTGAATGGTGTGAAACACTGGTTGGACCCTCTCCACGATAGACGCGTTTTAAAACCACGAAACGATGATAAGTAATGGACCAAAGTGGGTATCCGCAGAAGTTGGGTTTGGGCTGTTACACAATCAATAACTAAGAAAAACTTAAAATAATTGAAGGTTTACCTACACCAACAACTTGGACATTGTACTCTATTTGGATCAATTCTATATTAGGTGACCTTGATCTCAGAATGCATGTGAGTAAGGACAAAACATGTAGGAATGACTCATGTTGGCCTGTGAGGATAGTCTCCTAACCCGGAGTAGTGACCATGTTGATGTCGGGGTCATCAACTGCAGGACCAATTTTATGTTGGGTGACCTCAAATTTTCTTAGGATGCATGTGAGTGAGGATAAAGTATGCTGGAATGACTCGTGTTGGTTGGTTTGTAGGAAGAGTCTTCCAGCAAGGACTGGTGACCATGTCGTAGTGCATCAAGAGTCTTCCAGCAAGGAGTAGTGACCATGTCGTAGTGGATGCACAGAAATATCGGAAATCCAAATTTCGATCGTGGGCATGGGTCAGATAGGATAAATAAAAAAATTGCTAAATTTCTAAACATATTGCTAACTTTACAAAAAAAATTAGCATCTTATGCTTTTAAAAATATAGCTTTAACCTAATTAAAACGAAAATAATAAGATTATGATAGAAAATAAAGTATTTAAATTTAAAAGTTTATTCCACGACGCTATATTTATTGAATTAAAGACAAATTGTTGATGTATAAGAATAATTTTAATTTTAATTTTTAACCTTTTTAAATTAAAATTCACTTATTTTATACTATTTTTATTTTTTTCTATGTGTGATGATGAGAATGCTTTGTAAAAGCAACTTTTAAAAGTTTTTTTCTATAAGAAATAAATAAAATATATTCACATAACTATTTCTTAAATTTTTATTTTCTCTTAATTTGTTTTAATAATTATTGATTTTTATAACTTACTAAAAGAAAAAAAAGTAAAAACCTTGGAACAATCATTTTTACTTTTTCCGTATTATTTTACATAATATTAAAAGTAGTTAAAAATATATATATATATATATTTATTATTATTATTATTGAGATACATTGATATGCTCAAATTATTACTAGAATGTAATTCAAAATAAAATTAGTATTTAATAAGTAAAAATAAATATAAGTCAAGATTAATTCATTTACGAAGGTTAATGTGAGATTCAATATCGGTTGGAGTGGGAAACAAAGCATTAAGTGTGGAAACCTCTCTCCAGTAAATATGATTTAAAACTGTGAGGCTGACGATAATACGTAACGAGCTAAAACGGACAATATTTGTTAGATTTGGACGAGCTGTTACAAATGGTATTAGAGTCCGTCATCGGGCGATGTATCAGCTAGAACATTCGGTGGATTATTGTGAAATCTTACATCTCTGGACGAACAAAACCTTCCTTATAAAAGTGTGAAGTCTCTCTAGTAGATGCGTTTTAAAACTATGAGATCTTACATCGATTCCACGTAAAACTACCATTTTCAGAGTCTACGAACCAAACCCTATTAATTAGCATTTTGTCCAAACTTTTTGAGACGTTTAATTATAAACTTTTTTAAATCTCATTTCCAATTAAATTCTCAAATAATTAGCTTTTCAAGTAGAAAGCAATACGTACGGTTTTGATGGTTGGATGAAAGTGTCTCACATTGTTTAATTTAGGGAATGGTCATAGGTTTATAATCTAAGAATACACTCTTCATTGGTACGAGGCCTTTTGGGGAAGCCCAAAGCAAAGCCATGAGAGGTTATGCTCAAAGTGGACAATATCATACCACTGTGGAGAGTCGTGTTCGTCTAACATTGAATACGTCAAAATAATAATAATAATAATAATTAGCACGAGAGTGTATACAGGTTGAGTTGGATTTGTTAGACGAACATGACTCTTTATAATAGTATGATATGCTCCACTTGAGTTGGATTTGTTAGATGAACATGACTCTCTATAATACTATGATATGCTCCACTTTCAGCATAACTTCTTATGTCTTTGCTTTGAGCTTCTCAAAATGTCTCGTACCAATGGAGATAGTATTCCCACTTATAAGTCCATGATCATTTTTTAAATTAGCGGATGTGGCACTTTCATCCAACTAGGTTGAAATTTGTTTTTGAAATTTTAGGTTTGTTGAGTTATTGACATGAACGACCCAACTTTTTTATTATTATTATTATTATTATTATTATTATTATTATTATTATTATTATTATTATTATTATTATTATTATTATTATTATTATTATTATTATTATTATTATTATTATTATTATTATTATTATTATTATTATTATTATTATTATTATTATTATTATTATGTGGTTGGATTGTCTGATTGTTCTTTTTTTTAAAATTATTTTAAAAAAATTATACTTATCTATAATACATATTATATTTAAAGTCACAACGCATCACTACCATCGGTTATAAATATAAAATATAAAATATTCTTAATCTCCCTAATCATCTTAAAATTACAGTAGAGTTGGATTGTGTTTTAATCATTTTTAGGTTGGTTGAATTGACCTAACAAAAAAAAATGTCAACTAGCAAACGACTCGTAATTTCAATTTTCTAAAAAATTCAATCCAATCCAAACTGAAGAAAAAAAAAATCTAACCCAATCGAGTAGTTATGGTGTGAGTTGAGTAGTCTCAATCCGTCAGATTCTCGAGCTATATAAACATCTAAAAATAAACAATTACTAAGATTACTAGAGGGCATGCAACTTTTTGAATCTATATTAACAACTATCAAGAAACGACTAAAATTGTAGAGCTTTCAACTATGACTTGAAAATGTATGTTGAATTATATGACAAACTTGAGCGACCATTACCATGTGAAGAAGAAGAAGAACTCGTTCGGTGTCGATTTAGATGCCTCGAGAGCTAACGACAACAATGTCTCGTTCCAATTATAAAAAAAAAAAGATTAAAAAAAGGAAAAGAGTTAGTATGGGGATCGTAGGACATGTTGGTGGGACTAATGAAACGTATTTGTTGTAATATAGCATTGATTTTCTCTCATTTGTTGCCCTTTGCAACATCTGCACATGCCTTCCTAACCCTAATAGCGACCCATATATTCACTCCAAACATGTTCATTCATATTAAAGTTTTCATTTTTTTCAACACCCAAAAACCAAAACTCAAACCCCATTTATTAATTTGTTTGATAAAGCAAAAGGAAAAGGAAATGGGGTTTGTTGGTTTGTTTGGCAACCAATGTTTGATGGGGATTGCAATAATGTGAAGTGAAGTGCATGTGTTAGGCAATTCGTTGAGTGAGGTGAAAGATTTGTGTTGTCTTTCACTTGCATAGGTCAACATTTAACGAACCCATATGCACGTATTGATACTCGTTTTATTTACTTGGTATACGTTAAAAACAATGTGAAATCGCCAATATGAACATAACTCAGTTGATAAGATACATTAATGCCATCTAAATACAGAACTATCGTATGAACAAACTGTAACAGCCCAACTTTACCCTTGTCAAATATTGTATTCTTTGGGTTTTCTCTCTTGGGTTTCCTCTCAAAGTACAAACCGTAACAGCCCAACTTCACCATTAGCAAATATTGTCTTCTTTGGATTTTCTCTCTCGGGTTTCCTCTCAAAGTTTTAACAACGTATCTGCTAGGGAGAGATTTCCACACCCTTGTAAAGAATGTTTCATTCCCCTCTCCAACCGATGTGGGATCTCACAATTATCGTGAGATCGAGGACGCTGGACACTGAAAGTGGGTGGATTGTGAGATATCTGCTAGAGAGAGATTTCCACACCCTTTTAAAGAATGTTTCATTCACATCTTCAACCGATGTGGAATCTCACAATTATCGTGAGATCGAGAACGCTGGACACTGAAAGTGGGTGGATTGTGAGATCTCACGTCAGTTAGAGAGGGGAACGAAGCATTCTTTATAAGGGTGTGAAAATCTCTCCCTACTATAAGCGTTTTAAAAACTTTGAGGGGAAGTTTAAAAGGAAAAGCCCAAAGAGAACCATGTCTGTTAACGGTGAGCTTAGACTATTACAAATGGTAGCTAGCGGTGGACTTTGACTGAGAGAATATAATACTCTCGTAACCCTAGAAATTATTTCGAGTATAGTCAATTTGGTAAGAAAAAGTGTTAGGTACGAAAAGGGTAGAAAGAGTGATGGGGATGGAACAACCTTTGAGTAGAAAAGAAGTGAAATTGTTATAAAAATGGGACAAGAGAGAGTTAGAGAACATATGTAAATGTATGGAGTGTGGCTTAGCTTTGAAGATAAAAAACTTTCTTTTCTTTTCACACTACCTTGCAAGCCCACCCATTATGTCAAAAATGTACATCCAAATTCATTGCTTCAAATTCGTCTCGAATATCAACTTTTTATACTAACACCCGTAACGTATATATAACACAATCAACTGAGTTGAAACATACGACACATGAACGCGTTATCCATCGAATACAAAACATTAACATATTCTTCGATATAGAAATGATAGCTACGATTCGTTGGGTTTGACTAAACCATACAAATAAATGAATGAGTAAAATATATAATCTCGACCAAATAATTACAAAAATTGAAACAAAAGTTTTAAATAATAAAGTTGATGGAGAGTTATTTGCGGTTTTCCCTTTAATTACATCTTCACAACCACGTGGATTCTATGGGTACGTGGCCCAAAATAGGACGGTGATGTAGTGGGCCCCCATGACACACTGGTGTGGCCCATTAATTTCTTGTTCTTACTCACATGTATCACAAGAAAATTTACAAGATGATTATGAAAAATTAGGAATTCACTTTTTTTTTTCATTATTTAGTAGAAAAGGTCGTCATTCTTTTTAATTTCCCATGCAATAAAGTCAACCATTTAAGCACGACATCTCGAACATCCATCCGGGTTCTATCGAGGCATTGACCCTCTCGTACCCATGCCATGTCATTTATGGATACCGTATCAAATAGCAGGTGTCTGTATCAACCTCCAACACGTGGGCTGGGGCACAATACCGGCACACTCGTGCCGCCCAGAACTATCCTTGAAAAACTCATTTCAAAGGAAGTTTCTTAAGACACTCGCCTCGGCACGCTCGCCCACACTATGACACACGTATGTGCCACAAGATAGCTCACTTAAGCCACAAGGCCGAAGAACTCCATAAACCACCAATAAAATAACATCATCCCTTATTTTGTATATCTATATTTTTATTTAAAAAAAAATATTGAGTATTAATAATGCTCTATAAATAACATCACTATTAAAGATTAGTCACCCAAATATATATCATGTATCATAATACTTAATTGTCAAGCTTAAATCTTCTCGACCATAACACCCAATTTAACCATATTACCATCAAAATTTTAGCTACGAAGACTTATATCTGATCGACCATATGGGCACGACGACCATATCTACATCTATTTCTATATGATATCACCAAAATTTAAGATCTTTGTGTTGATGATATCGTGAAGAATTGATTGGACAAAAATATGAAGGCAATGATGAGTAATTTGAGGGAAAGAAAGGACCAAGTCAAGAGCCATGATGAACAATGGCGCCAAGTGGTTGATATTCCCTCCAATCCTTTCAAACGCTCATCCCTATTGAAATCTCTAATTACACCAATTCCATTCACAAACCTTCTCTAATTTCTCTATACCCATCTTGGGGTGTTGGAACTTCACTTTCTTTTGTTCCTTTTTTTTTCTTTTTTCTGGGTTGTTCCTTCACCCCCAAACCCACCCTTTTCTCTTCCTCATTGGACGAAGCCAATCGACCCACAGCTTCGTCTAGGGAAAGAAAAGGACACCCATAATCCCCCTTGAAAACCCATTTCGGACAACATTTGATTGACAAAAAACCAAACAAAAACCATCCAAAATGAATGATTTATTCTCCAATTCCTTCAAAAAATACACTGATCTGAAGGAACAGGCGTTTCTGGACAGCATGGAGCCTGGGAATGAGAGTGTGAATTTGGACAAATTCTTTGAGGAGGTTGAGAATGTTAAGGATGACATGAAACAGGTGGAGAGTTTGTACAAGAAATTGCAGCAGGACAATGAGGAGTGTAAGATTGTACATAATGCTAAGACTATGAAGGAGCTGAGGTCTAGAATGGAGGGCGATGTGGGTCTGGTTTTAAAGCGTGTTAAAATGATCAAAGGGAAGCTTGAGGCTCTTGAGCGTTCTAATGCTGCTCATCGGAACCTCCCTGGCTGTGGCCCTGGCTCCTCTGCTGATCGTACCAGAACCTCTGTTGTTAGCGGCTTGGGAAAGAAGCTTAAGGATGTTATGGATGATTTTCAAGGGCTTAGAGCTCGAATGAACGCCGAGTACAAAGAAACCGTCGAGCGCAGGTAATTGTTGTCCATTTTGAATATAAGCTCTGGTAGCTTTACTTGTATGGGAATCTATTCCTTGTATTCAATCCATGATCAACCCTTTAATTAGCCGACGTGAGACTCTTCTCCCAACAATTATCAACGATCCATAAAGCCTCCCATGAAGTCTATGGAACCCTCGAACAGCCTGCCCTTAATCAACCTATCGAGCCCTTGAACAGCCCCCTTAATCGAGGCTCGACTCCTTTTCTCTAGAGCCCTGGAATAAAGTACATCATTTGTTCGACACTTGAGTCACTTTTGCCTACACCTTTAAGGCTCACAACTTCTTTGTTCGACGAGAATTCTATTGACATGGCTAAGTTAAGGGTATGATTCTGATATTATGTTAGAAGTCATGAACCTCCGTAATGGTGATATTGTTCATTTTGAGCATAAGTTCTCGTGGCTTTACTTTTAGTTTCATTAAAAGGCTACATACCAATGAAAATGTATTCCTTACTCTTATAAATACAAGAGCAATCCCTTAATTAGCCAACGTAAGTACACCATAAAACCTCCCCTGAGCCTATAGAGCTCTCGAACAACTTCTCCTTGATCGAGGCTCGTCTCCTTTTCTCTAGAGCCCTCGAACAAAACAAAATACACCATTTGTTCAACACTTGAATCACTTTTGATTACACCTCCAAGACTCACAACTCTTTAATTGGCTAAGTTATAGCATGACTTTGATACCATGTTAGAAATCATAAAGCTCCACAATGGTATGACCCCAAAGGCGTCAACCCCATAATGGGTCGAGACGACGATATACATGAAAAAAATGAGGTGGTTTGTTTGTTGGTTGGTTGGAAACAGGTACTTCACAGTGACAGGGCAGAAGGCAGACGAAGAGACAATAGAGAATTTGATATCAAGTGGGGAAAGCGAGAGCTTCCTTCAGAAAGCAATTCAAGAACAGGGTAGAGGTCAAATAATGGATACCATTTCAGAGATTCAAGAACGACACGACGCAGTGAAGGAGATCGAGAAGAATCTGCTTGAGCTACATCAGATATTCTTGGACATGGCAGCACTGGTGGAGGCCCAGGGACACCAGCTGAATGACATCGAAAGCCATGTGGCTCATGCCAACTCCTTTGTTAGAAGAGGAACAGAGCAACTCCAAGAAGCTCGGGAGTATCAGAAAAGCTCAAGGAAATGGACTTGCTATGCCGTCATATTGGGTATCGTTCTACTCATCATTCTTCTGCTACCAATATTGAATGTCATTTTGCCTCATTTGTTGTAGAAACATTTGTTTGGTTGGTCGGTCGGTCGGTCGGTCGGTCGGTTGGTTGGTGTGAGTGAAAGAGGCGTTTTCTGAGGATGGTTTGGTTGGGGGTTTGGTACATAGCTGTAAATGTGTTCATATAGAAATTTTCTTGCAATTGGATCCTCAGCTTTGGATTTGGATGTCTTCTTAGTTGCTGGAAACATGAATGTACAGCCAAACATCAAATACAACAATTTCATCTCTATTTATTTTCATTCATTTTGTATCCCTTCAATTCATTATAAAAATAAAGAAATTTCGTATTTCCTCCACCAACCAATCAAAATTTACCCCGATCACGACAACATTCCTTTAAAGGTTTCTATACCGTTGCAACAAATATTTCGTTTTTCTTCCCAACCGATGTGAGATCTTACAATCCATCCCCTTCGAGGTCCAGTGTCTTTGATGGCACACCGCCTCGTGTCCACCCCCTTTGGGGCTCAGCCTCCTCGTTGACATATTGCCCGGTGTCCGGCTTTGATATCATTGGTAAGAATCCAAACTCACTACTAGTAGATATTGTCCTCTTTGGGTTTTTAAAACGTGTCTACTATGGAGAGGTTTCCACACTCTCATAAAGAATGTTTCGTTCTCCTCCCTAACCGGTGTGGAATCTTACAATCCCACCTCCTTCGAGGTCCAGTGTCGCCTCGTGTCCACCCCTTTGGGGCTCAACCTCCTCACTAACACATCGCCCGATGTCTGGCTCTGATATCATGTGTAACGGTCCAAGCTCACTGCTAGCAGATATTGTCCTCTTTGGGTTTTCCCTTTCGAGCTTCTTCTCAAGGTTTTTAAAACGTGTCTGCTCTGAAGGGGTTTTCACACCCTTATAATGAATGTTTCATTCTCCTCCCTAACCAATGTGGGATCTTACAATCCATCCCCCTTCGAGGTCCAGCGTCCTTGATGGCACACCGCCTCATGCCCACCCCCTTTGGGGCTCAGCCTCCTCGCTGACACATCACTCGGTGTCTGGTTCTAATATCATTTTTAACTGTTCAAGCTCACTGCTAGCAGATATATATTGTCCTCTCTTTGGGTTATCTTACAATCCACCCCCCTTCGAGGTCCAGCGTCCTTGATGGCACACTGCCTCATGCCCACCCCTTTGGGGCTCAGCCTCCTCGCTGCACATTGCCCGGTGTCTGGCTCTGATATCATTTGTAACGATTCAAGCTAACCACTAGCAAATATTGTCCTCTTTGGGTCTTTCCTTTCGAGCTTCTTCTCAAGGTTTTTAAAATGTGTCTGCTATGGAGGGGCTTTCACACCCTTATAAAGAATGTTTCCCTAACCGATGTGGGATCTTACAATTCACCCCCCTTCAAAGTCCAGCGTCCTTGATGGCACACCGTCTCATGTCCACCCCCTTTGGGGCTCAGCCTCCTCGCTAACACATCGCCCCGTGTCTGGCTCTGATATCATTTCGAACGGTCCAAGCTCACTACTAACCGATATTCTCCTCTTTGGGTTTTTCTTTTCGAACTTCTCCTCAAAGTTTTTAAAACCTCGCTAACACATCGCCCCCGTGTCTGGCTCTGATATCATTTTAACGATCCAAGCTCACTGCTCACCGATATTGTCCTCTTTGGGTTTTCCCTTTCGAACTTCTCCTCAAGGTTTTTAAAACATGTATGCTATGGAGGGGTTTTCACACCCTTACAACAACAAATAAGAACAATAAACCTCAACAATAGTGTAGTGTCCTTTATTTGTATATCTACGATCTTCTCCTTAATTAATCACTATGAAACTCGAACTTATGACACTAAGAAAGTTGCCCTTTGAAAGGGCGTGGATCATATCATATGAGAAAGTAAGAGGGGATTTATATATATATATATATATATATATATATAAAAATTAATATATGGGTGTGAACTTGAATAGATTGGTTGGTTGGACTCAGTTTTAAAGTACTCTATAAGCCAACTCAACTCATAAATTTTTCATTTATTTGAATCAAACTCAATCTAAATAAGTTTATAATGCAACTCAAACGGTCAAATTAAACTGAATTGATCCCATTTCTTTTGTCATTTAATATTTTTAATGCTAACATATATTGTTCGCTTTAGCCCATTACATATCAGCCTCACAATTTTAAAATATGTTACTAAAGAGAGGTTTCCACACCATTATAATGCTTGTTATATATCAGCCTCACGGTTTTAAGATATGGCTATTAGAGAGAGGTTTCCACATCCTTATAAAGAATATTTTGGTACATCGTTCGGTGTCTCCTTCTGATACCATTTATAACACCCCAAGTCCACCATTAGCAAATATTGTCTACTTTGGCCCACCAGCCTCACAGTTTTAATACGCGTCTACTAAGTAGAGGTTTTCACACCCTTCTAAAAAAATGTTTTGTTCCTCCTTCCAATCAAGGGGAAATCTCAGGTGTGTCTCTGAATTCACCTGTGGTCTCTTGTCATTTAGTGGAAAATAATATAATGATCACCTTTCATTCTTTTTCCTTCTTCATTTAATTTTATGTATTTAAGTAATATTTACACTTTAATCAATGAAAAATATGTAACTTTCATTCATGTCACTTTGTTCACTTTATTTCATCATCATCTCTTTTAAATTGAAATAAAACAGTAAAAATATTATGAATTGAAAATATAATTAGTTTGATTAATTTCATTATTAATCAACACTAAACCAATTAGCTAATGGTGGAAAATTCATATATATAGGCTAATGTGTCTTAATCAATGACGTTTAAGTTAATCCATGGATAATGTTAAAGTCAAAAATTGAGGCCAACTTCCCGCTTACATGGTGATGACATCAGCTTTGAATCAATATTTTTACGGGTATAAATTTGTGAGATCCCACATCGGCTGGAGAGAAAACGAAACATTTCTTATAAAAGTGAGGAAATCTCTTCCTAGTAGATGCGTTTTAAAACCATAAGGCTAACGATGATATATAACAGGCCAAAGCGACAAATATCGGCTAGTGGTGGACTTGGACTTTTATAGAATTTCTACTATAATTTAATGACCCAATCCAAAAAAGAGAGGTTTGGGTTAGATTGTGTCATGTTGAGTTGTGAACTCTATTCAAGTTAGTCTGATTCACCCACTCGGTCTAGATACACCCCTACTGCACATAAAATAATGGAAAGTTACCAAAATTGATACAATTTTTTAGATAAATATTGTCTATTTCCGTGAAAACAAAACCGTGAGTGTATGCATAAGCACACATCATCATGAACATATTGATATCCAAAACAAAAGATAATATTACCAAATGGGACCTAACTCGATCTTTTATTATAGAGAAGTGATGTCGTTCCTATGTAATCCTAAGATGAGCAAAAACATTAGGCATTAAAATGTAAAGGGAAGCACCAAAGATAAGTTTGCCAATCTTTTTCAATCCATTATTGGTGAGTTTGCCATATCTCATTCATTCCACGTACTTCAAGGGTGAGAAAATCTCTCTTTATCAGACATGTTTTTAAAATGATGAGGCTTACAACGATACATAACGGGCCAAAGCTAACAATATCTACTATCAGTGGATCTAGACTATAACAAATGGTATTAGAGTCACATATCGAGCAGTGAGTCAGCGAGGACGTTGAACTCCAAAAGGATAGATTGTGAGATCCAACATCAGTTGGAGAGTGGAATGAAGCATTCTTTATAAGAGTGTGAAAATCTCTCCCTAATAGACGTGTTTTAAAACTGTGAAACTAACGACGATACATAACGGATCAAGCGTAACGGGCCAAAGTAGATAATATTTGCTAGCGGTGAAGTTAAGCCGTTATGAATAGTCTTGACTTCTAAAAATAAGGAGTAAGTAACGTGAGTATCTTGCCGTACACGAAGTTATTAGATATCAAGTCTATATTCCAAATTTTAATCAAGGTGGAAACTGATGAAATAAACATTATACTTAAAAAACAAAATTATTGTTTCTCTATTTTATATTTTTCAGTCTCCCACTTTATGTTTAATAAAATGACGTCATTATGAGGTCATAATGACTTTTTTTATTATTTTGTTTGACATATGTAAGTGGAAAAAAAAATCTAATCTTCTTGTGTTTTGGATTTCATGGGAAAATGGGGTTTTGTTTCCCATTTATAAAGTTACCAATAGAATGAAAACATTCAAGAATTTTAACCATCAATAGTAAATTAATAGACCATTTTAGTTTTTACCCTTTCAAATATTTGATTGTGAGTAACATTGAAGCTAATCTAACGGCGAACATCTCACTTACATATTGATAACCTCAGCTTTAGAACTTATTCGAAGGAGAAAAATTGTAACACTTCGATAAAGTAATTGAAAAATTCATGGTGAAAACTGATACACGTTGAGAACTTTAGTGTGAGATTCCACATTAATTGAAGAGGGGAACAAAACATTTCTTATAAGGGTGTGAAAATATTTTGTTAATAGACGCATTTTAAAACTAAGAGACTGACTTCGATGTGTAAGAGGCCAAAGGGGTGGACTTGGATCATTATAAATGGTATCAAATCCAAATACCGAGTATAGTGCCAGATAAGACGCTAGACCCTAAAAAAAGTAGATCGTAAACACATTGCTATCCAAAGGAGCCGAAATCTATCAATATTGAGAAGTGATGTTCGCCTTATGTAATCTTAAGATAAGCAAAAGCATGAGCCAAAATTCAATTTGGATGGTAAAGATAAATGTGACATTTATTGGATTTTGAAAGTGACCCCAAAACCAATCAAGAAGCAATGGAATCTTGTAATGTGAAGATTAGGAAGAGTTTTAAACTCTTTACGAAACTAAGACATGTATCATAACGGGATGTTAATCACAAACATATTTTAGAAGTTTTATTATCGTAGGTGTTCATCAATGATGAAAGTAGCTGAACTTACTCGAGTTTTGAAGAACGGTTACACACCGACCATCTAAAGTGCAAAATAGACTTAGAATCCCTAAATTGATCGGTACTATGTGTCGGGTACGCGAAAATTTGATTAAAGGACCTATTCACGACTTTGTTTATAAAGACTCGTTAAGGTAGGAGTTTAAACTTGAAAGGTACCTACACTTATTACATGATAAAGACGTCATTTTCAAATTAATTTTCAATAATTATATCTAATTAATTATTGATTATTTATACTAAATTTTAATTGAACGAGAGTATAGAGAGATTTTTCAGATATTTCCCATCTTTGTCCTCACCCAATTCCTAGCCTCTGTTCAGAAACTATATATACTCTCGCTCCTCTTCCAGCTACTTTCAAGCCCTCCTTCCTTTTCGAGCTTCCCTTTGTTTGAATTCCTCTGCCCCTTCCACTGATTATGCCCTTACATACTGCAAATTTGGGCATTAATGTCCGCCATGGCTTCCATTTGAGCAGAATGAACAGCACTAACATACCCAACTATGCAGACCTCCATAATTCTTCCCCCAAGCTCCCATCTCGCATTTCTTGTACAACATCTAAACAGCTCGATCCTTTGATTTCTGGGTCGGAATCACTTTCTCAAGAACTTCAAATCGCTGTTGGAGCTGTTCAGATGGCTTGCTTTCTTTGTCAGCGAGTTCAGAGTAACTTGCTCAACAACAACGCCCATATTCAAGCCAAGGATGACCATTCCCCTGTTACTGTCGCTGGTAATTCATTTGGGTTTTCTCCTTTTCGATAAATTGATGGAGGCCTTTTGAGAAAACTAAAAGTAAAATCACGAAAGTTTATGGACAATATCATACAATTATGGAGAGTCGTGATTCCTAACCTGGTATCAGAGTCATGCCCTTAACTTAGTCATGTCAATAGAATCCTCAAATGTCGAACAAAGAAGTTGTGAGCCTCGAAAGTCTAGTAAAAAGTGACTCAAATGTCAAACAAAGGGTGTACTTTGTTTGAAGACGCCAGAGAAGGAGTCGAGCCTCGATTAAAGGGAGGCTGTTGAGGGGCTCCATAGGCCTCAGGGGAGGCTCTATAGTGTACTTTGTTCCATAGGAGGATTATTGAGTATCGTTCACATAGGCTAATTTAAAGAATGATCCTAAGTTTATAATCAAGGAATACTATCTCCATTGGTACGAGGTCTTTTGGGGAAGTCCAAAGCAACGCCACGAGAGCTCATGCTCCAAATTGACAAAATCGGTTTGTTGTTAGTTCATTTGAGACATGATTTTCGATTTCTTGCTTTCAGATTGGAGCGTTCAGGCAACTATCAGCTGGGTTCTATCCAAATCTTTTGGGAGTAAAAACGTGTCAATTATTGCTGAAGAAGATGTCCAGACTCTTTCCAAGCCTGATGCAGGCCAACTCTTGGAATGTGTAGTGGAAACCGTAAATGAGTGTCTTTCTGAAGCCCATCGCTTTGGATTGGAACGTCCAGAAAGAACCCTCTCTACTTCTGAGGTTCTTGAAGCCATCGCCCAATGCAGCCACTCATCTGATGGATCAACTGCAAGATTTTGGACCCTTGACCCTGTGGATGGCACGTTGGGGTTCATACGAGGCGATCAATATGCTGTAGCTCTAGCCTTGATAGAAGATGGGGAAGTGGTGCTGGGCGTCCTGGGCTGTCCAAATTACCCAATGAGAAAGGAATGGCTATGCTACCATCCTCGTTACCATCGGATCATATCGAAGCTATCAGCTGCAACATCGGAGTGTTGGGACAAAGGCTGCGTGGTTTATGCTCAAAAGGGTAGCGGTGTAGCGTGGATGCAACCATTAGTTCGTGCAAATAAGAGCTTGGTATGGCCAAACTATGCTATACCAATTCGAGTGTCTTCCGTTGACGATCCAGCTATAGCGACGTTTTGCGAGCCAGTTGAGAAAGCGAATTCGAGCCATTCTTTCACAGCAGGACTTGCTCATAGCGTCGGACTTAGGTACAGAGCTTTTCTTATATTCTATTTGTTAGGAACTACGAATCTACACAATGGTATGATATTGTCTACTTTAAATATAAGCTATCGTGGCTTTATTTTAAGTTTCCCCAAAAGGTCTCGTACCAATGGATATGTATTCTTTACTTATAAATTCATAATCGTCCTCTGTTTTTTAAGGCCATTATGTTTACATGTTTGGCTGTAGAAACCAACCATTGAGAGTGTACAGCATGGCGAAGTATGCAGCCATAGCTCGTGGTGATGCTGAAATCTTCATGAAGTTTGCCAAGGCTGGTTACAAGGAGAAGATATGGGATCATGCAGCTGGTGTGGTTATCATACAAGAAGCTGGTGGTGTTGTCACGGATGCAAGAGGTCGTCCGCTCAACTTCTCGAACGGTATGTATTTGGAAGGTCTCGACCGAGGAGTCATTGCTTGCTCTGGAGCTAACCTGCATGATAAGATAATCAGAGCTGTTGACGCTAGCTGGAATTCGTCTTGTCTATGATATCATGGCTTCATTATATGATATCATGACCTCCATCTTTGGACACTTTTCAATAAATCTCTGCTAGGACTTCCATGGAAGCTACCGTATAGGCTTGTACTTGTAAAAACGTGCTCATGTCTATTGTATGAATGAAGCTTCTTCATCTTTTAAACTTTTTCTAAGGAAAATTTGGAAAGGGGTCCTAAACTCGAGTTGTTATTATACGTCCTTTCATTTTAATCCAAATGCACAAACCCACTACTAAAAGATATTGTCTTCTTAAAACGTGTCTATTAAGGAGAGGTTTCCACACCCTCATAAAAAATGTTTCGTTCTCTCCTCCAACTGGTGTGAGATCTCACAATCCACCCCCCTTTGAGATCCAGTGTCCTCACTAACATTCATTCCCCTCTCCAATCAATGTGGGACTCCCCATCTCACAACCCACCCCCTTCGAGGCACAGCATCCTCGCTAGCATTCGTTCCTCTCTCCAATCGATGTAAGACCTCCAATTCACCCCCCCTAGAGCCCAGCGTCCTTGTAGGCACACCGCCTGGTGTCCAACCCCCTTCAGGGTTCAATCTCCTCACTAACACATCCCCCAATATTTGGTTCTAATACCATTTGTAATAGCCCAAGTCTATCGTTAACAAATATTATCCTCTTTGAGCTTCTCCTCAAAGTTTTAAAACATGTCTTTTAGGGAGAAATTTTCACAATCTTATAAATAATGTTTCATTCTCAGACATGTCGACGTTTCCATCCCTTATACTACAAAAATTGATGAAATAATAAATACTTGAATAAGATGGCGAATCACTAGTTGTGCCAACCGGAGTATAGCTCAATTGACAACACTCGAGAAAGAGCAATGGGTAGTTAGAAAGAAGCCAGTTGATTGTATATATCATGTCAAAATCAGACCAGGTGGCATTAGGGATCAGAAGAACAATACCATTAGTTACAAATTTCTTTCTTTTCTTCTTTCTGCTATGGGGGAGGAGGAAGTGACAACCGCCATGTTGATGAATCTCTGCTAGGATGCTTGCTTGCTAGATACTAAACAAAGTGGCGGTGGTGGCGGCGGTTGCGGTGGTGGTTTCTTTGTGTCCTCCGTCTTTGGTCACTTTTCACTGATTGTTCTTTAAACGGATCGACCCAATTCTCGTCTTCAGATACCGCTTTGTTCCATCGATCCTTGAAGATCTGAAGTTCCCATGTCGATTGCTTTCTTATCTGCTCATGTTCATATCAGAACTCATTATGATATTGGAACTGATATTGAGAAGGAAACCATGTAATTAACTTCAGATTTCTAACCTCGGCCCGAACATCGTCGCCGGTTGGTATGGAGTGGCTATGTTTCTGAGTAAAAACAGCAAGAGATTTAGAATTTATGGTTACATTTGAGTACTCTGCAGATTTTCAAGAAAACTTGGACAGTAAAATTAAGCATGTCGAGAACGGTACCGATCATATGATACTCAAATCATAAGCGAGCGATGAAATTACCTTGCTTTCGCCATCACCCAAAGTCTGTATGCCCTTATGAATAACATACTGGCTATCAATTACTCCCACGTTCTGTGTACGATCGCCCTGCAGAACAAGTTAACAAATTTCGAAAGGGAAGATGAGAATAACACTTAGCTGCCCTGTTTCATTTTAAGCTGTGTCAATCTCTCAAGATACTGGTGCAGTGATATGGACATGGAGGGTGGCATGGGTGTGAGGGGTGTGCTAGTTCTGTGACACATGAACAAGAAAGCCTTACCTGTGCACAATAGCCAAGTTTCATATCCATTCCCCATCCATGGACAAGATCATTCTGGATAAACAAAATAACACGTTAGAATGAAACTGGGGTGGTTAGGGAGAGGAAGCTCAACTGTTGATCTAGATTAAAGAAACTACC
The DNA here is from genome assembly GCF_002738365.1 of Cucurbita moschata. Classification (NCBI taxonomy): domain Eukaryota; kingdom Viridiplantae; phylum Streptophyta; class Magnoliopsida; order Cucurbitales; family Cucurbitaceae; genus Cucurbita; species Cucurbita moschata. The sequence continues at coordinate 2,096,957 of NW_019268535.1, forward strand.
TGTATAAGATGCCAAGTACAATGCCAAGCCGTTCTCGAGAATACGGGAGCCATACCTTCTACAAATCTAGAAACGGGAATATTTCAAATTTTAGTTGATCTACTCATACAGATAGGAAATCGAGACGAAAGATGTAACAATCCAAGTCCACTGCTAACAGATATTGTCAACTTTAGCTCGTTACGTATTGTTGTCTCATGGTTTTAAAACGTTTCTACTAGGGAGAGGTCTCCACACCCTTATAAGGAATGCTCTGTTCCCTTCTTCAACTGATGTTGGATCTCACCATCCACCCTCTTGAAGCCCAGATCCTCGCTAGCACATCGCTCGGTGTCTAGCTTTGAAACCATTGTAACAGCCAAGTCCACCGCTAGCAGATATTATCTGCTTTGACTCGTTACGTATCGCTGTCTCACGATTGTAAAACGTGTCTACTCGAGAGAGGTTTCCACACCCTTATAAGGAATGCTTCGTTTCCTTCTCCAACCAATTTGAGATTTTACAATTCACTTCCCTTGGAGGCCCAGTGTCTAGCTCTGATACCATTATAACAGCCCAAGTTCACCACTAGTAGATATTGTCCGCTTTGGCTCATTACGTATCATCGTCAGCCTCACGATTTTAAAACGCGTCTACTAGGGAGAGGTTTCCATACCCTTATAAGGAATATTTCGTTTCCTTCTCCAACCGACGTGGGATTTCACAATCCACCCCCCTTGGAGGCCCAGCGTCCTCGTTGGCACACCATCCAGTGTCTAGCTCTGATACCATTATAACAACCCAAGCCCACCACTAGGGAGAGGTTTCCACACCCTTATAAGGAATGCTTCGTTCCCTTCTCCAACTGAGGTCAATCTCACAGAAGAAGAGATACCAATCTTGCTTGCATTTATATTTGATGAATGAAAACCGAGATATTACTTTAAGTTTTTGTTCGACGTGTCCGAATGTTTTTTAAAATACATAGTAGAAAAGTAATGTGATTTGTTTTATTATAATAGACGAAATAAATAGCATTTGCGAGAAAACGTAAGTGCATCCAACAATCACTTACCCAACGCAAGGTGGCTGCTCACTGTGATGTGAACATTTCGTATGGCCTTTACGACCAAAAACTCGTCTGCACGGACTACTAAACGTTAGATAAAAATTTATGTGGATTACGTATGCTTCATAGAGTTCTGTTAAACCATTCCTTTTACCTGTGCATCTTCTTTGCTCGAGAACGAAGAGTAATTCTATGATGTATGTCAGTCGAATTCGGGTCCAATGCAGGCTGAGAAATTTCTAACCCTTCAGACTTCACAATTTCCAGGTAACTGAAATTTATCAAATGAGATGTTTCATCCTAATGTGAGGGTCTGATGCAGTTAGCAATTGTTTAGTAAGATTAGGTGGTTGCAGATAGGTTAGGTGTGTGCCCAAGCCCACCGCTAACAGATATTGTCCGTTTTGGCCCATTACGTATTGCCTTCGGCCTCACATTTTTAAAACGCATCTACTAGGGAGAGATTTCCACACCCTTATAAGGAATGTTTCGTTCCCCTCTCCAACCAATGTGGGATCTCATCAATGTGATGAAGCCAAAGAAAGATCCAACCAATGTGGGATCTCATCAATGTGATGAAGCCAAAGAAAGATCAAGTTACGAGGGAAAGAACGAGTATTGATGATTTCATGATAAGAACATTTAAAGATAAACGAGTTTATTTCTATACCTTCTTGGATTGAAATTTGTGACCCCCAAATCTTCATCCCAAAGAAATATGTAATCATAAACGGCCACAACTGCCGGTGGCAAAAAGCGCTTTGCATACCACCTGACGAGAGACAAAAGACGAGAAACCATTAAAATCAAGCAGCAGCCGTTCTTAGTCCATACACGATTGGCGATTTCTTAGTCATAGAGGGGCAAAATGCAGAGGAGTCGAACATACCACTTCGTTTGGTTCCGAGCAGCTATATGTATAGCATCGTTACTCCAGTCAAGATCCCACCATCCATCGACATTGCCATCATAATGAAAGAGTATAATAGTAAAGTTCTCTGGAATAAACTGGAATGAATGGAGTTAGATACAGAATAACTCCAATGAATATGATTAATATCAAATGATAGCAAGATCATACTTTCTGTACAATAGAATCAACATTATCCTTTTGTTTAATGCCAACTGGCATTGCGAGCAAATTACGGTTGCTGTGATCATGAGCCTGAAATTTATACGAGCGTGACATGAACTACTAGAATACATTGTAGTATAAGTATAAGCCTTACGAAACAAAATAGCGATACAACTCAACCTAGAACACATTGTAGTATAAGCCTTACGAAACAAAATAGCAATAGAACTCAACCTGTAACCTCGAACTACTAGTTCCCCATAGAGGTCTCAACTCCAGATCTGATCTAGCTTCTACTATGCCACGAGGCAATTCATTCAAGGTTCTAGACTCCTCTATGAAGTCCTAAAAGGGCATTTACAAGAATTGGTGAAGATGGTGAGAATTTATTTTCGATGCTCCTTATTCAAGCATGTACATACAGCAAGAAAGTTTCTTGACTACTGAATAAAATTTAAATACTAAACATAATCACGAGAATGGTAATTTTAACCCAGGAACGGGAGGCAGGGAGGGAACCGATATCGTCAAACATGGGCAGGAATGACAGAATTTTTACCTTTGCGTTCTCGAAGGGCTGCAAGATTGTTTCAATCTGTAGAGGGAAAAAGAGTTAAGTATAGCTTGAACTTATAGACCAAACTGGATGAGTATCTGTGTATGATCTATTCACTACAGATGAGAACCTCAAAGGTGACATTTCCCTCCCGACTTTTAAAACGCGACGCGTATGTTAGGAAGAGGTTTCCACACCCTTATAAAGAATGTTTTGTTTCCCTCTCTAACCGATATGAGATCTCACAATCCACCCCCTTTAGGGCCCAACGTCCTCCCTAGCACTTGTTCCCCTCTCCAATCGATGTGAGACCCCCCAATCCACCCCCTTTAGGGCCCAGCATCCTTGCTAGCACACCGCCTCGTGTCCACCCCCCTTCGGGGCTCAGCCTCCTCGCTGGCACATCGCCAGGTGTCTTGCTTTATACTATTTGTAACAGCCCAAGGCCACCGCTACCATATCTTGTTCTCTTTGGATTTTGCCTTCCGGACTTCCCCTTAAGGTTTTTAAAACACATTTGCTACGGAGAGGTTTCCACATCCTTATAAAGAATGCTTTGTTTCCCTCTCCAACCGATATGGGATCTCACAATCCACACCCTTTCGGGGCCCAGCATCCTTGCTGACACTAATTCCCCTCTCCAATCAATGTGGGACCCCCCAATCCATCCCCTTCGGGGCTCAGCATCCTTGCTGGCACACCACCTCATGTCCACCCCCCTTCGAGGCTCAGCCTCCTCACTTAGTGTCTAGCTCTATACCACCCAAACCCACCATTAGCAAATATTATTCTCTTTGGGTTTTCTCTTCCGGGCTTACCCTCAAGATTTTTAAAACGCGTCTACTAACGAGAGGTTTCCATACCCTTATAAAGAATGTTTCGTTCCCCTCTCCAATGATATGGGATCTCACGGAAATATCAGATTTCAGCTGTTCCAAACAAACATAAAATTCCCATACAATGAAAACAACCTTACCTTTGTCTGATAATATTGGTAATTTGTAGTTCTGTATACAATGAACAGCATTACAGTACAAATAACACCCATAAATGGAAGCTGCTTCATTTTGAAGCCGTATTTGCCCTACACAACCATCGTACGCTTAGGATACTCGAAGAAAACCAAACATCGCATAGGCAGAATGGGTACATCTTATTCGAAAAGTTCAAAGCATAGTTCCACTAAACCTAAAACCTAATAGCAAAAAGTAATGAACAAACCCCATCAGAAGGTAGATTCCTATCCTTTCTCTGAACATGTCCCATGATTTATGTGGCTTCATAGACATCAACCCCTCCTATATTGAGTTCATAGAGGCCACCATAACTACACAAACAAGATGAAATCACATCATTAGTAACCAAAGCAAAAGCAATCCAATCAACAGAAGCTCAACAAGCTTAAGAACAATAATTTGTTATATACAAGGAAACCCCAACACAAATCCAAGACTAAATGTAAAATGGATGGTCACATGATCATGGACAGCTGAGATAAGAATGAAACAAAGCAAGAGAAGCTTGCACGCAGCAACTCCCCTGTCCCCTTCATATGCAGAATGCACAGGCTTGAGTGACGGAAATATTCTTCGTAAGGGTGTGGAAACCTCTTACTAGTAGACGGACAGCAATACCAAACTGACCAAAGAGGACAATATCTGCCATCCATCTCATGATAATACCCACAATTCATTTAAGATGCTAATCTATGAGGATTAGAAGAAAGAACCCACAAGATCCAAATTCCTAAATCAAAGACGAAGAAAGCTTCAGAAAATGGGAAGATTAAGGCATGCTAAATCTCAAAGTTGTTCCCCATTTCGAAACCCAAACTTACGAACAGACCCTACCATGCAAGGGGGCCCGACCCCAGGTCCAAAAATGGGCAGTGGGGCCAGATCTTTGCATACAAAATCGACCCAAGAACTACAAATTTACCTTCAAGATTCCCAGTTACAGAGATCTGTAGAAGTCCAGCTGAAACGCCAAATGCAAATAACAGAGATCCTTGGCTAAACCCAGTAAAGGGTCACGCCCCAGTGGATCAAAAACAGTGAAGAATCACAGAAAACATGAAAAGGGAAAAAGAAAGGGGTCGATGAGCAAAAAAAAATGAGAACGACCGAGAAACAGAGTAAGAGAAAGAGAGAGAGAGGTGAAAGGAGTGAGTCAAGAACGAAATAGAAGGAAGCGCCACGTTTTAAGGGAAGCAAAAACACATTTTGCATCAATCAACCCAAGAAGTATATCTATTTCCTATTAAAATTTGTGTACATTATTTATTAGACTTGCTCCTTCAAACTATTAAGTTACCTACCACTATAAATGGAGATGATGGTAGCGTTACCAATCCTTTAACTTGCTGCTTCAAATTATTAAGTTACCTACTACTATAAATGGAAATGATGGTAGCTTTACCAATTAACTATTAAGGGATTAATAGAAAGAATCTCATTTTTACCACTCAACTATATTCGCTACCATGCAATTATTGCATATAAATTGACCTTTTGTCGAAGACAAAAATAAGTCATTAGTAATAAATAATAAAAAGATCGGATCAGAAAAGAATCATGAAAATTCGAACGTTACTTATTTTCATCAAAGCCAAGATTAGGAAGAGAGGACTGATTTTAATTAAAAAATTAACAAGTTTTTTAATTCTATTCTAGTAAAGTACTAAAATAAAGAATAATAGTAAGGAATGGCACCTTGATCCTATATCATCTTTTTCTGTATTAGGAATCAAATAATAAATCTTCTTATGATTTTTTTGTTTCAAAAACATTTTATGTTTTCAAATACAATCAATAATTTTATCTACGATTCATTGGAACAAAAAAAAGTCCGGCTAAATACTGACCAGCACAGGCAATGAAAATAAAAAGGACTCGCAATGGTACGACATTATCCATTTTAAGTATGGGCTTAGTACTTTTACTTTTGGTTCCAACTCATACCAAATAAAGATGTATTCCTCTCCTTAATAGTACTCAACAGTGAGAATGCTAACATATTTTAAAATCTTTTATTTTATTTCAATTTTTTTAAAAACTATTAATATAATTAAAATATATATATAATACTCTTTTAACTATATATATATAAAGAGAAATAATAAAAAATCATTAATATTTATTTTAAAAAATACTCTTATATTTTCAGGTTTAGAGGAACTTTTTAAACCAGGTAATAATAATAATAATAATAATAATACAAAATAAATAGACCAGATAATAAAAAAAATTAAAATAAAATATAATTAGTAGGTAATTATTTGAATAAGCAGGAGAAACCTTGATTATGATGCTAATATGCTATTGAATTAATTTGATTTGAATTAGAGGAATATTATTGATAATATTAAAATGAAACCTCGTATGCATGTCACGTGTGCGAATCTTGGACCTGACAGCTGTCAGAAAATCGTAGCCGTACATCTTTTAACTGTCATGCACGTGTGCCGTACATCTTTTAACTGTCATGCACCTTGATGACGTTAAATTGTTGAAATTATAAAATATTAGGAATTAGTTAATATTTATATTTGGTTGGTAAATAATTTAAAAAAAGAAGAGTGTAGAACAGAAATGCAAGACAGCGTGGACCTGGACAGGGTCATTGTGACACACGTGGCAATCATGCATGGATCATTGTGACACACGTGGCAATCATGCATGGAATTTACTGTTATTGAGTTATAGCTAATTATTCCCTGTACTTAAATGAATTAAATAATAAAATTATTTTTTTATTAATTTTTTAATTTTAGAAGTTTAAATTTTTTAAAAAATATAAAACAAGTTTAAAAATATGTTTTGAAAAAGGTTTCTTAAATAAGGTGAGATAGAGTTCTAATACCATTTGTAATGTCTCAAGCCCAATCACCGGTTTAAAAATATGTTTTGAAAAAGGTTTCTCTCAAAATAAGGTGAGATAGAGTTCTAATACCATTTGTAATGTCTCAAGCCCAATCACCGGTTCTAATACCATTTGTAATGTCTCGAGCCCACTGCCATTTGTAATGTCTTAAGAGCCCACTGCGTTAGGCCATTACATATCGTCCAACCGCCCAATGTTGGGCTCTGATATCATATGTAATGCCGGTCTGCGTTAACCGGTTACATATCTACCATTTTTAATGCTCCAAAGGCCCACTCCTAACGAATATTGTCCGCATTGGTCGTTACCGCCGTCAGTCTCACAATTTTAAAATGAATCCTTTAAGAAGAAGTTTCCCCCTCCAGGTGAGATGTCAAGATTATTAAATAAAACAAAAGCTAGTTCAATTATTCTAAATTTTGCATCACTAAAATGAGTTTCATGTTCTTCATCAATCGAAACACATTCCATTTGCTTTGTTTGAAACAGATAAACTCAAAATATAAATCATTCCAAGCTAACGAAATGACACAATGAGTACTCCATTTCACTCCCACTATCTTTCTAAAGCCTAAAGCTACCTGGTTTACAATCAACTTACAAGTTCTAGCTCAGAATCTACAACAGTAAACTTCAAAATTTCTTACCGTTTACTTCGCTCTCCCTCGTTTTCTTCCCCGAGCGACCGTTGCTGCAGACCGTTCACTTTTCGACGTCCCAACGACACTCTTTCTCGTCCCACGAGGCTCTCTCTTTACTGTCGAAGCCGAAGTTTCTGTCTTCGCTAATCCCACTGAGGAATGAGAATTAGCATTACTTCTCCTTCTATTCCCACTAGGAGTTTTGGCATCCCCTGGATTGACTTCTTTTCTAGATTCATTACGTTTAGCAGGTTGCAAACGATGCAGTTTTGCCATCTGATCACGTGTTTGTGTTCTTTTGTCGTGGGAGTTTTTGAAAAGCTTCTGAAATGTATTCGTAATGAGGCGTCTGAGAAGCACTGCAGACCGATACTCCCGCGTGTTCGGCAAGTAGAAAACGAGGGCGTTGTTAGCAAGCAACAGCAGGTCTCTGTATAGCTCCTTTTGCGTTGTTATGTACTGACTTGCAACTCTTGACCTTATTGTTTCAATATCCAAATGTTGCCGTATTAGTTTCTTATATCTTCCTCTCTTCTGTTGCATATTCACATGGTCATCAGCAATGAACACAATTCAATGAAAGGAAGAGTATCTTTGTTGCATTGTACCTGACTATCGAGGCGTCGACGAAATACCGCGGCACTTTTGTTCTCGGCAACAGCGTTAAAAGCAGCCATTAGAACATCAACATCGACTCCGTCCATGGTTGAGCTTCTGCTAGCTTCATTTGCATCAGAAGATTCACGTGGCTCGAACGAGTTGCAGCATGAGTTATCTTTAGAATGAGAAACAGTTGAAGGGTTAGCTGATTCAGACAAGTTATTTTCACCGGTACTTCCTTCCTTAACATCCCTACTACTACAATCCTTCCTCTTTCTCTTCCCTCTTGATCTCTTCTTCACTGTTCCTACCTTGCCCCATTCGAGACACCGTAACTGCGACGCTTCCGGCTTAATCTCCGTCTCGTCAGCCAAAAACGGAGCTGACCGACATTCGACCGAGCTGCACGTTCGGTTTTCCTGTGTAAAGCTACCAGCAGATAGCTCATTTGTTGGTTTATGAACAACTCCCCAAGACTCTGATCTATCAGAGCTATTGACAAGAGACTTGTCTCCACTCCTAGACTTAAGAGCCTCAAGCTTTGATTCCAATGACCTGAAATCTATTCAACCTTATTAGTTACCATAGAATTGAAGCAAAGCAAACCAAACCGCGTGTAGATATTGTCTACTTAGGCACATTACGTATCGGCGTCAACCTCATCGTTTTAAAACGCGTCTACTAGGGAGAAGTTTCCACACCCTTATAAGAAATGCTTTGTTCCCAACTCCAATCGAGGTAGGATCTCACAATCCACCCCCTTGGGAGCCCAACATCTTCGTTGGCAGTGCTTATAAGGAATGCTCCGTTCCCCTCTCCAACCGATGTAGGATCTCACAATCTATTCCCTTGGAGGTCCAGCGTCCTCGTTGGCACAACGCTTGGTGTCTGGCTCTAATACTATTTGTAATAACTCAAACCCACAGCTAGCAGATATTGTCCATTTTGGCCCGTTACGTATGACCGGCCTCATGGTTTTAAAATGGTATCTACTAAGGAGAGGTTTCCACACCTTATAAGGAATGCTTAGTTCCCATCTCCAACCGATCTAAGATCTCACAATCCACCCCTTGGGGGCCAGCGTCCTCGCTGACACACCACTCGATGTCTAGCTCTGATAGTATATGTAACAGCCCAAGCTCACCACAAGTAGATATTGTTCACGTATCACCGTCAGTCTAACGGTTTTAAAACGTATCTCTTAGGGAGAGGTTTCTACACCCTTATAAGGAATGTTTTGTTCCCCTCTCCAACTGATATAGGATCTCACAATTTCAAATCAAAACATTAGCGTTTATGAGCAACAAAACATAATACTAACCCTATCGAGTCTTCAGAGTGCTCGAGAGCTCGTCTTAGCTCCATGATTCGTTGCCGCCGAAGCTCCTCATACCAAGCTCTATTAATGATATACCCAACAAACAATTTATATTTCAGATTCCAAACACATAATTTTGAGAATTTTTTATAATTTATTCTCCAAAAAATAGTTCTATAAAAACTTTTTTCTTTCAGAAGTATTTTAATCGAAAGTTATTCCAAACTTTGCCCATACTTGCATCCAACAAAACGTTTCTGCAAATCTTCATACTTGGCTTTACAAACCTGCAAATATGAACATACCAATTTTTTAAAAATTATTTATAAACATTCATTATATATATATATAAATAAATACGCTGTTCAAATGGTTGAATTGAACAGGTCAACACATTTTATTTATTTTTTTGTAAGGAATAAAATAATAATAATAATAACGAACACCAGAGGAATCAGATTACATCCTTTTTTTCGATAATCAAATATCTTTAATTTTCTTTTTAAAATTTAATTTTTAATTATTAAATTTATTTAATAAATTAGCTGAAATTTGCGAGGAAAATTACACGATTTCTTCGTGTTATTTGTTTAAAATAATTAAGGAAAAAAAAAAAAAAAAAAAGATTGCAGTTACCTCGGGGGTATAGGCGCACGGACGAACAATCCGTGCCCGGAGCTCCGCCGCGACGAGGTTCCAGTCGGTGGTTCCGTGGCGGAGTATGGCTCCTCCTAATAAAAGTTCTTCCCATGTATCCCACCGCTTTTGTATCGCCTCCGCTCCCATATTTCTCTCACAAGCGCCGACGAACGAATTCGCTCCGTATTAGTCACCGGAACCCTAGCTGGTCTTCAAAAGTAAAGCGAAAAGCGGTTTAAGGGAGAGGTATTGACGGAGGAAGATGGTTTTCCGGTGTGCGAATTAGCGGATTTGGAAGGGCGAGGACGGTGATGGGTAGGTTGAGGGTTCAGTTCATCCTTTTTTTTATTTGGTAAACAAAAATTGGTTATTTGTGAGTAATGGATTTTGGGGTTTTATTGGTGATCGCGAGAATTGGGGTTTCTCGTTGCTTTTAATAGGGGTTTGAAGAGCAAAATAAATAAATAAATAAATAAATAAATAATTACCTAAATTCAAAACAAATAATTTAACCTTTTTAAAAAATTTATAGTATTTAATTTTTCCATTAAAAAACATATTTATTTGAATATATATAGATATAGATAGATTAATTGATAATACTACACTACCATTAATATTTTATTTTTAAAAACTTCATTAGTATCTCGATTCAAAAATTTTAAAAAGCGAGATAATCTATGAGGGGTCGATAGATGAGATCTGTCCATATATTGATAGTAAATTTTTTTTTTTATAGTTTTTATAAAGTTTAATCTGATGATATCTTTTAAAACTAATTTTTTATAAAGTTTTGTCCCGGTATTTTTTATTTTTCTTCTTAAATTTAAAGATATTTTTTTGACAAAGTATTTTTATTACTTTCTCTAAGATAAGTGGGGTATAATATGGTAAGAATTGAATATATTTTAGATTTTTTTTTTTTTTTTTTTACTTTCCATGTAAGATAAGGATTATCCTTTCTTTCTATGAATTCGACCTTAGAAAATTATAATTAATTTGGACTCTTATATTATTTTTGGTATTTGATTTATTGAAAATTCATCTATATGTAGCTCCTTTGATGGTCAATCTTTTCAGGTAAAATCGAACTTAAGGAAGGTTGTCTAGTTAGGAATGTACATGAATTGAGTTGGAAAAATCTTTTGGACCAATTCGATATTGGGTTGGTGACTCAAGCAACTCAAACCTTAGTTGAGTTGGGATGTTCGGGGTGGTCTTTTTTTAATTATTTTATTCAAATACCAAACATTCACAAGACATAACGTATCATTAAGATCAATTACAAACGTCAAATATTCCTAATATTCGAATTTTGTATTAGGTTATAACCCTATTTTCGAATTGGTCATGTTAACCCAACAAAAAAAAGGTCAATTTGCAAACTAACTCGACTTAGAACGTAAAAAAAAAGCCTAACTCAACCCTATCTTTATGGTTTGGGTTGGGTACTTGGAGTTGGTCGGGTTCTTAGGTCATTTGGACACCCTTAATTTATGTTTTTGAGAAAAAAAAAAATAAGTGACATGCGAAACAAAGAAAATCCTGATATTTATCACGTACACTCCAATGTTGGCTAATGGAAGTCAAAAGGTAAGACGTTATAGGTACTCAGCCAATTCAGGTCGGCTCGGTTCGGGTCAAGTTGGACTTATGGACTTTAGGCACTCTTGTTTTGTCATTTAGAACCAATTTTATCCTTGTTGTTATTGATTAAACTATGTTCATCTCTAGTTGCCTTCCCCATAATAAGTTTCATCAACTTTCCTATGTGCCACTGCTACTGCTACAATCATAATTGGGCATAGGGCATATCAGCGACATAACATTCTTTCAAGCAGAAGCAAACAGCTCTACCCATATGCTTGAATTCAATATCTCCATGCATTACATGTTTGAATTGGCACATACTTACAAGATGTTGATTAGAAGATACAAACAATACCTGGAATATGAAGAATCAAAATGAGGAGGGCTTCCATTGTTCCGTCCGAAGAACCCGACCTGCCGACTTCACGTTCGTCGTCTAAGGTTTTCCGTTGTCTTTCTGCTCGGCTTCACCCTCCATGAATCACAAAATTGTGGGACATGGCCGATGGCTTCAACTTGTAAAGGTGTTGCATCTCCAAGTTCTTTCTATTGGAGGTATCAGCCTAACTATTTACCTGTTCTTTGCCAAAAATTTGACATAGTGAATGAAACTTAACATTGTTGAAGTACCAGATTCAATTCTTGAGCACTTCTTGCTAGTGAACCACCTCTCCTGCAGCAAAATTATGCAGGAAAAATGAGTTATTTGAGCGGTAATGTCCTATTGGGCGCTCGGGATTCACGTTGAGATGTTGATCGACAGTTTCCCTTCAAGAAAATGATTATACCTTGCAAATGATGGAAGAATTTTTTGAATCTTCTGCAGATGGGTGAAGCATTGCTTGCAGCAAAGTACCCTGAGTTTGAGATACAAGCGGATAACACGATATTTAGTTCGGTTAATACATATTCGAAACGTCGTGAAAATGAGATGTATTCACCTCTGCTCTGCATGAAGATCAACACCAACTACTGGAGGTGCTGATACTGCTGAGGTTATAACATGACCAAAAACTGCTACAAGCTTCAAGAGAATCTCCATGGACAAACTGGCATGCCTAATGGATACAATGTGAGACATAAGAACTTAAATCTTAAGGTAGATAGTTTTGAACTGTTGAAATTAGCAGTTTTTTCGACGTGCATTATGCCATTGTCTTACCTTTCTATCTTGCTATCCAATAAACCCACGAGTACGGGAAGTAGGCACGAGAATAAATCTAGAGTCAGGACATTCATCTTCTCGATGAGAACGCTGATCACATCTGCTTGCACCTGCATCATGACATGGTTCTTAGAAAAGCCCCATTTGAGAACGAGAAGATACTAGTTGCTTGTGAAACTGAAGATGCATAAAATAAAAAAGCAACACGGATAAACTAACTCAAAAGATACGTACAGAATGATCCGGGAGTTTTGTCATGGCATTGATGGCACCTTTCATGTCATTCTGCTGCCAAAAGTGTCGTACCACCTGCAGTACAGTCGTTGATATGAACGTAACGTTCGAGAAAAGTTAATGGTCCAAAAAAACAACCTTTAAGATTTATCAGCTGTATTCCAATCCTCACAGACGTAAAAGTCACAGAACAAAGTTGTTTTCAAACCAAGCTCATTGATTAGTCGGCATGCTTTTTCGGTGAAATACAATGTTTCTTGTGTTTTTTCCCTTGTTTTTTCTCCCTTTGAATGACCCCCGCCCCCCAAGTGAATGTTAAGAAAACCGCTGTTAAAAGCCACAGTTGTAGTTCGTAACAATCTAAGCCCACCGCTAGCAAATATTGTCTACTTTAGCCCGTTACGTATCACTGTCAGCATCATGGTTTTAAAACACGTCTGGTAGGGAGAGGTTTCCACACCTTTATAAGGAATGTTTCGTTCTCCTCTCCAATCGATGTGGGATCTCACAATCCACCTCCCGCCCCACCTTGGGGGCCGAGCATCCTCGCTAGCACACCGCTCGGTGTCTGGCTCTATTACCATTTGTAATAGTCCGAGCCCACCGCTAGCAGATACTGTCTGCTTTGGCCCATTACGTATCACCGTCAGCCTCACGGTTTTAAAACGCGTTTGATAGGGAAAGGTTTCCACACCCTTATAAGAAATATTTCGTTCCCCTCTCCAACCAACGTGGGATCTCATAGTCTCATATCAGTTCAGTTCATTGTATTATCTGCATGCAGAAAGAAAATTACCTGCAGTTTTGTCAACCGGGATCGAAGGCTACTTAAGAATACATCATGAGATTGCATTATGTCTTCAATGACATCCCTATCATTTGCACAGGGAGAATCTCTTCCAGAAGCTTGAGGTTCTCCTTTCTGCCATTAAGCAAAAAACACAGAACTACTTAGTTTGAACAAACAATTTAAATACGTATCTTCATCTGACTCGCATTTGTGAGCATTCTTTGGCATTGGCAATTTTCTGCCAGCTTAGAAACAATTTTCCAGCAGAAACACAAAAATTTCTCAAATGCATAGCATTTCAAATAACTTCAAATGTAACCCAAAATTCTAAGTACTAAGAAGATAGATGAGAAAGAGAAAGAAGAAGAAGGAGATGAAACAGCTCAAGCCCACCACTAGCAAATATTGTCCTCTTTGGGCTTTCCCTTCAAGGTTTTAAAACGCGTCTGCTAAGAAGAAGTTTTCACACCCTTATAAAAAATGTTTCGTTCTCCTCTTCCATCGACGTAGGATCTCATAGAAAATCAGCTGTAAACGCGTCTTACAAAAGAAAATCAATGTGGGATCTCATAGGTTTTAAAACTCGTCTTACAAAAGGATGGCCATATGAAATGATGTAACAGATGTCATCATAATTTAAGTGCCTATTTATGTTACAAAGTAACCATACCTGTAAATTGTCTGTTTTATCCGTTTCAGGGACAGGAGAAGTGACAGGAGTTGTCATTGCTTCATAGTTATTTCTTGTTCTTGCTTCATAGTTATTTATTGTTCTTGCTTCATAGTTAGTAGTCATCCTCTTAGTTTCTGGGGTACGAGGAGTAATCATTGCTCGTACTTCATAGTTATTAGTTCGTTCTCTTGCCTTCTCAGTTTCAGAGATGCGCGAAGGAATAATCACTGCCTGCATTTCATAGTTATTAGCTCGTTCTCTTGCCTTCTCAGTTTCAGAGATGTGCGAAGGAATCGTCACTGCCTGCATTTCGTAGTTATTAGTTCGTTCTCTTGCCTTCTCAGTTTCAGAGATGTGCGAAGGAATCATCACTGCCTGCATTTCGTAGTTATTAGTTCGTTCTCTTGCCTTCTCAGTTTCAGAGATGTGCGAAGGAATCGTCACTGCCTGCATTTCGTAGTTATTAGTTCGTTCACGCGCCTTCTCTGTTTCGGAGACGTGAGAAGGTATAGCCACTGCCTGTACTCCATAGGTATTAGCTTGTTCGAGTGACTTCTCAGTTTCAAGGATCTGAGGAGTTACCACCTGTGCTTCATAGCTATTAGTTTGCTCCTTTGTCTTTTCCGATTCGAGGACATAAGATGGTGAAATTGTCGTCTGTACATCAATAGTTTGTTCTCTCCTTTCGAACTTCTCGACAAGAGTGCGTGTCCTTCCAGGAACAACTGCAACTGCAAAAATAGGATATAAGACCAAAAATTTCCCACACGTTTACTTGATATTTCCTGTCAGTGACAAATAGTTAAGAGGTCAAAGATGACAAACCTCCATTTACAAATTTAACAGAGTTTGTCCCTTTTCTACTAACAACTGGTTTGTTGCCTGCAAATTTGGGGGAAAATACTATTAACATGAGAAAAACTACATAAACAATTTTAATATCAAGGGAAGGACAACATCTTACAGCTTTCTTGTTCTGAAGTTGTCTCAGAAGACACACGGGGAATGTTTTCAAACGTCTCGATACTTCTGATATCAGAATTTATTCTATGAGAATCTTTTTGTGTTTCTTCCGATACAACCCGTGTTACGAAGTTCGGTTCTGGAGCTTTATTCAAATCATTGGTGGTATGACAGATATTTACAGAATCTACAACTGCTAGTCTCTCAAGATCAGTTTTTCTACTTGAATCAACTGACACTGATAGGTTTTCAAGATCCATTTTACTATTTGATGGCTTTCTTACATGAGCTGGTCTGAGTAACATACCACGTCTTGTCTTGGAAAATGTGATAGATTCCCTTATAGAGCTTGCGGAGTCTTTAACCTCAGGACTATCACAAGGTACAACCGGGGGTTTGACCGTTGATACTTCAATAGATTTCGTTTCTACTCTTGATGCAGGACTTTGCTTTTTGCTTGCATCATAGATAATCTCCTTTGAACCCAATGCAAATACAACTTTTGGGGAGCTTAAAGATGCCGCCTCAGGCTTTCCACCGGTGGCTATCATAAACAAAAAAGAGACGAGAAACTAGATTTAAAACAATGTTTGAAGGCAGACAAGCATGCACAAAGTGAGCTACATGTCACACAAAATCATTAGTTGTTCCTCGGTGTCGAAAAATGACTCTACCCAAAGAAGTTGTCAATTCAAAGTCTGTTGAGGAAAATAATACCAAGAGTCACATACATCACAAATAGAGACATATCTCATATGTAAGGATTGCATAACACCTCTAACACGACCCCTCCTTGCAGACAAAGGATGAGGACTTACTGTCTATGTATATATTCTTTATCTCCTTGGTTTCATAATCAGGAGACAGAGATTGTAAATTTGAAGTCATCAAACCAGCTCCAAAGCTTTTTGAAGCTAAACTGTTCTTGAAAGCAGAATTAGATTTCTGTTCTTTTGGCTGCTTTTGCCCAGATACTGAACTAGCTCCATAAGGCTCAATATTCTAGAATTGAGAATACTTGAAAGATAAGTGTGTAATAATAATACAAAACAGTACATAAATACAATATGAACAAGTTTCTGAAAAGATATAGGTTAGTATACCGATATGTCAGCTACCCAAACTCCAACAGAGCTTCGATAAAATGAGCAACTCAAAAGTTTCCCATCATGAATGCAAAGGTCACCAAGTGTTGACCATCCCATATCGACAGAGTCATGACAAATGACAGGCTCCCATGAATATACCTTCAGTATCAGAGAAAAGAGATATAACGTTAATGTGCCGATACATGTTTGGAGGTAGTAACACTTTATTCTGTATCATAAAGTTGTGAAATAGTAACACTCGTCACCTTCAAACTTTCATCCAGACCAGAAAACAGGGTCCTCCCATCCGGGTGGAAGGTGATTGCACGAACTCCAGTAGCCTGTATAAAAGATATGCTAATGAAATAACTTCTAAAAAAACGGTTGAAAAAGGTTCGGCACAGAAAACATGGAACTTAACAGTCTCTGCAACTAAAGGAAGCACTAGAAACTGAACATCCATTGCAAAGCTAAGGCAACTTGTTTTTCTTTTTAAAGAATAGATATACCTCAGGTCTTGTTGATCCAATCAATTCAAAGGTTTCCAAATCCCAGAACTTTACAGTTTTGTCAGCTGACCCTGGACACGGTCACTTTTTACTCAGAGAGGTATTGCGATAAAGAGCGGGTAATATTAGAATTCGAATATGCGAGTATCGTATTATATATACAAGCAGTATACCAAGAAACTAATGGTTTTGTATTCAAGAAACTTCCCACTTAAGCATCAATTGCTTCATTTTTCTTTCACCCACCTGTCGCAAGGAGAAACTCGAGTGGATGAAAACCTATGGACCGAATATGCCCTTCATGGAACTTAAAATCATGTAAGAGCTTTCCAGCAGTTAGATCCCATACCTATCCAAGAGAAGCCTTAAATTATTGCCATTATAATGACGATAATAGAAAGTTACAACACTTAATAGTGTGACTCGTTATTACCTTCACAGCACTATCAAATCCACCGGAGACCACCCAGCGACCATCTGGCGTGAACTTGATCGTACTAATGCCTTGAGTGTGACCCTTGTATGTGTGACTGCAACCTTTCTTTCGGATATCCCAGATTTTAAGATTAGTGTCTCTAGAACCTGATGCAAAGAACTCGCCGAATGGATGAAACTCAACTGCTGTGCAATTCGATCTGTGACCAGAAAGAGTGCGAACTACTGCACTTCAAGAACATTGCAAAAGATCAGAGGTTATCAATGAAGGAAATCAATCTTATGTTTTTCTTCACAATTGAAGGTGCAAATCTGAAGGTATTATAAATGAACAATGAAAAGTCAAGCCATCACGAAAACCATGTTTTAAGTAGGTACTCATTAACACGACACAATACTAAATCACATCATTTCTCTAATAGTTTAATATTCGATTTCTTAAAAGTAAGAAACTAGTCGAGTAAACTTACTTTTAGCCTCTTCAAGATCCCATAACTTTATTGCACCAGAAGAAGCTCCACCAAGCACCAAAACTTCAGATGAATCAAAAGCTACCGATTCGACAGGATTAGTATGACCACACAGACTCTGCACAAGAACAAGAAAACACTCCAAGTCTATCACTAGAGAAATCATAACTACAAGCGAATAATCATCAAGAACATTGTGAGGATAAAAAAAATGTCTGAAAATTGGCCATCAAATATACAATTCTTTTATGCAAACATCAAATAAGTTCATGAATAAATTCAAAAAATAAGAACCCAACTTTCTGATTGCGTATAAAAAAGATGGAAGAGGAGGCATTCAACGAACCATCAAAGAGTTGGGTTTTCCAATCGCCCAAAGATTGACTTTGTGATCATCTCCACCAGTTATGAACAATCGGCAAGCTTTTTTCCCAATACTCAGACAGTTTACATTAGCCGAGTGTGCCGCAATTTCCTCTAGTTTCAAATAGGTCAAGAAAATACTTCATATCGTTTTAGTTTCTTCATAACACTACAGATTGAAGTTGAATTGAACTCCTCAGCAGAAAACATGTTCTACTCCATATGCGATAAATCAAGCATAGAACATAAGAAATGAGCATCCAAATTCCTAGTGCTATCAATTCAGTTCTAAAATCGGATTATGGGTTAGATTCAAGGAGCTTCTAAGCGCCTGAGAAACCTGGTTCCAGTGAGGATAAAGCTAAAACGATTGAAAATCATCAAACTAAAGCTAATTTTAAACGTCTGAGCAAAAGAAAAACAATAATCATAATACTTAAGATTACAAAGGATACGTAGCTTATATCCACGCTTCGCCATTGCCGAGACAAACTAAGAACACAAGTGGGAAGTAGAACAAGATCGGAGAAACAAAATCCCGACGGCGTGCTACTGAACTCAATTCACTCGAAGATTCAAGAGGTAAGAAACCGCCGTGATAAGATCAAACTAGAACTGAAATTCAGCAAGATTTGGGATATCGGTGGAGAAAAGGTTGTGGGGTGAAATGGTAGAATGGAATTGAAAGGAAGAAAAAGAATGGCTGTTTGCTTATAGACATGGGAACCATATAATTCATCTCCATTTCAGACCGTGACAGAACCATTGCCGTATTACCCTTCTTTTTTTCTTTGTGTGTTTCCAATTTGACCGTAATACCCTTCTGTTTTTCCTTGGCCCCAAGCATCACGCCCCTATATTTTCTTGTGGCTCATACATTTATTTCCTCATATCTTTTTTAAAATATTTTTAAAATTTTAGCGATTACCAGTGGTCCCGACTCAAACTCAACCTAAATTCGAATCCAATGAGTTTGAATTTTCATTTGAGTTTGAATATGTGACATACAAGTAAACCGAAACCACATCTGAATGACAGTGATCCTAAGAATAAGATGACTAAAAAGACTTGAAAGTCACAACCTATGCCATCAAGATGCACTCTCCTTTTCAGTAGCTCGATCATAAGAACTTCATGGCCAAGTGTGCTTCTTCATCATGAGAAGCGAGGAGTAAGTAATGTAACCATATCACAATAGATGCAGAAAATGTCGGGACTATTGGATGCCGAATTTAGATTCTAAATTCATATTGATCCATCTTAAATGGTAAAGTCAATCCTTGAATTTGACTCATTGGATCAATTTTTGGGTTAGAATTTGAGTCAAATTTGTTGGATGAAAGTCTGGCTAATTTAGGGAATAATCATGGCTTTATAATCAAAGAATATTATCTCCATTGATACGAGACCTCTAGGGTAAACTCAAAGCAAAGTCACGAGAGATTATGCTCAAAATGGACAATATCATACCATTGTGGAGAGTCGTGTTCATAACATGGCATCAGGGTCACGCCAATAGAATCCTCAAATGTTGAACAAAAGTATTGTGAGCCTCGAAAGCAAAAAAAAAAAAATAATAAAATAACAGAGTCGAACAAAAATGACTAAGACTCCCAAAGAAAAAGGGTCGAGCCTCGATTAAGGGGAGGTGTTGGATGAAAGTCCCATATCGCCTAATTTAGAGCATTGGAAAGCTATGAGAGCTTATACTCAAAGTGAACAATATGGACAATATCATACCACTGTGGGGAGTCTCGTTCTTCTAATCAGATTTATTAGCAAATTAAATATTAAAATTTAATTATCTAATAAAATTATAAGTTTATATTTAGTATGTTATTTTTAAAATTTTCAAATTGTATACTACATTAAAATATTAAAAACTATATATAAATACACGAGTGGCTAAACGAGTTGTGGTTCTAATGAATCAACCGATGGTTCAGTTCAATCTATAAATGTACCGTAGAGGACGAGTCAAACTTTAATTTTGACCGAATTTATATAAATTTTTGTAATTTTAAAAATAAATAAATAATAATAATAAAAGAAATACTTCTGTCAAAATCATATGGTTGGCTATTCATTTCGGTTTGAAACGGCCAAAAGATTCCTTCCAATATATTTCTATATATAATTAAATTATTAGTTTAGTTTTAAATTTTTTTTAAATGTATTATTTGATTTCATAATATAATTTTTAATAAATTTTAAATTTTAAATTTTGTGTTAAATAGATCTGTGATTTTTTTTGATTTTTTTTAAAAATAATGAATAGGTACAACGTACGTTTGAATATAATTGAAAATTTAGGCATTTTTATTAATAAAATATTTAATGAACTAATATCATACGAATAAGAACCATCACGAGATAAAGTGAATAAAAAAGATTTAAAAGAATTGAAAGTTACTAACTATACTAACAAGGTGCACTTTCTTTTTTGGTGGCCCAATCATGTTAAGCATGTTTTGCTTTGGGTAACTGTACGTGAGGGCAAATCATGCTGTGGAAGAGCTCGTATTGGTCGGTAATGATAGTCTTTACTCATGTTGTAGGGGAGATAGGGGAATGTCGGGATACACAAAGTCCCAAATCCAAATTCTGAGTCGTGGCCTGGGGAGGATTGTTAGGAGAAAAGTCGAACCTCGGCTAATTAGTCCAATAATTTGATAATAATAATATTTCAACCCCATAAATACATCAAATAATGACTTTCTATAAAAGGCAAGAAATTATAGTTGACACGTTAAAATCAATCAATTTATTAATTCTCTCTTAGTGCTAATTGGCTAATTAATTCTGGATTACCGACCAAGTTATTCTTTTTTTTTATAAATAAAAAATATATATTTTAAGTAATTAATTTTAAAAAATAAAAATAAAAATCTGCAGATTTTAAAATATAAATAATATATTTGAATTGAATTGAGCTAATGGATTAACTTTGGGCCTAGTGCAATGGGCCAGCCAATTCTCATAGGGCCTTGAGCTCCGATTCGGTTGACTCGAACAATCCTAATAGAATTCACTATCCAACCTAACCAAATCTTCTATCTTCGAGTTAGGTTGGTTGGTCAGCCTCAATTTTTAAAAATTCAATTAAACTTAAACCGAAGAAAAATCTAACCCGACCCAGTTTTTATAGTTTGGGTTGATCAAGTTTTTGAGTTATATGAATACCACTATTTGAAAGCTTCCATTTTTAGCATGATTTTGATACAATTTATCCGTTTTTTCGTTGATCTCACCATTTTATCATGAACGTGAGGTCCTGAATGTCCTTAAGTAGACAAGGATTGTTAGGGTGTCTTATGACTTTTGCCCACCACTCGAGGAAAGTGTACTAGGTTATCTATTGGTCGAGTGGTGATCGAGTTCTAGGTTATCTATTGGTCGGAACGTGTTTAAGTACTAGTTTATCTAGTGGTAAGGTGGTGATCTTCTTCCCAATTAGTGTTTATGTTAGAATGTTGGTCTCCTAGGAAACCTAGCCGACCCAACCTTCCTCCCTTTCGAAGTGTGAACTTAAGCAAGTAAAAATCTCGACCTTTTTATAATGCCCGTCGATTAATAGGGACATTGCCCTTAGTTAACTCGATTCTATATTATTATTTTTCAACTGTTATAAAACATGTCCTTCGCATTTTATTTTGATTTGATTTTATCAATTTTCATCATCTTAGATCGATTCAAATAAAAAAAGAACCAAACATTGATTGAAACAACAATAATCATAACAAACTTCACTTCAATCTATGAAACAACAACTCAACTAGTAACAAATTGTAATCAATTTAAACATTTTTGTATCTTTAGGAGGAAAAAACATTTATCCTCTTCGTACAAAGTGAAAAAAATAATGAAACATTCGATGCCGGGGAGGCAGCAAACATCTCATGCCATGAGGTGTCATGACCTTTCACAAATCCAAGAATTTCTGTCCCAAATAACTCACCTTCCTTTACTCTCAATAATGAATCCCCTTGTGATCTCTTTAACTTTTACGAAAAAAGCCAAGGATAGTTTAGATTACGAGAGAAAAAGAGCGTTTCTCTTGTTCTTAATTGTTTATCCAAGCTATCGAGTTATGATATTGGAAAATTGATAGCTTTTGTTGGACTACTGAAAGATGTTGTGTAACAAAGTTTGAGGCTTTTTGTAATCTCGATATTTTGGTAGGATCTGCCGTTGTAGAAGACGGGACGTAGTTTCGAGTTTGGGGCAAATTAGTGTAGTTTTTGGTGTCGATCTCTTTTCTTTCTATCTCATTTCCCCCCCCCCCCCCCCCCCCCC
>NW_019268535.1:2120243-2143447 GCF_002738365.1 Cucurbita moschata
CCCCCCCCCCCCGACAAGTGGTATCAGATCCCTTTCAGAGTCATGGAGTAAGGAGGAAAAAAGTTTGGATGTCTACAAGAAAAGACATAAGGTGTTAAAGGAGAGATCGAATGAATGTTAGATGAAAGTTGGAATGTCTAGATTCGACACATATGTGTCTCGACATTCTCCTGCATCTCTTGCGACATGGTCACATTATTTACTCTTTATTTCTAAGAGTGCAAACGGGGTTTAGAGACGAATCAAGGCGGAAGCTGTGGGCATATGACACTCGAGTAAAGGAGGGGTCACATGAATGAACTGAGATCACATTCAAATGAAAATAAGATAGCTAAGAAAAGCTTAAAAGAATTGAAGCTCACTACCTATAACAACACGGTATACCTACTTTTTCAGTAGCTCAATCATAAAAACTTCATAGTTAAACGTATTTTACTCAAAGTAATTCAATATTCCGTACCTCTATTTATAAATATATATATATATTTTTATGGAAGATATAATGAAATTTATGCATTATTTTTCATTTCAATAAAACAAAATGAATAAAATAATTGGAGAGAGAGAGCTATTTATTGTTGTTCCTTTTTATATAATAGTTGCAAAAATGTTTGGAGTTGTTAAAGAGGAATAATAATGAAGCACATGGAGATGGCCAATATGCCTATTCCACTCCACATGCCAAAACTATCTTTATCTTAATCATTATTTTACTTATTTTTTTCCGTTTTTTTTTAGAGATAATCTCAAATTGACTTTTATTTCGAGCGAGAGATTCATATTTATGATTGGTTAATTGAAGAACATATATTATAATTAATTGAGTTGGTTGTGACCGAAGACTGAATCACATTCACTTATTTGTCGCTCAACTCTATAAACTATACTCAAAGAGTATGGATGACAACCGAGCACTGTCGAGATGCACTCACTATCCTTATCCTCATGGGGATTATTCATCTACTCTTTATCTCATTCCTCATTTCGAAAAATTAAGGTCGAGAGAGTATGCATGACAACGGAGTATGGTCGGGATGCACTCGCTATCCCTATCCTCGTGGGGATTATTCATCTGCGTCTCTATCTCATTCCTCATTTCGGACAATTAAGGTCAAGAGAGTGTGGATGACAACGAAGCACAGTCGGGAGGCACTCACTATCCCTTCCTCGTGGGGATTATCCATCTATGTCTCTATCCCATTTCTCATTTCCGGAAATCGAGGTCGGGAACGAGGAATCTCTATGTGGGGATTGGTCCCTATCAAGGGAAAACCTCTATTTTATTTGTTTATTGATTTATAATATAAAAATAATTTGTTTATGAAATTGGGCGAGGGGTGGAAACATAATTTAGCTTAAATCCCATGATAATGATAGCCATTTTGTGTTGGGGCCTGCGGGGGAGATCCCTTTTGTTCTCTCCTTGCGTGAGTGCGTGAGCTTTCACCAGAATCAGAGCATACATTTCTAACTTCTCTCACTTTCCACTCATCTTCTTCCTCAAAACCCGCAATCATTCTGAACCTTCTCTGACTTTCAATGTGAATCCCCATCTCTGTAACTCCAAATCCATTTTGAAGAAAATGGGTTGCTGTGTCAGTTCTTCTAGGTCTTCTAATTCATCCTCTCCGCCGCACCATTCTGGATCTGGCTGTTCCTATCCCAAACCCACCGCCATTGGAAACAGAGCTCCTCCACCGCTGGAAGAAGAGTCTGTCAAGGAAGTTCTCTCCGAAACCCCCAAACCCAAATCGTCGTTTGGGGAGAGGAAAACCGGGGAATCCTTCTCTGGGAGGATCAATGGAGGAATACCCATTCACCCGACTGAAGAAATTTCTGAGGTTTCTGACGTTTGCAGCTTTAGCGAAACGCTGTCTACTACGACTGTAACAGAGAAGGTGGATGATTACGAAGAGATTCGTCAGAGGATTTCCAGATCTCCGGCGAAATTGCCCAAAAGCCGGCCTAACTCCGATGATTGGGTTCTTGGAAGGGATAGACAAGTGGGGAAATCGCCAACGAGAAAATCCAATCAGTCGCCAGGCCGGATTAACGGCGGAACTGTGAAGTTGGTGCAGAGCAGAGACATGGCGCAAGGACTTTCCCGGCGGAGTTTAAGGCCGGAGCCACGCCTGCATAACAGTACTGAGAATTCATATCGGCGGTCGAGATCCCCTGCCACCACCCGGATCGACAGCGTAGCCTCGAGAACAGCGGCAGGACGGAGCCCTTCTGTCCGAAGATCCGGAATGTCGCCGGGACGGGAAGCAACCGGCGGAAGAGACTATTCCCGGAAAGAAACAGGGCTGGCTCAACCTGCACAAAACGAAATGATTGAGGGAAAATGGCCAACAACAAACGAATCCCTCGATAACCCACTTGTTTCATTGGAATGCTTCATCTTCCTCTGACAGAAGACGACGGCGTAGTTCACCGGACCGTCGAGCAGTGCCATTCAATTTCCTGTACTCTGTTTTTGTGAGTTCTTCAACGGTGGGGTTCCTATTTTTGGTCTGGAAATTGTAGTAAGCTGTAAATAATGAATGTCTGAATGGTCAATTAAGGAAACAGGCCGTATTGGTTAGGTGAGTCTCTGTTTTCTCTTAAAAGTGAATCTCTAGCAATTATGCTACAAATTTGCATCTTTTTTCTTGCTCTGTTTCTCTCTCTCTTATTTAATATCTAATTTCTGGGTTGCTCTGTTTCTTAGGCCACAAAAATGGATATCAAAGATTTAGTTAGTGTTAGCTTTACACATGCTCTAATCAGTTCTTATGGTATTCCAAAATGAACAAAGCAAATGAACAAAGCAGCTACTAATGGGCTCTGTTTTCTATATGGTACAAACACTCTGAACTCTAAGAACTAGCTCTTACATCAGTTAAAAGACAAAAAGGAAGAAAGAAAAAGTAAATTTGAGTCAGCCCAGCGATGATTTCTGAATCGAAGAACAGAGTTCGAGTGGAAGCGAAGGATCGATCACCATCATTAACTTACTTTCTTCAGCATTGGTAGTAACAATTCTTCTAACATTGCGTCTGACTTTTGCTTTTCTGCATATGAACCGACAAAAAAACAGAGCAAGTCCAAAACTGGAGAATTTAGACAAGATCCATGAGAAGAAATGGCTGTCATTTTATAAGATTTTGTGTATATGCTGTCATTTTCTTGGATTCTCTGGCTTAATAATATACAAGGAAGAGTATCAATCATTTGGGAGTTTGTGAACTCATTGATCTTTAGCAGAGACGAGAATTTTAGCTCAAGAGTTTGAATTCAAAGCTCAAGGAATTCATACATATCTCGACGTTCGAAGTTCGCTTGTACTCGAAAACCATTTTACATTCTCTATATGATTGCTGAGGGGACGAAGCCAAGGGCCTTGAAAGAGATTAAAACTAAACCTTGTGGGAGGCATAAAAATGTGAAACTTGCTACCTTGAAGGAGGGTTGTGAAGGTATGTACAGAATAAGAACCCAAGGAACCTCTTTCTCATGCTCGGTTTGTTTGAGCTTATAAGGAGCTTGAAGTTTCAGTGAAATGGGAGCTGGTTGTGGCGTAGGATATGGTGTTTTGTTGTAGCTGTGGCCATGGAATTCGTTCGGGGGGACACGGGACGGGAGCCGGGTGGGCAATGTAGGTTGGAATATGATCTCCAGGCATTAGTACTGAAACTCCATAGGAATACACAGTCATCTGCATATAAACACAACAAAAATGAAGTGATACACAAAGCTAAAGACATAAAAAGCCAGCATATCAGAAGACAGCCAGCAGTGTAGTGCTCACTGCTCAGTGTAGCAAAGTACCTACATGTTTATGTTTAGGAGTGATTTAGAACGACGAAAATCATTTGCTGTCCGATCCAAAATAACTAGAAACGGTACGATAAAAGTGATTTTAACCATTATAAAACTCCTCCCAAGCATGCATTAGCTGGACTAACTGATCTCAAGTTTGCACTTCTATAAGGGTGCACATACGATCGAGTCCATACATTGCTCGTAGCTTCGTCGGTAAGGTAGATAAATCCAAATGTTTTGTCTTTTGATAGGAACTATAAATTGAAATCGAAACTAAATGAAAGCACTGCAATAGAGGTGGATTCACCCAAAACCAAGACGGTAAGAGCCCAAACTCACCCGTAGTAGATATTGTCTGAACGTATCTGTTAGGGAGAGGTTTTCACACCCTTATAAGGAATGCTTTGTTCTCCAATCCACTCCTCCTTGGGGCCAGCGTCTTTGCTGGCACACCGTTCGGTGACTGGCTCTAATACCATTTGTAGCAGCCCAAGCCTACCGATAGCAAATATTGTCCGCTTTGGCCCGTTACATATCACCGTTAGTCTCACAGGTTCAAAACGCATATGCTAGGGAGAGGTTTCCACACCCTTATAAGGAATGTTTCGTTTCCCTCTCCAACCAATGTGGGATCTCAAAATCCACCCTCCTTAGGGGCCAGAGTCCTCCCTAACACATCATCCAATGACTGGCTCTAATACCATTTGTAACCGCCCAAGCCCACCGCTAGTAGATATTGTCTGATTTGGCCGGTTACATATTATCGTCAGCCTCACGATTTTAAAATGCGTCTACTAGAGAGAGGTTTCCACACCCTCGTAAGAAATGTTTCATTCTCTGTCCAACAGACGTGGGATCTCACAAAAACTACTATCCAAATTCTAGCTACCTCCCAAACTCCCAAACCCCGACTCTATTTATATCCACACAACTCTAACAACTTCTAGGTAGATACAAATATGTCTTTTTTATGTTCTTGAGTACACAAATATGCACTTGTTAGTGTCCCAAACATATACCTACTAGTATCAAGCCCAGTGATTGAGCAATTAGACAAGACCACTAGGTAGGCCTTATATGTTTCTTAGAAGGCTGCAAAAAGTATCCATAGATTAAAGAGGGGTCACATGATAATAATTATGAAATGTATCTTATCAACAAGGTTCAAGGTAAGATCCCACATTGGTTGGAGAGAGAACGAAACATTTTTTATAAGGGTGTGAAAATCTTTCCTTAGAAGACGCATTTTAAAAACCATGAGGAAAAGCCGGAAAGGAAAGTTCAAAGATGACAATATATGCTAGCGGTGGGCTTGAGGCTATTACAAATGGTATCAAAGCCAGACACCGGACGATGTGCCAGCGAGGACATTGGGCCCCGAAGGGGGTGGATTGTGAGATTCTACATCGATTGGGGAGGAGAACGAAACATTCTTTATAAGGGTGTGGAAACCTCTCCCTAACAGACGTGTTTTGAAAACGTTGAGGGGGAGCCCGAAAGAAAAAGTTCAAAGAAGACAATATTTACTAGCGGTGGACTTGGACGGTTACATTTGGTTAGCATTCTTCATTTATCACGATGTAAGATCTCAAAAATTACACTCTGTAAGTCTATTCTTCTTCTATCAAACTTGATTGTTCGAGAATATGAATGAGCCATGAGAGAGGTAAGGGCCATGTGGGATATGGAAGGCATTGGGATTGACTCGATGAGTAAGTTAGCGAGACATTAGAAGCACTTGGTGGAAAGTGGCAAAACAAGAAAGGACCTAATGTATCAGCTAACACATATTGTCCTCTTTAGACTTTTCCTTTCGAGGTTTTTAAAACGTGTAGGGTAGGAGAGGTTCACACTCTTATAAAGAATGCTTCATTCTCCTCCTCAACCGAGATCTCAGAATCCACCCTCCCCCCACAGGACCCAGTGTCCTCAATGGCACTCGTTTCTTCTCCAATCGATGTGGGTCCTAGCCAATCCACCCCCCTTTTGGAGTCTAGCATCCTTGCTAGCACACTGACTCATGTCCACCCCCTTTGGGGCTCACCCTCCTCGTTGGCACATCGCCGGGTGTTTGACTCTAATACTATTTGTAATAGCCCAAATCGACCGGTAGCAGATATTGTCCTCTTTGGACTTTCCCTTTTAAGTTTCCCCTCAAAGTTTTGAAAACGCGTCTATTAGAGAAAATTTCCTTGCCAACCGATATGGATCTTACAAAACAACTACCAGCTCCTCGCCTAGAATCCATAATTAGGAGACAATAATGTGGTGTGATAAAAACTCAGTGCTCATAAACAATACTGCAGAATTCAGGAAGAAAGCAAGAACTACAAGATAAACTTGAACTTTCAAAACTGCAAGGTACCCTTTAAAATTGTAATTTGGAAGGAAAGACAAAGATAGACACAAAGCAAGTTGTTCTGATATCAAGTCCTTGAACATGGGTTGTCTCAGTTGACAAGTACAGGACCAGAATTTTTCCATTTTGAATTCAAGACTTCAAGAACTTTGACCAACAAACACAAACATACAGAGAGAGATATAGAAGGATTTTGAAGAAGGGCCATCACAAATGAGCAACAATGGCATCCCCATACAGCCAACTAAAGATAGAACATACAACAATCCAACAACAATGAACACGAAGCACCTCAAAAAAAATTTACCAAACACAGCATACTCTAAAAAAAACTGCAGAAGAATTAGGCACAAATTGGGGAAACTCACTTTGGGCGAGGGGTGGCCAAGCTTTGCAGCAAAACCCATCTGGGCCTCAGGGTCAAGGTGGCTCCTCCGGCCACCGTCGTGAGAGAAAGCTGAGGGAGTGGGTCGCAAAAACCTTTCAAAGATGGCCATAAGCAAGAACATTGAGACGAGAATGGCGGTAGCAACAAAACCAAAAGAGACAGCATCAACGGAGTTGTCGAAGTGCCTCCAGTGGTCCTGTCTCTGGACGTCGAGAGGAGCCCCAGTTGGGGACCATCCATAGCTTTCCTCACCCATATTGCGATGGCGAAGAGTTTCAGAGAAGTTTGGGCGATTCGGCATGGCTGGTGGTTTTGTAGGTCATTGTAGGTGAATTAGGGAGAGAAAATGGGAGGGACACAGAGCAGTGAGGCTTCTGGGTGTTACCATGAACTTGAGCAGGTACTGAAGTTGTAATATAGGCCCCAAACAGAGAGAGAGAGACAGAGAGGGTGTGGGCTACCATCACACCAACACAGTTTGGCGGAGGGTGAAAACAGAGCTTTGGAATTTGGATTGCTTTCTTTGGGAATTTGTAATTCCACTGTCACTTTTGGAAATGGTTTGGTTTAGCCCTCACAATTTCTGCATTGTTTCAGATTTCCTTTTTGAGTCACCAATTTTCACCGCTTTCTCCGCTAAGGGAAAGCTAATAGTATCGACTAGCGATGAACTCATTAGACTGTGTGTCTGCATCCGAGGACTCTGGTCCAGAATGAAGATTGTGAGATCCTATACCAGTTGGAGAAAATCATAAGGCTAACGCAATCTCACATCAGCTGACAACAATATGTAACAGACAAAAGCTAATAATATCAACTAGTGGTAAGTAGTCAATATCTATTAGTGGTGGACACATCGAGCGGTGTGTTAACGACTGAGGACGTGGGCCTAAAGAGAAGGGGGTGAATTGTGAGATCCCATGTCAGTTAGAGAAAATCGTGAGGCTGATGGATGTTGGCCCCAAAGGAGACAAGAGGTTGAATTGTCATATCCCACATCAATAAGTGAAAATCATGAGACTGACCAATGTTGGGCCCCAAAGGAGAGAAGGAGGTGAATTGTCAGTTCTCACATCGGTTGGAGAAAACCATGAGACTAATGGATGCTGGGTGTCACGGTCATGCTTGTCCAAATACGCTGCCTAGAAAGTGAAAACTGGGAGAAGGGGTGAATTGTCAAATCTCACATCAGTTGGAGAAAACCATGAGACTGACGTACGTTGGGCCTCAAAGGAGAGAAGGAGTGAATTGTCACATCGCACATCAATTGGAGAAAATGATGAGGTTGATGGACGTTGGCCTCAAAGTAGAGAAGAAGGTGAATTGTCAAATCCCACCTCGATAGGAGAAAACCACGAGACTGATGGATACTAGACTCCAAAGAAAATAAATGGTGAATTGTCAGATCCCACGTCGATCGTAGAATTATGAGACTGACAATCATACGTAACTAGTCAAGAGGTGGATGGTCTCATCAATACCATAGCCGACTAACATCAACTTGAACAGTTAAAAAAATTCAGCTCCCTTAGCCAAGGAATAATAATTTTTAATTGTATTATTGAGACCGAAAAAACGTCGATAATAATTAATAAAATGATGGTTCCTCAGAGGACAACACATAGGCTGTAAAATGGGCCAACATTGGGCCCAGCCCAACAACTCACTCCTCCTTCCCCCAGCCTTTGGATCGACTCCAAATTCCCATTTACCCCTTCAATTCTCATCAAATTACATAAACTGCCATTTCCTCTCCAACACACTAAATTAATTACTATAAATTTATTTTTTTGTGCTAAGACAACTTATATTAATGTTTTATAAATAAAATTGAAAAGGAAAAAAACTACCATTATTTAATTGGTTTTAAAAAATAAAAAATAAAAAATAAAAAACAAAAAACAAAAAACAAAAAAATTATCTTTTTGGTCTTTGCGGGAATGGGCGTAACTTATAATATCATAAAAATAATTTCAAAACTGATATATTTTTAATAAAAAGTCTAAGAAATGGTTTTAAAATTAATATATTTTAATAAAAAGCTAAAAAAAAAAATAATCGGAGCATTAAAAAAAATCCAAAAAAATACACCCCACGCCGACATACGAAGCCCTACAAAATTAATTTATAAATAAATAAAATAAAGGTACTAGATCCGACCCACCTTGTTTGCGGACCGAATCCCATCAAACCGGACCCACAAACTCACATGCCACCGTGTCGGGTCGTGTGCCCGAGCCGAAAGTCTCACCACTCACAATCCGACACGTGGAGAAGCTATGAATAATAAATAAATAAAAATAAATGGGTGGGGGACAAAAAAGGACTGCACTGGTACAACACGTCAGCTTCAGTCCAGCTTGTCAGACCGTAGACAAACATTTGGAGCATCAAGTTCCTTTGGACTGTCTTGTAATTGTAATCAACGGTTCAGATCTTACCGCTCGCTGGAGAATGGATCCTAACCGTTAAAACAGTCAAAAGGTCCACGAGTCAAATTTCTTTTATATATTATTTATAATGATTTAAATTTGAGAAATTAGAAAAAACATAGTGAGACAATAATGTAATTTCTAATTTAAAAAAAAAAACTTTGGTCCACCATTAAATGTGACATATTACTTTAAAATTTTGGCGATTGGGAATCGCAACAGTGATTGTGATAAGATTAGGAATCAATACAAGGGAAATAAGATTCGGATTACCTTATTGATCGAATTTCTCAAGGCAAGAACATTGTTTGAGATTCGAATCACTCCACAAGCAAGATCGATCATGTCTAGCTTGAATGATTCTTGTTGATCAAATATCTCAACGCAAAAACACTTGATTGAGATTCGAATCACTCTACAAGCAAGATTGATCATGTCGAGCTTGAATGATTCTACACGCAACTTAAACTACATAGAATTGCAAAGAAACTTAGCCATTGGCTAAAGAAGAGCACAAATGCTTCTTTTACTGTATTTTCCAAGTCTACCTTACAAATATAACATACATGGCTTTATATAGCCTCAAAATGAAACTATTAAAGACATTACAGTAACATTCATACTTAATAACCATAATTAGTCATATATAAATGTAACCTAAATAAATAAAATGTCTTAAAATACAATAACTCTAAATTACTCTAAATTGTAACCCACCTAAAATTTACAACAATCAAACTTTATTCTTCTTCAATGTAGCATGAATTAAAACATCTTTTGATAATTTTGACAACCTTTTTTTCACATCTTCATTGAAGTATATTGTATGATTGATGTCTCTTGGTTCATATCAGATTGTGTTGCACATTCTATGGCTATAAGCAAAAAAAGAAACATTACGACTTAAATAGCATATAACTCAGAGTAGGAAAATTTCAGGAGTATAGTACATTTTGGGGCATTAAGGTCGTGACAGGTGTATGATCATCATTCACCGTAATTCAGAGTAGGAAGATTTCACGAGTATAGTACATTTTGGGGCATTAAAGCCGTGACATGTGTATGACCATCATCACACGGTGATCACTCAAAACCCCGAACACCCTCTTTTTATCTTATTGTCGTTTCATTCACCTATCGTGTCAAGCTAAAACAACTCAAATATGGGCCATTGTTTTAATATGTTTTCGACTTATTGATTTGAAATTAAATTTGTATCGTACATTCAAAGTTAGTAGTCGAGATGTGATAGGGACCGTGAATAGAGGTAGGGTTTGGTTATGGTTATGGTTGGGTTGGGTATACTTTATGCATTAATCTTTTGTTTGGGTGCAGGGAGAGTGAGAGACAGGGCGGCATTGTTTTTTCCTCTGCTTTTGATGGGATGGGCCCATAGCAGGCCTAGCTGTTACGGATTTGGGCTCCCTACCAACACCAGCCCTATCCCTATGGGCTTAAGTGTACGAAAAGCCTTCCCATGGGCCCCATTCAATCCCTTTTCTCTGGCCCACCTTAGATATTGTCCTTTTATATATATATATATATCTATATATATATATATATGTTTATTTATATGAACGCAACACCTCCCCTTAATCGAGACCCAACTCATTGTTCTTTTGGAGTCCTTTGTTCGACGTTTTGGGATTCTATTGACATGGGTAATTTAGAGCATTTTCTTTTGGAGTCATTTGTTCGACATTTGGGGATTCTATTGACATGGGTAATTTAGGACATAACTCTGATACCATGTTAGATGAACACGACTCTCCACAATGGTATGATATTGTCTATATTGTCCACTTTGAGCATAAGATCTCATGGCTTTGATTTGGGCTTCCCCAAAAGACCTCATACAAATGGAGAGAGTATTTCTTGATTATAAACCCATGATCATTCCCTAAATTAGTCGATCTCGAACTTTCATCCAACAATGTTAACCCTTGCTTTGACGAATCTTCTAAGGCTGAATCGATCGGCATACTTCCCGACACAAAAACCGGAATTGAAATAGTCTTCCCGGGTAGGAAAGAACTAAAAATATATTAAAATTTAATTTTCAAAAGAATAGTACAAAAGGAGTGGTGGAAGATTGGGAGGGACCTTTGTTTGGCTCAATAATTCAACTTTATGAACTTCACATTATTATAAGCCATGCCCATTAGTTACATATAATGGATTTCATTGCATAAATCATGCTTTTTGGCTATGGATATAATTTAATAAAGAAAAAGGGCAAAAAATTTTAAAAGTGATTTTTTATTTTTTTAATTTTAGTGTGAAGAAAAGGCAAATATTTGAGGGAACAAAAAAGAAAGAAACTATGAAAAAGTACCTAAAAAGAATACCCAATAAAATCCAAAAAAAAATGAGTCATCAAAAGGTTCAAAATTGAATGGGAGAAAGGAAGGAATGACAGCGAGGACGCTGGTCCCGAAGGAGATTGCATTGTGATATCCCACATTGGTTGGAGAGGAGAACAAAACACCCTTTTATAAGAGTGTGGAAACCTTTCCCTAACAGACGTATTTTAAACCCTTGAGGGGAAGTCCGAAAGGGAAAACCTAAAGAGGACAATATCTACTAGCGGTGGATCTGGGTCGTTATAGAATTGCTCCAAGTAAATCTCGTTTAACCATGGAGTTCTTATGATTGAGTCATCGAAAAAGGAGCTTAGTCATTCTATCCTCAGCATCGCTCTCATTGGGACGTGGTATCGGATGAAAATGACAATATATTTAAAGGAAAGGTGTGAGTTTTGAGGGGGACAAACAGCAGCCAATAAAGTGTGTTATTAACTATAATTTTATTTATTTCAAATAATTTGTTTTGGCTTTTATGAACTTTAATTGATTTATCATTTATGAACTAAATTATATGATACAATGGAAACAATTTCAAAAGTGTGGTATTAGCAACCAATAAAGTTGTTAATAAATCTTATTTTTCTAAAGTTCAAAAAAATCAAATCTTTATATCTTTCTTTAAATAATTAATTGCAGTAGTTTTATGATCGACCTTAGGATGTTCATATGATTTGATAACTGGACTAAAGCGAAGTATTGGTTAGGTTCTTTTCGATTTGGATACGGTTGAATTTTTTGAACATCTAAAATTTGGTTTCGTTTGTGATTTTTTTTGTTAGGTTAACCCGACTAACTCGACCAATCCAAAAATAGGGTTAAAACCCAAACTAACTTAAGAACATTAGTAATCGATGTTAGTGATGCATAGTGACTTATAAATATTTGATATTTCAACTTTATGAAATTTTAGTTATTAATGACATATGTACGGTGGATAAGTAGGATTTTTTAAAAAAAATAATTAAAAAAGAAAAACAACCATATTCGAATTAGGTTGTGAACTCTATTCGAATTGCTCAAGTTATCAATGCATTCAATTCAAAATTTCAAATTGGTCGAAAATTTAATTAGAGAACAAGTTGACGTAGTTCATTGGTCATAGTTCATTATAGTATGGTATAGAGTTTTAGTTTCTTCTACTAAGCAACCTACCAATGGTCCAATTGGTCCAAAGACATAAATAGGCTTTCAACTTTCATAGATTTCCTTTCGATTTCACTTAAAAAGAAACTGATATCAATAGAGTTGTTATCCTTTAGTTACAGTTTCATAATCGTATTATTACTAAATTAACGGGGAGACTTTGGTCACATTCTCAACAATACTCTTCTTAAACGAAACACTACGGAACGTCTAAATTAGATAATAACAATTCTAAGTCCTTATTTGGTTTTTAGTATAGCTTAAGCTTATTTAGTCAATGCCTATAGTCTAACATAAATATAAACTCTATCCCTCCAAAAACTCTGTACTAGGGAAGAAAAAGACTAACACCTGGAACTATCTCACCGACAGAAGGAAAGGACTCTCGGATAGATTAGGTACAAGTTCCCCAAAGCTGGATTCTGTATATATTATTCATTTTGGACATAAACCTAACTTCAATTCAGTACCAATGAACATTGTTTTCAATGCTTATTCGCTCAGTGTCCTTGCTAGCACACCGCCTTGTGTCTACCCCCTTCGGAGCTTAGCCTTCTCGCTGGCACTTTACCTGATATTTGGCTTTGATACCATTCGTAACGGCCCAAACCCACCGCTAGTAGATATTGTCCTTTTTAAATTTTCCCTTTCAGGCTCTTCTTCATGGTTTTTAAAACGCGTCTATTAGGTAAAGATTTCCACTCTTACAAAGAATGCTTCGTTCTCCTCTCCATCAGATGTGAGATCTCACACATTATTTTTAGTACTTATAATCGAATCAACGTAGATCTTTGAGTAAAACATTTAGTATTGACGAAGGAAATTGGGAGTACAAAAAAAGGAAAAAGCAAAGGGATGGGTAAGAAAGGTGAAGAAGAGAAGAGAAGAAAGAAGGTGAAAGGGGCATGACAGAAAAGCCCCCACAAAGCTATGAAATTGAATTACCATGGTTGATAATGGCTTTAGTTATAGACAAAATAGTAAGGATTGAAAGAAGAAAAGCAAAGACAAAGAATTCTTTTTGATAGTGATTGATGAATGAAGAGGCACCCTCCCTCATTTATGCCTGCTACCCCTTGTTTGTAGATACTGTAAAATCCAACCCCTCAGCCTTATTCAATCAGAACTACCACTCCCACTCCCACTGCCAGTCTCCCTCTTTAGAACAACACAAAATCATATCGACTTCAGAATATTGCCACCCGCTATTAATATCTTATATCAACTCTTCCCTCGTCTCGTCCTATTCAACTGTGAGATCTCACGTTTGTTATTCAACTGTGAGATCTCACGTTTGTTATTCAACTGTGAGATCTCACATTTGTTGAAGAGGAGAACAAAACATTTTTTATAAATGTGTGATAATTTCTCCCTAACAGACACATTTTAAAAACTGTGACGAAACCCAAAAGAGATAGCCTAAAAACGACAATATCTGCTAAAGTTAGACATTGAACGATGTGCTAGTGAGGAGGTTGAGCCCCGAAGGGGGGTTGAATTGGTGGGGGGTGCCACATCGATTGGAGAAAGGAACATGTGTCTGTGAGGATGCTAGGCCCGAAAGGAAGTGGATTATGAGATCCCACGTCGGTTGGAGAGGGAAACAAAACATTCTCCCTAGCAGACAAATTTTAAAAACTTTGAGAAAAAGCTCGAAAGAAAAAGTACAAAGAGAACAATATCTTCTAGTGGTAAACTTGGGCCGTTACATACTAATGAATGACCACATGGTAGCAATATTTCATTTGGTTGCATATAGTCCTAATTTGTCTGTATCATACATCATATGGTTTGCTAATATAATGGGTTAGGAAATTACCGTTTCAAAGCAGTGGCTTCTACCAGAAGCGGCAGCACCAGCAGCCAAGCCAACAACAGTTTCTGATAGTGATACGACATTGGAGAGGCTCTCTGCCCACTGCACCTCTGCGCCAACCATGTCCTCTTTTCCCCACCAATCCCCCTCCTCTTAATGATAGAATTTTAGCCTTCGTTCCAACAAGCTTGCGCTCTACTCCTCCCACTCTCTTCAAAACTCCAACGCTTTTACTTATAATATATGCATCTTCTCTTCTCCTCCGATCCAAGCAGCGTATAAGGGAGTGTCTCTCCTCATTTACGACACCCTTTAATTTCTCAAGAAATCTGCAGCCATTTCTCTGGGGAATTTCATCGAACGGGTCCTGCGCGCTCGGGATGAAACTGAAGGGCAGTAGAGGGCTGGCGAGGATGAATGCCTACGGTAAAAGACAATGTATGAGTTTGTTCTGGAGGGTGAGGGCGGCTTTAAAGAAGGCCATCAAGAATGGAAGCAAGCGGCCACTAAGGTTTCAGTACGATCCTAGTAGCTATGCTCTTAATTTTGATGATGGGCACACCAAAATCAGCGAGGATATTCTTGATGATGCATCCAAATATGGACACTTCAGAATTGTGGCAATCCTTACAATTTCGCCATGTACATAGCTTGTTTCCTTCTCATCATTCTTTTCATTTCACTGCCTAAATGGAAAGGATTTTGGTTGTAATATTGTAAGATTCTAAGTAAGGTGAGGAAGGTGAGCGGGACAAACATGTTGCACACAATTTGACACTTGAAGAATAAAGGTTTGATAATCTTTTGTACACAACCATCTTAGCATTTGAGGTCAGTAATGTAACTAAGGAAATTCTAAAACGAAGATGATGAAAGACAAGAAGGAAACTACAAATGATCAACCTACGTGATTTTATTTTTCTTCCGATCAAACACGCTGAGAAATCTCTGTTCTTTTGGAAGACGTACTCAAATAGGAGGATCTTCAAGCATAGCCGTGGATAAATCATTTATGCGAGGATACGCTGCTTTCTCATCGAGTTGGTCCTGTGCCCACATTAACATCTTCAACAAGCTTGGCAGCTTTGGATCTGTAGAACGACAAGGAATCGTAATTTGTTAGCCATAAGTACACTAAATCAGGTTGCAGGTCAAAACTAGACTGTTCTTGACTTCTTTTGGTCTGCCATTGATGCGCCTGCTTACTCAAAATATTATCATGTCTCCGTTAGAGTTGAGATCAAAATCAATGATTTTGTTCAAGTACTGATATTAACCAAAGGTTCAATTCTCATTGCCATGGTGTTATTATTGGACATGGCAGAGATCTAGCAGCATTTCTAAAGTAGGAAAGAGAATACTATTTTAATGTTAGGCACTTCAAATGCAAATGGTGGCAAGAATTTTAACCTTTTTCATGACTCTGACTTGTTAAGATGGCTGCATTAACTTCACTTGCTGTCTTCAGGCGCTGAGAGATGTCCAGAAGGTCTCGCACCGGACAGTTGGAAACATCTTCAAAAGCAAGTAAAGCAACTGTTCTCTCCAACTCTTCCAAGAAGCTTTGCTGAAAGAAGTAAAAGGGTTACTTTGGAGAGCAGGTAAAGGTGAAGGGAAATCCATAGTTGAAGTGTACATAAGACATTTCAAATGTCAACGAGTACATAAGCATTTATATACTTTATTGATCTATCATAAGCTACAATATGATGATAGAAAGGTGGAAAGCGAAAGCCACATAAATTACATTTTCTTCTCCCCTTGGTGCAAGCTCCTCCTGAGCAAACTCAAGAGCTTCTTCTACTTTTCCATTACGAATTAGTTCGATCAATCTTTGCTGTTGGAGATGAAAAAACAATTGGGGATTTGTATCCAATATCTGCAAGAGAATTTACTTTAGATGTGTGTTTAGATAACATAACATCAAGAACTGAAGAGGGAACATCAAACCAACAATATCCAACTATTTTCCAGTTACCATATCAAACTTAATCAGATAGCTGCCATGATAGCAACGAATGATCTTTATTCGTTCCGTGCGTGTGTACTACTATTTTCCTTTCTTTAAAAAAGTTATTATTGTTCGATAAGATGATTGGGAATCCAACTTCTCATTCCATACATATCTACGACTCAAAAGATCACTTAGGCTCAAACCACAAATGGAGTGAAATCACATCCTCAGAAAGGAAGGAAAAAGAAGAAAATCTTATTGATAATTTCTTAATCGATCATTAAAACCTGTGTCATCAGTTCATCAAGCTATATACCATGAGTAGATGCTAAAGAGACCACTAGCATCTAATATCACAAGTACACACAAGATTTGGTTCAATGAACATGAAAATTACAAAGACAGGGAAGGCGGTAAGTACGTAAAGAACTTTGATTGCTAGCTGGTCTATAGCATATAACATGTCATAAAACACTCAAATTTCCAAGTGAAATTAAGAATATTCATCACAGGAAGCCAACAGCAGTTAAATATTTTCATGTTCCGGGTATGTGCACAAAGAGAACATAACAAAAGGCTGCAGAGTACTACTAAAAATCTTGATGAACATCTATTCTAACCACCAAACAAAGTATTTAGTGTAGGAATCAAACCTCGGGATTCAAATCATTCACTTTCTCAATTGCATCCTCAACATTACCGCATTGTACAGCCTTCTTGACGGCCATTCTATCTGTTATGGTTGCAAGATCGATTTCTGCTATATATCCATAAGGAGAAGCAAATAGAAAGGCAAATCTCAAGAACACCACATAAATCAACATTCCGCATAAACAAAAATGAAAAGAGGGCCTTAGTTACTGAATTAACTAATGGATACGCTCAGCCCCAGACTCCATCCGGAATTTCTCAGCTGCATCAACATAACCTTCAGTGACAAGGAAATTCATTACCAATTTATTCATGTCTTCTTTCCTAATCTTCACGTCGTTAAGCTTCTTCTCCCACTCTTCCCTTGTAATAACTTTCTTTGACGTGGCCTGAGAGAGTAAAGTAAAGGCCGAATCATATTATGGGGGGAAAAGAACTATAACAAACTATAAACCTATCCTGAAGAAAGAATCTTGATTGAAAGATCTGTAGCCCTTTCAGTGGTGAACTCTAAATTCACTTCCTTAAAAGAACACTAAACTAGAATAAAAAACAAAAGGCTGTTGTTTGATTATGCAATCAAGAATGTGCGTATGAAGTCATATACCATCGCTTCGTTTTCTGCAAATTGACGAATCACAATCCAGAACAATGACATCAGTGCGCTGCCTTCAAATCCATCGATTTATACACAATCAAAACCGCAAACTCACCTAGAAGAAATCTGAGATTAAAAAAAGAAAAGAAAATCCGATTACTGATATCATAATCCGACGCTATTACAAACACTAGCTTACTCCAAATACTACTCTCAAGCTCCCAAGAACAAAAATGGAACGACAGAGAACAAATCTGATTAAGGAATTAGGCCCTAATTCCACTAAATTTAGAGAGACGAACAAAAAAGACTGGTCGAAAACTTGCAATAAATCCAACAAACTCATTTCGGAGAAAAATCAGGAAGAAAATTGTACCTCTGAAAGATAAATTACTCTCAAAAGGTATCAATCAAGAATCTTCGCTGCTCCCAGTGGATTGCAAATGGCGTTCCGGCGATCCTCAAACGCTGGCAGTCGGGGAGTTGAAATTCTCCTAGTTAATGGATCCGGGTCTGGGCTTCACGGGTCTTATTCGGTTCCTTTCGTGTCCGCTTCACTCAACCAGGCCCAATCGACTTTGGTTGCTTGTGAATAATTAAATCCTTTATATAAATAATAATATATCCACTTTTTATTTTCCATTTTAATTTTATAAATATTCCAACAAATAATTAAAATATCTAATTACTCTTATCTTATTGTATTATTATTCTTTTATTTTCTGAAATTGTTAGAAAAATATAATAATAATTCATTATTCATTAAAAGTCACGCACTAAATAGATAAAAATATAAAAAATTAGGAATTAAATTGTAATTTAACAAAAAAAAAAAAAGTTATATATTTTAGAGAAAAAAAAATCATGAAATATATTATACAAACTCATAAAAAAATAAATTGATTCAAAACATATTTTAATAGTCTATAACTAAGATATAAATCATGGTATAAATATTAAAAAAAAATACTAAATTAATATTAAAAAAATGCTTTTTACGTTATTAAAAATATTGAATTTCAAAATTTTTAATAATATATTTAATTAAAAAAAACAAAAGTATTTTAAAGATATTAAATTTAAAAAAAATTTATTAATACCCTTCCATTTTTTTTAAAAAAAAAAAAAATAACGTTAGTTGGTATATAGACAAAATTGTTAGTACCCGTCTGAACTTTTAAAAGTAATATTTATAACTCCTATACGGGCTCGCCTGTTAAAATTGTTAGTACCCGTCTGAACTTTTAAAAGTAATATTTATAACTCCTATACGGGCTCGCCTGTTAAAATTGTTAGTACCCGTCTCAACTTTCAAAAGTAATATTTATAACTCCTACATGGGCTCGCCACGACTATTCAAAGGTTGAAATTTCGTATCACACGGGCTCGCCGTAAATGAAATGGTTCTCTTAGTCACGTTCCACCCTGACTCGAGTCTCTATGTCCACTCTTCTCCGTTGCCCGCAACTCAAGAAGCCGACTCGAGTCCCTACGTCCACTCTTCTCCACCCTCGTAATAGATTGATTTTCATTCTAGTTCTTATTCCAACCTCTCTTCATAAAATTTCTAAAAATTCAAGAACATCTTGTGGCAAATTATAAAATTTATGAATATTTTTATTAATTTACCCGAACCCAATCAAATTAACAACCATTTCGTCCTTTCTACAAAGGATGTAACAATCAAATTCCCAGAACAAGAAGTTTCCTTAAAATCATCGAAACAATTTGAATAGATTCATCTAATTCTTCTGATGATGATGATGATCATCATCTACACTTATCCTACTCCTACATCTCGCATTCAACCAAGAAACAATATCATTTCGAACAATCTCCACGTTCTCATCCGTCTCCCCAAAGAGCATAGAATGCATCATTCCCTCATAAATCTTCATCGTCTTGTCCTCGCTCTGCGCTTCCTCATACAGAGACTTGCTCACATTCGGATCCGTAACAACATCCGCATCGCCATGGACGACGATGAACGGCAGCCTCACATCCCCCAGCCTCCCGCTCAAATCCTCTGTAACTCTCAAAAGCTCCACCACAGTTCCCAATCTGGGTTTCCCCCTATACCTCATCGGATTCATCTCCGCCACAATCTTCTTCTCCTCCACCTTCACCGACTTCTCCAACAGATCCGCCGTCGGCACAATCGCCAAACTCGGCAAAAACCTCGCAACCGCCGTAAGAAATTGAGGAATCGGCCAAATGGGTTTCACTTTATCAGAGATTTTGCACATGGGTGCGACGAGAATCGCGCCATCGAACCCTTTGGGGTCCGCGAAATGAATCAATAAGCAAATCGCACCGCCCATTGACTCGCCGAAGAGGAAGGCGGGCAGACCCTGAAATTGGGGGTTCAATTTGACGAATCGGAAGAAGGAGAGACAGTCGTGGACGACAGAGTCGACATTAGGGACGAAGGCTTTGAGACCTTCGGATCCGCCATGGCCCTCGAGGTCGAGAGCGAAGCAGGCGAAACCCATCTGGGCGAGGAAGATGGCAGTGGCTTGGAAGGTCCAGCTGATGTTGTTGCCGTAGCCATGGACCATGAAGATGAGGGCTCGGGGAAGGGCGGGAGGCAGAGGAAGCCATGAACGAGTGAAGAGCTTGAGGCCGCGAGGGGAAGTGTAGAAGGATTTGGAGGATTTGATTCGTTGAGAAGCGTAATAATCTTCCTCGGAGATGTTTCCCCAGTAATTCAGAAAGGATTGGGGATTTTGGTGATGGGTTTGGGACATTTCTCCCAAAGGAATTTTGGGATTTTTGGATTAGGGTTTGTGATTGGCGTTGAACGGAAAGAACCAAAACGGATTAACTGTACTCCGTTTTCGGAGTCACGCTCCCCTCACGTGTTGAAGACTCTCTTCCAATTTAATTTTTGTAATTTTATTATTTTCTACCGTTAAAAGAAATAAAATTGAAATTTTCAAACTATAAAAATCTAATTTATAATTATTTTTTTTAATATTTATTTTTGTTTTGAAAGTTAAATTTCTTTGGTTGCGCACAATTTATTTTTATTTTTTTTATTATTTTTTTTAGGAGAATTTAGTTTATGTATTATAAAAAATATATAAAAACTCATTAACGTCATCAAAGAAGGAATTGATTTAATTCACTTGTTGATGGGAAGTGAGTGTTGCATAATTGCAGTTGTTTTCGTCGTAATAACTATTAAGATTGATATTTATGTGAGATACCACATCGGTTAAAGAGAAATTTCTCACTAACAGACGCGTAAAACAGTGAGATCGAAGGTGATACTTAACGAACAAAACGGACAACATTTGTTAG
This sequence comes from Cucurbita moschata, assembly GCF_002738365.1. Taxonomy (NCBI): domain Eukaryota; kingdom Viridiplantae; phylum Streptophyta; class Magnoliopsida; order Cucurbitales; family Cucurbitaceae; genus Cucurbita; species Cucurbita moschata. The sequence continues at coordinate 2,141,058 of NW_019268535.1, forward strand.
TGGTGGGCTTGAGCTATTTCACGTGGTATCAGTGTCTAACACTGAATGGTGTTCTAGCGAGGATGCTATGCCCGGTATATTGTTTTTCTGCTTGTTTTGAAAGCTTGAAACGATAGACAAGGACTATGAGACGGCTTGCTACTGAGCTTCTTGTGTTCCATCTTTCTTTATTATGGGGTCCGCGCAACAAGAGCGCTTCCTCTTTTTCTTTGCCACCATGAGACCTTGCCTTATTTGGTAGTGTAGGGGTGGAATCAACGCAATTCGTACCGGTAGTAGTGAGACGTCGCCTCCACTGGGTTGGAATAGTAGGTCTGTAGAGCCTTGTTCTTCGCAGTCATTCTCAAGAGGGGTGAATTGTGAGATCTCATATTGGATGGAGAAGGAAACGAAGCATTTGCAACCCACCGCTAGAAATAGTGTTCGCTTTAGCTTGTTATGTAACACTGTTAGTCTCAAGGTTTTAGTATGTATCTATTAGGAAGAGTTTTCCACACTTCTGTAAGGAATGATTTGTTTCCCTCTCACAACCAACGGGATCTCATAAACTTTCTTTTTTTAAAACAATTTTCCTTAACTTTTCTCCGTGAGATCTCACATCAATTGGAAATGAGAACGAAACATTCTTTATAAGAGTGTGGAAACCTCCCTCGAGCAGACATGTTTTAAACACCTTGAGGGAAAGCTCGAAAGGAAAAATAAAAAGACAATATCTGCTAGCGGTGAGTTTGGGCCGTTATATTCTCCTTCTCAAGCCACCCATTAAGGCCCATTCTTCTATTCTTATCAACACTTCTCAAGCCCTAATTTCATCTTCTTTTATCATCACCTCCCTTCCTCACAAAACCCAAATGCTCTCTCTACTAAATCCCATTTTACCCTTAAAAAAAAATTAAATTATCTTTTTTCTCAAACTTTTTAAAATAATATAGCTATCAAACGTTACTATTTTTCAATTTTTTTAAAAACAGAAAATAAGAAATAATTAAAAAAAAAATCTAATTATTTAGGGTTTAGGCTCAAAATTTAGAATCCAAATTCACTGATGGCTTCAAATCTTGGACATGGAACATTACCGATAGTATTAAATTGGAACCTTTCATAGTATGATGTGGTTCAGAGGTAAACCTTGCTGAATGTAGGTGGGGTGGGCATGTGACACCAAAGCTACGGCATCATTAAGATAAGTTCTAAATAATTCATAATTACTATATATACAAACATGGTGTAACTTCAAAATTATACACGTTTGATTTAGATCAATTATGTAGGATAACTTCTTGAAATTTTTTCTATGAAAACAAAAAAATATGGATAACGACATCAGTACTGAACTTGATAGGTATATGAACAAATATTTGAACACCAATATTGAAATTTGTCGTGGGTTTGTTCATGAAACTTGAACAACTTATTCAAAGGCTATAAAGTTATTTGATGATATATGATGGTTGAAATTTTCAAAAGACAGAAGAAACAAGTCTGAAAAAGAAGCCAATAAAACTGGTGGAAGACAGATAAAAAGGGAGGGAAAATGAGGTGATGGGTAGCCTTTTTACATAACCATGAGTTGTGTCCCAACACCAGGCATCGAATTGTATACTCAAAACGTCATTAAAACAGAACCAAAACAAATGGAAGATGAAAAACGAGTACAAAAAAGTATAGTAACTGAGTGGTTCATAACACACTTAACTTAGGGTTTGCCCAACCTAAGTACCAAAAAAGGGTGTGTTTTTTTGCACGTTGCCGAAAGTGTAATAGCTTATGCCCACTGCTATCCGATATTGTCTTATTCGGCTTTCCACTAAAGATTTTTAAATACTTTTGATAGGGAGAGGTTTACACACTGTTATAAAAAAAATATTTAGTTCTCCTCTCCAACCGATATGGGATGTCTGCTAGGGAAAGGTTCCACGCTCTTTTAAAGAATGTTTCATCTCTTCTCCTCCCCAATTGATGTGGGATGGCTGTTGTCATCTCTTCTCCTCCCCAATTGATGTGGGATGGCTGTTGGGGAGAAGTTTCTACACCCTTTAGTTCTCCTCCCCCAATCACAGATGTGGGATCTCACAATTCACCACCTTTCAAGGCCAGAGCGTTCCATCTCACAATTCACCACCTTTGAAGGTCAGAGCGTTCAATAAAGCTTAAATGTTATTTTTAGTTAATTTGAGTAGATTTTAAATTCAAAAGTTAATGACAGAGAAAAAAGCCAAAGTGTTTGTAGGAATAGTGGTTTTTTATGGCTCAAGAAATAGTGGCTCTATAATTAGTTTAAGAAGCTTATAAATACATTTCTTTCTATTGTAAAAAGCCAAACTAGACAAAAAAAAAAAAAAAAAAAAAAAAAAAAAAAAAAAAAAAAAAAAAAAAAAAAAAAAAAAAAA
>NW_019268535.1:2144478-2151829 GCF_002738365.1 Cucurbita moschata
AAAAAAAAAAAAAAAAAAAAAAAAAAAAAAAAAAAAAAAAAAAAAAAAAAAAAAAAAAAAAAAAAAAAAAGAATAATAATAATAATAGAAGAGGGGTTTTTTTTAGATAAAACAGGGTGTTCTTTGTCTCTGTTTATCGTGTTAGTGTGTGTGAGATTTATTTCACAAATTTGTGAGATTTATATAACAAGCACTCATTCCCTTCTTCCATTGATGTGGTACTCCTCAATCCATCTCCTTTGAGGCCCAACGTTCTTGTTGACACACGGTCTTGTGTCCACCCCTCTTCAGGACTCAGCCTCCTCAATGACACATTGTTTAGTGTCTAGTTCTGATATCATTTGTAACGATTCAAGTATATCATTAGTAGATAGTGTCATCTTTGAGCTATCCCTTTCGAGCGTTATCTCAAAATTTTTAAAACACGTTTGCGAAAGAGAAATTTATCCTATGAGAAAGTATGATAGACCCATTGGGGAAGGCTTTCTAGTTTAAGAAGGCAAAAAGAGAAGGGAAGAAAATGGTGATGTAGTAAGGGTTGGAGGAAGTGGGTAGGTGTGGATATGTACAGAACATGTCAAAAAAAAGCTGAATGATTCAGATCAGATGCAGCAAATGGAGGGAAGTGCGTGAAAAGAAAACTAGTGTACGTTTTGGCAAAATTTGGTGCTTTTAAGAGTCACATCAAAGGCCAATTCATTTTACGTATGCCATTGCTAGCTAGCAGTGGGCAGTGGCAGTGGCAGTGGCTGTGGCTGTGGCTGTGGCATCGGGAATGGCATTGGCTTGGCGCTGTTTGAGTGGGCAGCTGGTCTTTGACATCACTTACAATCAATACCTTTCAATGACTTCTTTTTTGCCCCATCATCCATTTAGGATAGACTCGAATATTTTCAAACTCTTTTGTTTGTTTTTTTCTTCCCTTTTTTCTTTTGTTTCACAAAAGTAATTAATCTGCTGGTCTTTCTTTGTATTCCTTTAATATTTATTATACCATCCTCGTCTTAAGACCTTACATTGATTAACGAAACATTTCTTATAAGGGTGTCAAAATCTCCTCCTAATATAAACATTTTAAAACTGTGAGGCTGAAGCGGACAATATCTTCTAACAGTAGAATGCTGTTGTTACAAATGATATTAGAGTATTTACTAACGGTAGACTTAGACTGTTACAAATGGTATCAAAGTTAGGCACAAACGTGTCTTAAAACTATGAGGCTGACAATGATATATAACGGGCTGAAGAGAACAATATCTGTTAACGGTGGACTTGGGTTTGTTTTTGTTCAATAATATATGAGGTGATGGATTTGAATTTAGAACCTTTTTGTCAAAAATATGTATTTAAACTAATTGAGTTATGTTTAGACGGACATTATCTCATAAGTCATTCTCGTAACTTCATAAGGATAGAATAGATTTTGAGCAATTCTATGTTGAGTGATCTTCTAGAAATTTTCATGGGATACACGTGAGTGAAAACAAAACATGCTAGAAGGAAGCGAGGTGTAGGTAACGTGACTATGTCGTAGGGAATAGAGGAGAATGTTGAGGTCATTCTCCCAGTAAGATGTAGTTCGAGGATGAACCAACGCGATCGTTATAGAAACTAATATCACGCTCGAAAGTTTCAAAAATAAGAATAATTCTTATAAAGAAAACGTGTGGATAAAAAAACTTTAGGTCAATAATCAATCTTTTTTCTTAAAAAAATTGTTCTTAAAAGCACTAGTTGAGTAAAAGGGGCATTAATTTGAAAAGGAGAATAGGCTTTTGCCCCACACTCTTGCCCCACAATGGTCAGATAACCACTCATATTTAAGCCCTAGTGTCGCCCATTAACGCCGTGCGTTGCCTAACCCAACCCTACTATTGCGCCGGCGCCGGCGGCCACTGCCCAACCATTCCTAACTTTTCTTTCGAACATTTATCCACTTCTAATTCATTCAAACGTTCCCAAATCTTTTAATGATCCATTCATTCACACACCAACCAACATAAATGAACGAAGAGATACAAAGATTTACATAATTTAAAAAGAAGAAATTTCCTTACCTCTATTCAAAATACTAGACAAACTTTTATTATAAACATAGCAATATTAATGCTTATAGGATGAATCAAGATGAGGGAGTGTACCAATATGGGAGATGAACTAAATGAATCTAATACCTATTCATACCTCAAAAGAAAGGATACATGAATAGGATGTGAGCGATCTTGAGACTAGGATAGCTCTCTTGACCACGTTCGAATGTACATTTTTGGTATAGGTACATTTCTATAGAATGTGGTCTTGGTTCAAAAGGGTCGCTCTCAATACCACATTCGAATGAGAGCGATCCTGAGAGTAGGATGACTGAGAACTTCATGGTTATGCGTGCTTTATTTAGAACAATTCTATGTTGAGTGACCTCCTATGAATTTTCATAAGATGCACGTAAGTGAGGACATAACATGTTGGAAGGACTTGTATTGGTCAGTGTGGATAGGTTTGTAATGACTCTAATTTCCTATTGAAATCAAGGTTGGCACGACATGCATAACAAGTCTATAATGCGCGTAAAGTTCATTTAAAATGTTTCATAAATACTTCTCTACACATGACCCATGTTGCGTGTACATGGATCCACTAGGCAGGCGTATACGTATCTCCTGGACTTGCCCTTCAATTACCGCACGACGTTGCCAGAGCCATGGAGGGAAAGAAGCTTGCATGATATCATGTCAAACATAAATATTGTAGTGTACGCGTCTGTATTCATCATAACATGAGAAGTACCCCAATGCATGTGACATAAAAATACATGGTCCCCATAACTTTAAATTATATGATATGTAGATCTTACATTCGTTCTTTCATAAACATTTTCATGAACACATACTCGAGTGAGAACAAAATATACTAAAAAGATGGTCGTCTATCCAAATTTGTCGTCTCAAAATTGAAAAAAAAAAATGCAACTAAATCCTACTAAGCTTTAACAAACATTTGCACTTCCAAAATTTCTAATTTAGCATGTTTGCCTAATCTTTAGTTGAAGATCACCTAACCTTCAAATTTAACGTTATCAAAAGCTTGCTCGATATGAGTTTAAACCTAAAAAGTGGACGATGTAATATCACGACCAAGATATGTTATCTTAATAGTAAAAAGAAGAATTATAGATATCTAATTAAGAAACAAAATGGATAATGTCGAAATCCACGAAAATGCTACTGTTATTTAAGGATAAAAGAAGAACGAGAGAGATAAAAGCAAACCGAGTTCGAGTTTTTTTTTTCTTCATAAAGTTGGGATAAATAAATGAATTCCATCTCATAATTCAACTAAACATAAAGTTGGAATCTTAGTCATTATTTCAATAACATAACCTAAATTTGATGGGTTTTTTTGGTCAGATCCAAATTCAAAAAAAGAGCCATAACCCACCAAAGGGTTCGCCACAAAATTCCATCTTTCCACTTTGTGATGACGATGATCAGGATCTCGGTTTTCTTAGAACCACCTTTTTCTTCGTCTCAATTTTCAGTTATAACAACTCAAGCACATCGCGAGTAAATATTGCCCGCTTTAGCCCGTTATGTATCGTCGTTAGCTTCATGATTTTAAAATGCATCTACTATAGAGAGGATCTAGCCCTAATTCGACCAATACCTCGTATCATCTGTTAACTGACTTTGATACCATTTGTAATACTACAAGCTCACCACTAGCAGTATTGTTTGCTTTGACCAGTTACATATGACCGTCAATCTCATGGTTTTAAAATGTCTGTTAGGGAGAGGTTTCCCCTCTTCAATCGATGTAGGATCTCGTAATCCACTCCTTTGGGGCACAACATCCTTGTTGACACACTGTCCAGTGTCTGGCCTTGATACCATTTGTTACAGTCTAAGCCGATAGTTGGTAGATATTGTCTGTTTTGACCCGTGACGTATGATATTAGAGCTAGAAACCGGGTGGTGTACCAGCAAGGATGCTGGACCTCCAAGGAATTGGATTGTGAGATCCCACATTGGTTGGAGAGGAAAACGAAACATTTTTTATAAGGATGTAGAAACCTCTCTCTAATAAATGCATTTTCTAATAAATACGTTTTAAAATCGTAAGACTGACAGCAATACATAATAGAGCAAAGCGGACAATAACTGCTAACACTATACTTGAGCTCAACTAACTAACCAAGCAATGAAACAGACCAAGAATGTGTGGTTTTTGGCTATGTAATTGGACAGAACAGTGTTTTATAAATATGTCGTAATTGTTTTGTCCTTTTTGCTTAGAATCGATAGTGGCTTCTGCAAAATTCCTTTTAAACACTGTGATATTACACACGCTTCAGTACTAAAAGTAATCTCAGTTGCATGTTGTTTACTTTTGAAATGGATCTCCATAAAAGCATTCCTCAAAAGGAAATCAAAAGGAAATCAGAACAATTGCAAGTTTACAATCCTTAGGACTTCGTTCATACAAAGTTGTATGTCAAAATCGTATGTTATGACTAGTTGAATTATATTTAGGTCGATGGTTGCCTTTACAGACAAGCACATGTTTTGTTTTTTCTCTAACATACATGTTTTAAATTCGTGAGGCTAACGACGACCAGTAACAGGTAAAATATCTGCTAGTGGTAGATTTGAGCTATTACAAATAATATTAGAGTCAGATACCAGGTGGTGTGTCAGCGAGGACGCTGGACTTTTAAGGGGGTGAATTATGAAATCCCACATCGGTTAGAGAGAGGAATGAAACAGTCTTTATAAAGTAAAATCGTGAGCTGACGGCAAAATATAACAGGTGCAATATCTGCTAGCGGTGGGCTTGAGTTATTACAAATGGTATTAGAGCTAGGCACCGAATCATGTATCAGTAAGGACGCTGGCCTCTAAAGGGGTGGATTGTGAGATCACACATCAATAGTAGAAGGGATTACAAATGGTATTAGAGCTAGACACCAAACGGTGTATCGGTGAGAACACTGGCCCCCAAAAGAGGTGGTTTATGAGATCCCACCTCAACAGAAGAGAAGAACGAAACATTTTTTTAAAGGAGGGTAGAAACCTTTGTATAAATAAAAATAAGTAACCTTAGAAAAGATTATCCAATTGAATCCAAAAAAAACTAATTTGAAAACAGCGGAAGAACTGATTCTAAATTGTTGTAAAAATTGAAATATGATCCCAAACCCAAACCAAAAATGCAAATTAGGAAAGAAAAGAACAACACCCACCATCAAATAAACACAGTTTTGCCACGTGGAAGACAACATATCTCTCTCTCTCTCTCCAATTCATTTCAGAAAATTGGAGTGTATAAATGGTGAAGTGGGTGTGTTTCCAATGCTTCATAAACACTTCTCCTTAACATATTATTTACCATTATGAAGGTTGCAATAATGGGCACGGTTTTTGTGGTCTGTGCTCTGCTTGTGCCGCCTGCGTTGGGATTGGCTAAAACACAATGGCCTTTACACACTGATCACTCCCGACAAGATGACCTCGTCACTAACTTGCCCGGCCAACCCCTCGTCGGATTCCGCCATTTCGCCGGCTATGTCACCGTCCACCAGTCCCATGGCAGGGCATTGTTTTACTGGTTCTATGAAGCTGCCTCTCACCCTGACCAAAAACCCTTGGTTCTTTGGCTCAACGGAGGTAATCAATCATTTCATCCTACTATTTTCAATTCTACAATCGTACAATACGATCAATACGACACTATTCAGTTTGAGCATAAGCTCTTGTATCTTCCAGAGGCCTATAGAGCCTTCTAAATTGAGGCTTGACTCGTAGAATTTTATTGACATGACTAAATTAAGAGTCATGGTATGAAATCACGGTATCTCCATTATAGTATGATATTGTCAGCTTTGAGCATAAAGTCTCGTGGCTTTGCTTCTAGTGGGAGATGTATTCCTTACTTATAAATCGATGATCATTCCCTTAATTAGCCAATGTGGAACTTCCGTCCAATAATCCTCGACATATAAAACACGGGTAAAACACGGGTTAAACTTTATGGCCAGATGCATCGAAGTCAAATAAAACTCTACCGCAATCGATGAGCTATTACAAACTATTTATATCATAAAAATGAATGCTCCATTTCTTCAACGTTGTTCTGAGGTGAGGTGACAAAAGATTCTCGTTTATTTGGTTGGGTTTCAGGTCCTGGGTGCTCCTCTGTGGGTTATGGAGCAACACAAGAGATTGGTCCTTTCATAGTGGACAATGATGCAAATGGACTCAAATTAAATGACTATTCTTGGAATAAAGGTATTTCAAATAAAAATATCATCAATCTCTATCCAAATCTTTCAATTTTTTTTCAAAAAATTTAAGAAAAGAATACACTTTAATGATCGTGATGATGCAGAGGCCAATATGTTGTTCTTGGAATCTCCTATTGGTGTCGGCTTTTCATACACAAATACAACTACCGATTACTACAATTTGGGCGACGAATTTACAGGTAATGGGTGTTTAGAAATGATCGTGGATTTATAAATAAGAAATACATCTTCATTGGTATCTGGTCTTTTGGGGTAGCTCAAAGCAAATCCACAAGAGCTTATGCTCAAAGTGGATAATATCATACCATTGTAGAGGTCTGTGATTCCTAATAATATCAGAGTCGTACCCTTAACTTAGTCATGTCAATAGAACCCTTAAGTGTGAAACAAATAAGTTGCTAGCCTCGAAAGTGTAGTAAAAAATGACTCAAGTGTCGAACAAAGGGTGTACTTTGTTTGAGGGATCCAGAAAAAGGAGTTGAGCCTCAATTAAGAGGAGGCTGTTCGAGGGCTGCATGGGCCTCAAGGGAGACTCTATAGTGTACTTAATTCGAGGCGAGAATTGTTAGGAGAGAGTCCCACATTTGCTAATTAAGAGGACGATCATGAGTTTATAAGTAAGGAATACATCTTCATTGGTACGAGGCTTTTTGGGGAAGCCCAAAGCAAAGCCACAAGAGCTTATACTCAAAGTGGACAATATCATACCATTATAGAGAGTCGTAGTTTCTAACTTTTGAGTATTATAATAAAAGGATTCTTCCTTTCACAATATAACATGATTTTATGTGATGTTTTTGGACAGCAAACGATGCTTATACGTTTCTACAAAACTGGTTCCTCAAGTTTCCATCCTACAAAAACCATACATTTTACATCGCAGGAGAAAGCTATGCAGGTTTTCATCGATTTCTCACTGATAATCACTTGATTTCAAGTCGTGTTTTTTTTATTAATCACATCAAATGTCTTGTAAACAAAAACAAAAAAAACAAAAAAAAAAAAAAAAAAAAAAAAAAAAAAAAAAAAAAAAAAAAAAAAAAAAAAAAAAAA
>NW_019268535.1:2152349-2181886 GCF_002738365.1 Cucurbita moschata
AAAAAAAAAAAAAAAAAAAAAAAAAAAAAAAAAAAAAAAAAAAAAAAAAAAAAAAAAAAAAAAAAAAAAAAAACAGGCAAATATGTTCCTGAGCTGGCTGAGCTCATCTATGATAGGAATAAAGATTCCTCCTTTCACATCGATTTGCATGGGGTTTTGGTATGTTCATTGTATATATAATTCCACTAAATCTTTGATTTGTGGTTCATATTTTATAATGATTTTTTATTGATTTATCACAGTTGGGGAACCCTGAAACTTCTGATGGTGATGATTGGCTAGGGATGGTGGATTATGCTTGGAGCCATGCAGTTATTTCGGATGAAACTCATAAAATTATAAGAGAAAGCTGTGATTTTAATAGCAATGATACTTGGAGTAATAATACTTGTAGTGATGCTGTTGATGAATTGCTTAGCCAATACAAAGAAATTGATATCTATAGTCTTTATACGTCTCTTTGCATGGCCAATTCTGCATCTGCTGATGGCAATTCCATGCAAACGCTTATGATCAAGCATTCCAATACCATGGTTGTCGAGAAATTTCTTATTTTTTTAGTACGTTTAAAGTGGATGATATCATGTAGTTAACGTGTTTTTGTTTGATGAAACAGATGCCGAGAATGATGGGTGGATACGATCCGTGCCTTGATGGCTATGCGAAAACGTTTTATAATAGACCCGATGTGCAAAAAGCCCTCCATGTGAGTGATGGGCATCAACTCAAAAATTGGAGCATTTGCAAGTATGTAGTTCATTTTTCCTTTCTTTTTTTTTTTTCGGGTCCAAAAAACAATTTGAATTTAGGGTTAAATTACACATAATACCTCTATCCTTTTAAGTTTTGAAATGTTTCATTTTTACTTCTAACTTCAAAATTTGTTTTTGAACTATAAACATTGACCTTGACGTGAGCTAATATGTATAAATTAGAAAGCATATATGATATTATTCATGACGGTATAGAAGACTAAGATCGTTGTTATCATCTGAAGAAAGATATTGATATTTGTGAGATCTTACAAGGGTTGGAGAGAGGACGGAGTACTCTTTATTAGAGTGTGGAAACTTCTCCCTATCAAACGCGTTCTAAAACCGTGAGTCTGATGACGATACGTAACGGGTCAAAATAGGCAATATTTGCTAGTTGTGAGCTTGGGTTGTTACAAATGATATTAGAGCAGACACCGGGCGATGTGCCTGCGAGAACGTTGGGCCTCCAAAGAGGTGGATTGTGAGATTCCACATTGGATAGGAGAACAAAACACTCTTTATGAGGGTGTGTAGAAACTTCTCCCTAAAAGACGCGTTTTAAAACCGTGAGGCTAACGGTGATACATAAATCATCTAAAAAATCAATTTTGACCCGTGAACTACCACATCCATTTACGTAATGGTGTTGTAAATGATGTTATGTAAGTCCTTCCACTTTTAACTGTGGTATCAAATTTCATCTTATTTTATCGGAAAAACTTTTTCTAGCCTACTTTTCGAAATAAAATTTAAATTTATAGAAAAAGAATGAAATTTTTAAAACTTCGTGACATTGACCGATTCGGGTTAATCTTTTGATGTGCACTGACATTGATGAGATTGAAAAACAGCACCACCATGTTCGAAAACTGGTCAGACTCAAAGCCTTCGATGATTCCTATATACAAGAAGCTAATTGCAGCTGGGCTTAGGGTATGGATCTACAGGTAATTAGAACACCTTAAACACATTTCTACGTTACTTAACTAAGATCTAATTTGAATTAGAGAGATTTAAGTATGTTCATCAAATAAATTGAACTAAATCTGGTTATGGAAACAGTGGAGATACCGATGGAAGAGTTCCCGTGTTGTCGACAAGATACAGTCTTAGTTCACTCGGTCTACCAATTACAAAGACATGGAGGCCTTGGTACCATGAGAAGCAGGTAATGATTCCGATTCTCGAACGGGATTTAGACCCGAAATCTAAAACAAAATCGTTATCAAATAAAGCTGAGCGTGTTCGATTGGGCGCAGGTGAGCGGGTGGTACCAGGAATATGCTGGCCTAACGTTTGCAACATTTAGGGGAGCTGGGCATGCAGTGCCATGCTTCAAGCCAAGCAGTTCATTGGCGTTCTTTGCTTCGTTCCTGAATGGACAATCCCTACCTTCTTCTAAATGATTGATTTGGAAGTGGTTTTAGCTAATGTATTCGTATTAGAAGGTTTAATTAATGATGTTTTTGGCTGAACAAGAGAAATTTTAGTGTATCATAATGTTTCTACTCAATTATAAAGATACTGTTTGTTGTATGATTGCTAAAACAAACGTGGGAGCTAAAAAGAACAACCCTTTTGAGGTCTCTTTTTCTCGAGTTCTCAAACAAAGTATGCCGTTTGTTTGACACCTAGTCGTTATGACTATACCTTCGAAGCTCATAACTTATTTGTTTGACATTTGATGATTCTATTGACGTGACTAAGTTAAAATATGGGTATGACTATGATACCATGTTGGGAATAACGAACCTCCACATTAGTATAATATTGTCCACTTTAAATATAAGCTATTATGGTTTTGTCTTAAGGCCTCATGCGAGTAGAGATAGTGTCTGATATGAACCAAGACATCAATAGTGAAATATAAATTTTATGGAAGATGGAAGAAAATATTGTTAAAATTATCAAAAGATGTTTCAATTCATGCCACACCGAAGAAGATTCAAGATTTATTATTATAAATTTTGGATGGATCATAGTTTAGAGTTACAATGTTTCATTAATGCATTTTAGGATTTTTTATTTACTTTAGATTACATTTACATAATAGTTAATTATGGTCATAAAGTATGAATGTTACAACTTGGGTTTCATTTTGAGGTTATTTAAAGCCATGTTCGTTGTATGAGTGAAAGAGACTTTAAAATGTAGTAAAATGATTATTTAGCCCAGAGCTAAGTTTCATTGCAATTCTATGCAGTTTAGACTGCAAGCTTGACATTATCAATATTGTAAAGTAATTACACTCTTAAAAGAGTGTTCTAGTCTTAAGATATTTGATCAACAAGGTAATCTGAATCTTACTTCTCTTGCAGTGATTTCTTATCCCTCGGTATCAAAGCTTTCTTTGTGTTGATTTCTTATCATTTGACATCCGAGCTTTTCCTTTTGTTGATTCCTTATCAGTGTCTCTCCTTATCAGTGTCTCTCACTTATATACTCATGATCTTTCTTAAAATTAGTGAATGCAAGACTTCAACAATCCTCAAGGTGATAGTCCATGTGAACCGTCTATACAAACAAAATATCAATGATTCATTCTTTGATGATGAAAAAAAAAATAATAAAAAAAATAAATAAATCTTTTTGATGCTTCTAAATATCTTTTTGTATTTTCTGTATATACAGAGTATTCTTGCTCTTCATAATACAATCTTGTTATTAATCATTCAATCACTCACTATTTCACTACCAATTGGTATCAGAGCTATCTTCTTAAGGGATCTGTGAGATCAAAATGGGAGGAGAATCCAATTTTTCAGTTGTTGCACTATCAGTCTTCGATGGAGACAATTATCAAATGTGGGCAGTTCGTATGGAAACTTATTTGGAGGCCTTGGATCTTTGGGAAGCAATAGAAGAGGATTACGAGATCCCTCCGCTTCCAGCAAATCCTAGTGCAGCACAAATCAAAGTACAGAAGGAAAAGAAGACAAGGAAATCAAAGGCAAAAGCTTGCCTATTTGCCGCTGTATCTCAAATGATCTTCATGCGAATAATGTCCCTCAAAACAGCAAAGGAAATCAGGGAATATCTCAAGGCTGAATATGAAGGAGATGAGAGGATTCGTGGAATGAAAGTCCTGAATTTGATTAGGGATTTTGAGTTGCAGAAGATGAAGGAGTCGGAGTCGGTGAAAGAGTACTCTGACAGACTTCTCAGCATTGCCAACAAGGTAAGATTGCTTGGTTCTGTGTTAAATGATTCCAGGATCGTTGAAAAGCTGCTAGTCACTGTTCCAGAGAAGTTTGAAGCCACCATTACTACTCTGGAGAACACCAAAGACCTGTCAAATATTTCTCTTACAGAGCTCTTGAACGCTTTACAAGCAGAAGAGCAAAGGAGGGCTATGAGGCAAGAAGGGATGATTGAAGGTGCCTTACCTTTTAAGCATCAAGAGAACAACAGGTATAAAAACAAGAAAAATTTCAAAAACCAATCGACGAATGGAGATTCATCTACCAATTATCAAAAGAAAAAAGGAGGAGGTTTCAAAAAATCCTGTCCACCTTGCGGCCATTGTGAGAAGAAAGGTCATGCACCATACAAGTGTTGGAAAAGACGTGACGCCAAATACTCCAAATGCAATCAACTTGGACATGAAGCTGTGATCTACAAAGTCAAAGGACAGGTGAAAGAAGTAGATGCACAGATAATTGATCAAGAAGACGAAGATCAATTGTTTGCGGTCACTTGTTCCTCAGACAAAGAATTAAGCGAGAGATGGTTGATTGACAGTGGGTGCACAAATCATATGACATATGACAAGGAGTTTTTTGAGGAATTAAGTGACATTGAAGTCAAGAGAGTGAGAATTGGCAATGGTGAACACTTGGAAGTCAAAAGAAAAGGCACAGTAGCTATAACAAGTTATGAAGGTACAAAATTTATTCCAGATGTTTTATTTGTGTCTAAAATTGATCAAAATCTCTTAAACGTTGGTCAGTTACTTGATAAAGGCTATAAAGTATTGTTTGAGAATAAATAGTGCTTGATCAAAGATGCTAGTGGCAAAGACTTGTTCAATGTCAAAATGAAATGAAAAAGCTTTGCTCTAAATCCGATGGCCATAGAGCAGATGGCCTTTATATCCAGAGCTAGTGCCACTGAGATTTGGCACAAAAGACTTGAGCGCTTTTATCATCGAAGTTTGCTTCCGATGCAGTCAAAGAAGCTGGTAGAAGGACTTGCTGACATTGATGATGACATGGCTCCTTGTCGTGCTTGTAATTTTGGGAAGCAACATAGGCAACCCTTTCCTAAACAGGCATGGAGTGCCTCGAAAAAACTACAGCTGGTCATACTGATCTTTGTGGTCCTCAGCGAACACCATCATTAAATGGTAATCTTTATTACATTCTTTTTATTGATGATCTACAAGAATGTGTTGGATCCTCTTGCTGAAGCAAAAGTTAGAAGTTGCGGGTGTATTTTGGAAATTCAAAGCCAGAGTTGAGAATGAAAGTGCATGCTTGATTCGGACTATAAGATCAAATAATCACAAGGAGTACACTTCTGAAAATTTTAATAGGTTTTGTGAAGAAGCTATAATTGAACATCAATTGACAGCACCATACAATCCTCAATAGAATGACGTCAGTGAAAGGAGGAATAGGTTCATAATAAAGATGACGAGATGCATGCTTCATGAGAAGGATCTTCCCAAACGTTTTTGGGGAAAAGCAACAAATACTGTTGTGTGCTTGCAAAATCGAGTTTCAACAAAAGCTGCGAAGGACTTCACATCATTTGAAGTTTGGTATTGTTACAAACTTTCTTTAAGGTTCCTTAGAGTATTTGGGTGTCTTTGCTTCACTTACATTCCACAGGTCAAGCGTGATAAGCTTGAAAAAAAGGCAAAAGCTGGCATATTTGTTGGGTATAACACTATATCCAAAGCTTACAGAGTTTTTCAACCACACACTAATCGTGTTATTATGAGCCAAGTTCATTTTGGTGGAAATGAGCAATGGAATTGGGAAGAACTAACGAGGGTGAATCAAATTTCTAATGCACCAAACAATTTAATCTTTGGTAGCATGTTAGAAGAGTCTGAAGATGAACAACAAGATGCTTTGGTTGATGATGCACTTGTCAGAGGAGGAGCCTTTGGTGATCGAGAAAAACTGTAACGCCCGCTCATCGTCAACGCGATTAACAGGAGTTACCATCATCAACGACAACATATTCTAACACCCAATCATAATCTCAAAATATTTCTAAAAAAAAAACATCCAGTAAAACATTTAAAACCAGTGCTATTTAAACTTAAAACAACCGAAGTAAATTCTTGACAACGAAAACATAATTACATAAACAGACCCAGACATGGATTCCCAGTAGTCTCTAGCCCGCTGGTCTCGTCCTCGGTTGGCCTGCATCATCTAAATCTGGAAAGAAAAGTTATAATAATTTTGATGAGTAATTAGATTACTCAGTAAGTAGCTAGCTTATCATTCAAGAGTTCATAACTAATCTTTCCAGGTGTTTTTAAGTTTTATTCATCATTGACTCCTAGTTCTCTTACTAGGGTCATCTGTATGTTAATGAGGTATCTCAGCTACCTCCAGCTAGGTTACTGACTCTCTTTCGATATGCTTATCTAGAATTTTCGGACTCGTATGTAAGACTCGCTCTCGGTCAAATATGGCCCGTCTACTAATTGCTCTGGCGGCCTGTTTATCTCATATACCAACGGTCAGGAGTACTCATGCTCCCTGACTTAGCACACAGCGCGTTGGCCAGGAACTCCGCGGGAATTAGTAGACTATCATACTCATATAAATAAGCCATAGCTCAACAACCAATAAGCATATCTAGAGTCATAACCTTTCCATTAACATGCATAACATACTCACAGTTACTGCATGCTTTCATACATGTATCATGTTCAACACATAGAACATTCTGACAATCATTTATATCATGCTTACATCACAGGCAAGCAGTCACAATATACAATAAACACTCAATATCATCAAAGCTCATCATAACATACTAAGCTCTTAATCAGGTAAACAACATACTCACATGTTGTAAAACAAGTTAAGAACTAGTTCAAAGGTCGATACGCTACTTACCTGGTTTCGAATCCCTTTCTCTCTTGATTGTACATTTAATAGGGTATTTCAACACAATTCCTTCCAATTAGACCTATATTTCACCATTTTCAAGGTAAGTATAGGTCAATCTAGGTAGAACAGGTCAAAACAAATCGAACGGGACAAACCGGGAACCGAAATGATGCTTCACGCGCCCTCACGCGCCCTCACATCCTCGGTGTGTCTGTCCCACGCGCCAGTCGCACGCCCAGTCGCGGCCCTCACGGGCCTGCGTGTAGTGCACGCGCTTCTTCTTCTTCCTTGCGTTTTCTGAAATTTTCCCATCTTTTCTATTAATACCTACTATATCCTGAAGCCATATCCTCCTTCTACGATTTGAATTTCATCCTGATTCCTTCTACAAATTTATAGATCTCCTTATTACGTTTCTAACAAGCCCTATTTCATAACTTATTATACAATACGAACCAAGATATCGAAATTTAAAGGTTCGGTGATATGGGTTTTTTGTTACCTTTGCGACAACCGCTTAAATCAGCTTAGTTCAGAGCTTCAATGGCTGAAAAGCCTTCACAATCGTCTCCCCATCCTCATGTTTGCACGTTGTCACAACAAACGCCAAAGAACCTTAAGGTTTTGCCGAAAAACATGGATTATAACATCCTCTGTTTTCTGTTTCCCTCTTCCTCTGTTTCTTCGATATTATTTGGTGCTTCCTCGTCGGCCTTGCCAACGCCAACCACCACCACCATCCATAACACTAACACAAAATAAAACCACCCTTCTTCATCCCACACCTCCATCTTCCTCTCTTTTCTTTCTTTTCCCTTCAATCCACCTGTCCATTCTTCCTTTCTCCATGGCAGCAGCTTCAAGCTGCTGCTGTCTTTTTTATTTATTTATTTATTTATTATTTTCGGGTTATTACAAAAACGAAACAAGGGAGTTGGTTGATCGACCTCTAAACAGAAAGATAATTTGAGTAAGATGGGTGTTCAGGAAAAAGCTTGGAATTCACGGCATCTAAACAAGAGGAGTGTTAAAGATCACGTATTTGTTTAGATTGCTGTATTTGATTAAATCTATAGGAGTTAGATTTAATTTTGATTTGATTTACCTTTGATTTGATTTGATTTTGTTTTGATTTGATTTTTTTCCTCCAGATTTTCTCGAGATTTTTAGGTAGATTTTCTTAATATCTTTTTGTATTCTCTGTATATATATACAGATCTTCTTACGTCATTAATTAATTTAATTTCACTAATTATAAGATATAATGATATCATAAATCTCTAATATTATCATTTGAAACGCTGCGTTTTGCACCAGAAGATGGTTGAGAAGTGACACGTACAAGATTGTATTTTCTTCAGTTCTGGTAGTCATGCCGCCATTGTAGCTATTGATAAGATCGAGCTGGTGTGGCTTTCCGCCACCCCAAAAGTGGCCACGTTTGGCGATTTTTGAGCTACATCTCGACAAAGGCAACTCCGAGATATTTGAACTGTTTTGATGATTAATTATCTCGTCACCTCCGCCTGATAAGGCGACAATTTCTAAGTAACAATTCCCGCTGCCTTTGTGTCCTCCGCCAACTACTGGATTCAGCTGCCTCCCCGCCGCCGCCGCCATAGAAAGTTCCTCCATTTCGCACTCTTTGATTATTGATTCTTGTGCAGTGTTTTTCATGAAATTCGACGTAAAACCCAATCATCAACCAACATCATACATAGTACAATCAAACCTCAAAAACATGAAAAAAAAAAAAACCAATTTTGTCCCGTTGTTAAATTTCAAATATCCTAAATTCACTAAAATACCAATAATATTTGTAGTTATTTTAAAAAATATCCACACATTATTAGTGTTATGACTAGTTGAATTATATTTAGGTCGACAGTTGCCTTTACAGACAAACACATGTTTTGTTTTCTATGGTATGTTGTTATGGAAATTCTGTGGGATCCTACATCGGTTGTAGAGGGGAACAAAACATAACTTATAAAGGTGTGAAAATTTCTCCCTAACATACACGTTCTAAAACCATGAGGTTGACGGCAATATGTAACATGTAATGCAGAAATATAACTCTTACATAATCATCATTTATAACGTAAACTTCAAAAATTGCTTAAAACAACTTCTTCTCTGGAAAACACAGCCATGGTCTTACGTGTTTAAATACGAAATACTGAAATTTAGAGAAAATAAAAAACAAATACAAAATAGTTTAAAACAATGAAATGCAAAACAACCTATTCTAACTTAAGACTAAGAATTTAAATATGAGTCTACCCTATGCACATGCCACAATCTCTGCTCGCAATGTCGCCGTCCTCCGTACAAGTGCGCTTTGCCTTTACCTGAAAAATGATGTGGCACACGACCTGAGTATTTCAAAGAATACTCAGTAAGTGACCCCACTATAGGGAGCCATGCAAATGCAAACACATGCAATCATGACTTAGGGAGCTATATCTAATCATCATAAGGGTGGCCTCCAGTCTCGAACAAATTGGATGTATAGTACTTCCTTACACACGACTCACACGTGTGAGTGTGAATCCCCAGGGCACTCACACACCCCCTGGACCCTCTGGTCAAGCTAATCTGTAGCGGCGTCCGGAGGTCAGCGGAATCCCATAGTGTCATGCGTCTCATGAACACTCTCATGTGTGCGCATTTGCGCTCATGCACATTCGCACTCATCATCGCACTGTGCGCGTCCGCACTCATCATCTCTAGGGGAAGTATATCCATCATAACGTCTCTTCTGACACAACCCTCTAGTCTCATCTCTTTGTTACTCTAGGTAACACATACTCGTAGATATTTATATTAATATCATTATCATGCTCATAGGGCTGTGTCCTATGTCGATCTAACGACATGATGCAATATGACACTCATCATCATATAGCATGCTCAATATGGAAAACATCTTCATATTAAGGTAAACATCACGCAATCATCATACTGGTCATATTGTCATAAAGTGCATCAAGCATACCAAGTACGTCATTCATATAACATCATCACATCATCATACAACAACAACACATCATCATCTAACGTCATCATGTCATCACATCATTACATAACATGAAGCATAAATGACACGTGCAAGGGCCACTGGGCACGTGTCATCATACAAAAGATAAGTCCTTCGACCAAGCCGATAGTAAGGTCGCTTACCTAATTAGCTTAAGTTGTTGTCATAAATTTATCTTTAATGAAAATTTGATTATATCTTTTGAAATCCAAGTCAACCTATGTGAAGTCATGACATCAGTTTCAAATTACGAACTTCTATAAAATTATTTCTCTAATTTACATTGGCCCATATGTTTAACATTATGGGAACATGAGAGGCTTTGCATGAATAAAGTTTTAAAGGTTTATTTACGTTTGTTATAATTTCATTTTCATGTCATCTATTTATTTACCATATTTTTTTTTTTTACATCTATTTTCTTTTCTCTTACTTTGTGTTTGCACATATAATCAATTCCATATCTCTCATTATTTTACTACTTTATATTTCATCTGTTTTTTTACAAATCTTCATTGTCTTTGTTAAACTTTTCCTTTTCCTCTTTGTATTTATCCTACTAATTTTTTTTTTCACCAAATCTTCCCTCTTTTTCTGTTCTGTATTTACTTTCTTTTTTTCTTTTAATTCTATTTACAAATATTGGCGTGTAACAGGATTGGATATATCAAAAGGAGATGTGAAAAATGACTTACCTTAATAACAAAGCAAAATCTCTCTCCAATTAAATCTCCAAAATCTGTCTCTCCAATTAAATCTACAATATCTGTCTCTCAAATTAAATCTCCAATCTGTCTCTCCAATTAAATCTCCATCACTCTCAGTAAATCTTGTTGGTATTTTTTTTTAATTGTTGCATGAACAACCTAGCATCCTATATTGAATTTTGACGGAGGAATTGGTTGAGGAGAGATAGTTGGGAGAAGAAGGAGCAGCGAGTAGTAGAGGAAAAATTATTATTTTAATTGTTTAATTATTAATTATTATCGTTATTTTATTTTGTACCGTTGTTACGAGATAAATATGGTAAATTACAAATAATATGGTAATGAAAGAAAGAATAATAAATGAATATAATATAAATATGGAAAATTACAAATAATACAGTAATAAAAAAGAAAACAATAATAAAGGAATACAGTATATTTGTCTTTAATAAAATGGCAAATATGGTATCCTAACAGGTCACAATAGCCTTATCAGTTCCCGTTGCCTTCCAATACCTAGAAATCGCCGCCCTATTCGGCCTCGTCCTGTTCGGATATTTTCGCTCTCTCGGAGTAAAAAATATCATTTTTACTTTCCAAACACCGCCTCGCCTATATGTTAAGAATGAGAAACATAAGTGGGATTGAAAACCCGATTTTCATTAATATTCACTAAGCTATCAACTAACTCATTTAATATACTACTAACCAAATCAGGGAAAAATTCTAACTCATTACAGTCATATAAAATATATTTTAACCCACAGACTCCATTTCATTATAACCTCAAATAAAGTTTAGAAAAAACGATAAAGTTCATTACACGGAAGCTCCCATGAACAGAACTAGTAACACTCGAGCTCCGCAATGATCGGAGCTGGAAGAGGTGAAGAACAAAAACATTTTTTTTTTGTTTTTTTTGTGTGTGTGTGTGGAGATTTCTAGAGGGTTTTGATTTGTTTTGGGTATCATGCTTCCCTTGTGGAAATATTCACATGTGAAACCAAAAACAAATTTTTTATATCAAAGGCATATGGCATGCTTCACAAGTCGCATACTAAAACCTCTTATTATGAACTTCGATCGAGTATGTTATTCACGAGTTAGGTGCCTCGGATTTGAGGTTAAGAAATCGAGTTTATGTTTAATGTGTAAATTTGATTGATTTGTATTAATTATAAGTTCATCGATTTCATGAATGGTATAAATACAATTACTCTTTAATCCCACTAATGTTTAATGTGCTTTGGATTTGAGGAGATTTGAACATACATCAGCTTTTCGTCAAAATTATATGCTATGACTAGTTGAATTATATTTAGTTCGACGGTTGCCTTTAAAGACAAGCACATGTTTTGTTTTCTATGGTATGTTAAGGAAATTTTGTGGGATCTTACATCGGTTGTAGAGGGGAACGAAGTATAACTTATAAAGGTGTGAAAATCTCTCCCTAACATACACGTTCTAAAACCGTGAGACTGACGACGATATGTAATATGTAAAATATCTGCTAGCGGCAGACTTGAGCTATTACAAATAATATTAGAGCCAGATAGTAGGTAGAGTGTTAGCGAGGACGGTGGAACCCTATGGGGTTAATTGTGAAATCCCACATCGGTTGGAGAGGAGAACAAACCATTCCTTATAAGGTAAAACCATGAGCTGACGACGAAATGTAACAGGTACAATATCTGCTAACGGGTGGCTTGGGTTATTACAAATGGTATTAAAGCTAGACACCGAACGATTAGTGAGGATGCTGACTCCCAAATGGGGTGGATTGTGAGATCTTACGTCAATAAGAAAGGGGAACGTAACATTCCTTATAAAAATTTTCAAGAACAGTGAGACTGATGACAATACAACATAAGTAACAGGTCAAAACCAACAATATTTAGGGTTACAAGTTCGTAGGAGGTTACTTAAACATAAATTACAACAAAAATTTTAAATTTTCCCATGCAAGAAAAGCATCCATAAAAACAACCCAATTGTTAGAAAAGATTATTTCCAATTGAACAAAAAAAAAAAAAAAAAACTAATTTGAAAATAGCTCTAGAACTGATTCTAGATTGTTCTAAAAATTTTGAAGAACAGCTAAAGATCAAACAACCCTTCTAAAAAAAATGGTTGAAATATGATCCCAAACCCAAACCAAAAATGCAAATTAGGAAAGAAAAGAACGACACCAACCATCAAATGAACACAGTTTTGCCACGTGGAAGACAACATATCTCTCTCTCTCTCTCTCTCTCTCTCTCTCCAATTCATTTCAGAAGATTGGAGTGTATAAATGGTGAAGTGGGTGTGTTTCCAATGCTTCATAAACACTTCTCCTTAACATATTATTTACCATTATGAAGGTTGCAATAATGGGCACGGTTTTTGTGGTCTGTGCTCTGCTTGTGCCGCCTGCGTTGGGATTGGCTAAAACACAATGGCCTTTACACACTGATCACTCCCGACAAGATGACCTCGTCACTAACTTGCCCGGCCAACCCCTCGTCGGATTCCGCCATTTCGCCGGCTATGTCACCGTCCACGAGCCCCATGGCAGGGCATTGTTTTACTGGTTCTATGAAGCTGCCTCTCACCCTGACCAAAAACCCTTGGTTCTTTGGCTCAATGGAGGTAATCAATCATTTAATCCTACGATTTTCAATGTTGTTCTGAGGTGAGGTGACAAAAGATTCTTGTTTATTTGGTTGGGTTTCAGGTCCTGGGTGCTCCTCTGTGGGTTATGGAGCAACACAAGAGATTGGTCCTTTCATAGTGGACAACGATGCAGTTGGACTCAAATTAAATGACTATTCTTGGAATAAAGGTATTTCAAATAAAAACATTATCCATCTCTATCCAAATCTTTCCATTTTTTATAAAAAAATTTAAGAAAAGAAAACACTTTAAGGATGATGATGATCATGATCATGCAGAGGCCAATTTGTTGTTCTTGGAATCTCCTATTGGTGTCGGCTTTTCATACACAAATACAACTACCGATTACCACAATCTGGGCGACGAATTTACAGGTAATGGGTGTTTGGGGAATGATCATAAATTTATAAATAAGAAATACATCTCCATTGATATGAGATCTTCTTGAGAGCTTATATTCAAAGTGAACAATATCATACCATCGTGTAGGTCGTCGTTCTTAACATGGTATCAGAGTCATGCCCTTAACTTAGTCATGTCAATAGAATCCTCAAGTGTCGAACAAAGAAGTTGCTAGCCTCGAAAGTGTAGTAAAAAACGACTCAAGTGTCAAACAAAGGGTGTACTTTGTTCGAGAGCTCCAGAGAAAGTAGTCGAGCCTTGATTAAAAGGAGGCTGTTCGAGGGCTACATTGACCTCAGGGGAGACTCTATAGTGTACTTGATTCGAGGAGGGGATTGTTAGGAGGGAGTCCCACATTTGCTAATTAAGAGAACGATCATGGGTTTATAAGTAAGAAATATATCTTCATTGGTACGAGGCTTTCTGGGGAAGCCCAAAGCAAAGCCAGGAGAGCTTAACTCAAAATGGACAATATCATATCAATGTGGAGAGTCGTGGTTCCTAACTTTTGAGTATTATAATCAAAAGATTCTTCCTTTCACAATATAACATGATTTTATGTGATGTTTTTGGACAGCAAACGATGCTTATACCTTTCTACAAAACTGGTTCCTCAAGTTTCCATCCTACAAAAACCATACATTTTACATCGCAGGAGAAAGCTATGCAGGTTTTCATCGATTTCCCACCAATAATCACTTGATTTCATGTCGTGTTTTTTTTTATTAATCACATCAAATGTCTTGTAAAAAAAAACAGGCAAATATGTTCCTGAGCTGGCTGAGCTCATCCACGACAGGAATAAAGATTCCTCCTTCCACATCGATTTGCACGGAGTTTTGGTATGTTCATTGTATATATAATTCCACTAAATTTTTGAATTGCGGTTCATATTTTATAATGATTTTTTATCGATTCCCCACAGTTGGGAAACCCTGAAACTTCTGATGGCGATGATTGGCGAGGGATGGTGGATTATGCATGGAGCCACGCAGTTATTTCTGATGAAACTCATAAAATTATAAGAGAAAGCTGTGATTTTAATAGCAATGATACTTGGAGTAATAATAATTGTAGTGGTGCTGTCGATGAAATGCTTAGCCAATACAAAGAAATTGATATCTATAGTCTTTATACGCCTCTTTGCATGGCCAATTCTGCATCTGCTGATGGCAATCTCATGCAAACGCTTATGATCAAGCATTCCAATACCATGGTAGTCGAGAAATTTCTTGTTTTTAGTTCATTTCAAGGGGATGATGTCATGTAATTAACGTGTTTTTGTAATTAACGTGTTTTTGTTTGATGAAACAGATGCCGAGAATGATGGGTGGATACGATCCGTGCCTTGATGGTTATGCGAAAACGTTTTATAATAGACCCGATGTGCAAGAAGCCCTCCATGTGAGTGATGGGCATCAGCTAAAAAATTGGAGCATTTGCAAGTATGTAGTTCCTTTTTCTTTTTTTTTCTTTTTTTCGGGTCGAAAAACAATTTGAATTCAGGGTTCAATTACACATAATACCCCTAAATTTCTAAGTTTCAATTCCCCTAAATTTTGAAAAGTTTCATTTTTGAACGATGAACATGGACGTGAGCTAATATGTATAAATTAGAAAGCATATGTGATATTATTTATGACTATATCGAAGATAAGATGGTTGTTATCATCTAAAAAGAGATTTCGATAAGTATGGGATCCCACATCAATTGGAGAGGGAAACAAAGCACTCGTTACAAGGGTGTGGAAATCTTTCCCTAACATACGCGTTTTAAAATTATGAGGCTAATGGCAATACGTAACGAGCCAAAACAGACAATATCTACTAACGGTGGGGCTTGGACCGTTACAAATAGTATCAGAGTAAAACATCAGGCGGTGCGCCAGCGAGTACGTTGTGCCCCAAGAGGGTGGATTGTGAGATTCCACATCAATTGAAGAGGGTAACAAAGCACTCTTTACAAGGGTGTGAAAACGTCTCCCTAACAAACATGTTTTAAAACTTCGAGGATGGCGATATGTAAATCATCTAAACAAACCAATTTGACCCGTGAACTACCACGTCCATTTACGTAACAGTGTTGTAAATTTTTCTACTTTTAACTGTAGTGTCAAATTTCATCTTATTTTAACCGAAGAACTTTTTCTAGCATATCTTTCGAAATAAAATATAAAATTTATAGAAAAAGAAGGAAACTTTTCAAAGTTCGTGACATCGACCCATTTGGTTAATCTTTTGACGTGCACTGACATTGATGAGATTGAAAAACAGCACCACCATGTTCGAAAACTGGTCAGACTCAAAGCCTTCGGTTATTCCTATTTACAAGAAGCTAATTGCAGCTGGGCTTAGGGTATGGATCTACAGGTAATTAAAACAACTTAAACACATTTCTACGTTAATTAACCAATGTCTAATTTGAATTACAGAGATTTAAGTATGTTCATCAAATAAATTGAACTAAATTTGGTTATCGAAACAGTGGAGATACTGATGGAAGAGTTCCCGTGTTGTCGACAAGATACAGTCTTAGTTCACTAGGTCTACCAATTACGAAGGCATGGAGGCCTTGGTACCATGAGAAGCAGGTAATGATTCCGATTCTCGAATGGGATTTTGACCCGAAAACTAAAACAAAATTGTTATCAAATAAAGCTGAGCGTGTTCGATTGGGCGCAGGTGAGCGGGTGGTACCAGGAATATGCTGGCCTAACGTTTGCAACATTTAGGGGAGCTGGGCATGCAGTGCCATCCTTCGAGCCAAGCAGTTCATTGGCGTTCTTTGCTTCGTTTCTGAATGGACAAACCCTACCTTCTACTAAATGATTGATTTGGAAGAGGTTTTAGCTAATGTATTCGTATTAGAAGATTTAATTAATGATGTTTTTGGATGAACAAGAGAAATTTTAGTGTATAACATAATGTTTCTACTCAATTATAAAGATGGGAGCTAAACAAAGTACGTCGTTTATTTGAAACCTGGTCGCTATGATGTGTATACCTTCAAAGCTCATAACTTTTTTGTTTGACACTTGAGGATTCTATTGACGTGAAAGTTAAGATATGGGTATGACTATGATACCATGTTAGGAATAACGAACCTCCACATTAGTATGATATTGTCCACTTTGAATATAAGCTATTATGGTTTTGCTTTAAGACCTCATACCAATAGAGATAGAATCTGATATGAACCAAAGCATCAATAATGCAATATAAACTTTAAGGGAGATGCGAAGAAAATGTTGTTAAAATTATCAAAAGATGTTTCAATTCATGTCACGTTGAAAAAAAAATCAAGGTTCATTGTTATAAATTTTGAATGGATTATAGTTTAGAGTTATATGTTTCATTAATACATTTTAGGTTTTTTTTTATTTGTTTTAGGTTACATTTACACCGTGGTTAATTATAGTCAGAAAGAATGAATGTTATAACTCTTAAATGTTTAATGGAAGGATAAGGGTTTCATTTTGAGTCTATATAAAATCATGTATGTTGTAATTGTATAAGAGACTTGAAAACGTAGTAAAATGAGCATTTCCGCCTTCTTTTAGCCATGAGCTAAGTTTGGTAAACATGGCCGAGTGAGCTTCATCATCTTCTTCACAAAAATCTTCTCCTATTGTATAGTCTCTCATCCAAACTGGTGGTCTCCTATTTCTCGCCTTATTCGAGCTAGGGGAGCTTGCTTCAGCCAAAGAACCAGAGGAAATATTTTCATCTGCAGTATTTTCATTTATTACCTCTATATCATAGAGTCGGTAAGCTTTTGACTCTTCACTAACTCCCAGTAAAACACAACTAAAATTCTTATCATCCAACTTAGTTCTCCGATCTGCCTCTTCTTTTTGTTTCTGAATCAACTCGAGCTTATAATATCGTTCTTCTTCCTTCCGCTGCAGTTGTAGAGCTAATCTTCGCTGAGCTTCTTCTATGCAATTTTATGTAGTTTAGATGACATATTTTAGAATCATTCAAGTTTGACATGATCAATCTTGCTTGTGGACTGTTTCGAATTTTAAACAAATGTTATTGCTTTGAGATATTTGATCAACAAGATAATCCAAATTTTATTTCCATTGCAGTGATTCCTTAGCATTTGGTATCAGAGCTCTCCTCTGAGTTGATTTCTTATCATTTAACATCAAGAGTTTTCCTTTTGATTGATTCCTTATGAGTGTTTCTCACTTATATACTCATGCTCTTTTCTTAAATTAGTCAATATAGGACTCCAACAATATCCATGATCACAATCCATGCAAAGAAAATGTCCATGATTCATTCTTTAATTTTGAAAGTTGATACTAACCATTTCATCCATATACTAGAGTGGGTTTTATGGAAGGGTGGGTGAGAATGAAGAGGCTTGGAGTTGGGTTAGCAGCATGGAGAAGATTATACTAATGCATGATCCAATTAGTTTTGACACCTTTAGGAGGCCTTCCACCATAGACGAGCTTTGTTGACGCCAACTTTCTAAGTTCCATTAGAGGTCGCAAGAGTGCTTATCAGTTCCCGTCGCCTTCCAATACTCAGAAACCGCCGCCCTATTCAGCCTCGTTCCATTCGGATATTTTCGATCTCTCGGAATAAAAAAGATACCATTCTTGCTTCCCAAACATTACCTTGTCTATATGTTAAGAATGAGAAAAAGAAGTGGGATTGAAGGTCCAATCTTTATTAATGTTCACAATGTTTAAATAGAATACTAAACTAACTTATTTAATAAACTACTAACTAAACGAGGGAAAAATTTTAATATATTTTAATACTATAACCCACAAACCCCATTTCATTATAACCTCAAATAAAGCTAAGAAAAAACGATAAAGTTCATTACTTGGAAGCTCTCATAATCAAGCTCTGCGATGATCGGAGTTGGAAGAGGAGAAGACGACAGCTTTCATGTAAGATAGTGAACCACTAGCTCCTCGTCGGCGGGGTCGATGTGTTTGATGGTGAAATCATAATTTTTTTTTTGGGTATCATGCTTTCATGTAAGTTTAATTGATTCGTATTAATTATAACTTTATCGATCTCATGAATGAAAAAAATTCAATTACTCTTTAATCCCATAAAGTTAGGGTTTGATAATCTATTGTATTTTATACAAGTCGAATGTAATCTACAAACCCAAAACGTTTAGCTTTAAGATGTTACATTAGTGACATAAAAATATAAGATAATGGGTGCAATAACTTAAGCTCAATGCTAGTACATATTGTCTATTTTGACCCATTACGTATCGTCAGCTTCATAGTTTTAGAACGCGTCTATTATGGGAGAAATTTACCCATTATAAAGAATATTTTGTTCCTCCCTCCAACCTAAGTGGAATCTCACCATGGGTAACATAAATGCAAAACAAAAGGAAATGGGTAGGGACTCTCGTGAGTCTCCTCTTCGCTTAAAATTATCAAATTATTTTCCAAATTGCTTTCTACTTGTTTTCGGTAAATTCTAGCTATCGTTTTATTGAACAGTTGATGACGAAATATTGTTCAATATAGGTTAAATAAATTATGTAGAAATAATAAAATTTCTCCGAATGAATATCAGAATTGTAAGAACGTAGAAGAAAATTCGTTGTATAAATTTATATATAAATATTTTCGGATAGTAGAAGTATTAAATCTAAATTCTAATAAAGAGTATAGTAATTCAAAAGAATATCTCTAATTTCATTATTATTTTGTAAAAAGAAACAAGCTTTTGTGATATTATTCTTTCTTTATTTCTTGTTTACCAAAACCTAGTACCAATTTCATGGGCCATGAGATGTATGGGCCTGGGCCCAACAAAATTAGGAGAAACAACATCACGTTTTAAGGGCTTTGGCCCAATCTTACGGGCCACGTGTTGAATTCGGATGGACTGCAAAATTCGCCCACCGAGTACTTGTAACGAACCATGTTTAGGATTCTTTTAGCATGTTTTGTCTTCACTCATATGCATACTAGAAAATTTTCCAAAAAGTCGTCCAACTAATAATTGTTTCATGCCAAACACGTTTAACTATGGAGTTTTTATAATTGAGCTACCCAAAAAGAAGATACATTTTGTTGATATAGATAGTGATTTTTTGTGAGATCCCGACACATCGATTGGAGAGAAAAACGAGTGCCAGCAAGACACTGAACCTTGAAAATGGTGGATTGTGAGATCTTACATCAGTTAGGGAGGAGAACGAAACATTGTTTATAAGAGTGGAAATCTCTCCATACATTTTAAAAATCTTCCGGGAAAATTCAAAGACGACAATTTTTACTAGTAGTGGACTTGAGTTGTTTCATTGTCAATACCTCTCATTCGAATGTAGTCTCGGTTTATTCACATACCTCTCTTTTACTCGAATGTTACATATTTGATTATCAAAATAATTTTAACTTTATTTTTTTAAAGATTATTTTCAAAATCATCCTAATAAATAATATATAAAAAAAAATAGTTGATATTTATACGAATAAATTAATAAGGCAATTTCCATGGAAAATATGGGAGATTATCGCTGGAATTTTTTTTTTTTTTCATTCCATAATTCTTGGAAGTTTCTGGAATAATTCTCCGAAATTCCTGGCGCACAATTTACATTTATTTTAAAACATATAATATAATGTGGATTTAAATATTGTAATGCGGCTAAATTAAGAAATTCATTAATCCACGACTTTATAATTTATTTAAAAAAATTATTTAAATCCACCAGCAAAATTTACAGCAGATACGTCACCGGCCCACACCACACCGACATAAAACATTATTTCTAAATTAATTTTTTTTAATTGTGACACTCGAGTGAACGAGTGATACATGAATGCATAAATACCACATTTGAATGAAAGCAATCTTGAATATAGAATGACTAAAAAAGGTTTGAACGGAATGAAAGTTATTATCTATACCAATAATGTGTACTTTTTTTTTCAGTGACTCAATCATTGAAACTTCATGGTTAAGTGTAAATAGTAGGTAATAACATGATTATGACGTAAGCCAATGTCACGGTTGTTGAATTTGGGCGATTGGTTTTTATTTTTAATTTATAAAAATTGTGCTTGTTTTATTATCATCGCTCACGTGAAAATAGTATTTTTATACTTACTTTTGGAACTTTATTTTTATTATTTGAAATTTGACTAAAAATTTGATTATTTATTTAAAAATTATTTAAAAAAAACTTTTTGAGAAGATAAGTACGGAAATAAACTTGTAGTTCAAGTAAATTTAAAAGTCAAACTTATGCATCCGCCGTCTCTTTCTTTTGACGTTACTTTACATTTTGAAAATATATTTTAAAAAAACAATACTCTGCCGAAGTTTCTGGAAAAAAACAAAGTGTAAAAGTCAAAGAGACAATTAAAAAAAAAAAATAGAGTTTGTTAAGGACTTGAGGGTTGACAAACAAAAATGTCAAACAAAAACTTATTTAGCATACACTTGGGAGGTGGACATTTACCATGAAAAGGTATTGAAATTGCAATAAACATGAACATAAAAACATTAAATTGAGATGTCCATATCAATCAAATTTCATCTAAAAAGTCAACTCCCTAACTAATTTAACTATAACCTTTTAACTCAAAAGAATGTTCTCCATCATTTCTATATTATTCCTAAAAAACAAACAAACAAAAAGATGTCAATGCATGTAATAAAGTTTTAGAACCGAAGAGAGTAACACATGACTATGTCATAAAGGATACTGAAGAATGTCGAGGTCATAAGACCTCAGGTATACGAGAGTAAGTAATGTGATCAAGTCACAAGAGATACAAGGCAATGTCAAGGTCATCAAGTACGAAAGAATAAGTAATGTGATCATGTTGTAGGGAATATAGGAGAATGTTGAGGTCATTAGGTACAGATCCGAATTTTGAATCCTGTATATGGATTGTTACAGACTTGACCAAATATACTGGGTTAAAATGCAAAAATGGTATAAATATTTCGCTAAATTTTGTAGAATGTGTGTGTTGTTGCGTGCATAGGGTACAATGTTGAGATATTGTTTCTAGCGTCAAGACGCAGTCCTATTTCCTTTAAATACAAACTTCCTAAGATCAGAGATTTACATGTTTTGTCCTCACTTATATGCATACTAAAAAATTCACCCGCCTAACCATGAAGTTCATATAATTGAGCTACTAAAAAAGAAGATGTATTTTCAAGAATGTGATCTCGATTAATTCATATACCTTCATTTTACTCGGGTTTCACATATTTAATCATTAAAAGATAATTTTAACTTTATTTTCCTCGAGGTTATTTTCAAATTCATCAAATGAAAAATAAATAAATAAATAACTCTTAACCGTTTTTGTAAATATAAAAAATTGTTGATATTTGTACGAATAAATTAATAAGGCAATTTCCATGAAAAATATGGGAGATTATCGCTGGAATTTATTTATTTATTTATTTATTTATTTCATTCCATAATTCTTGGAAGTTTCTGGAACAATTGTCCGAAATTCCTTACACGTAATTTACATTTATTTTAAAACATATAATATAATATGGATTTAAATATTGTAATGCGGCTAAATTAAGATATTGATTAATCCACGACTTTATAATTTATTTAAAAATAATAATTTAAATCCACCAGCTCAATTTACAGCAGACGCGCCACGGGCCCACACCTCACCGACCTAAAACATTCCTTTTCCCACGAAAAAAACCATACATTTTCATTACATCCACCAATTCATTTTGAGGAACACGGTCACGTGGAATTTAGCACGTGCTAATTAAAATATGAATAAAAATTAAGAGCTATGTAATTTCCAATTACTTTTATATTAAAAATGTTAATTTCGATTAAATCGCTGACACTTAATAAATGAGGAGTACATGAATGAATTATTATATTGAAATTAAAGTAATTTAAATAAAAATTACTGCTTATATCAATAAGGTAGTGGGTAAATGAGTATGGAAGTCGGGGTGGATAAACCAATGTAATTTGATAGCTATTAAATTAGACTCGAGTTTTAATTTTTATTTTTATTTATGAAATTTGACTAAAAATTTGATTATTTATTTAAAAAGGATAAAAAAAAACTTTTTGAGGAAATAAGTACGGAAATAAACTTGTAGTTTAAGTATATTTAAAAGTCAAACTTATTCATCCGCCGTCTCTTTTCTTTTTTAAGTTAATTTACATTTTGAAATTTTTTTTTTATAATCAAAATTTACTTTTAAATTTCCAAATTATAAAAAAGAGAGAGAAAAAAAAACATAAGATTAGGGTTTAAATTATATTTACTTAAATATTTTATTATATTTTCAATTTTTAAATCTAAATAAAACTTAACTGATTAATGTAAAAAATAATAATAATAATCCATTCTTTTTTTTTCCGAGAAATAATACATTTTCTCTAAATTTAACCATATAAAAGGTATAAAAGTCAAAGGAAAATTAAAAAAAAAAAAAGAGAAAAAACAAAGTTAGAGTTTGTTAAGGACTTAAGGGTTGACAAACAAAAATGTCAAACAGAAACTTGTTTAGCATACACTTGGGAGGTGGACATTTACCATGAAAAGGTATTGAAATTGCAAAAAGTATGAACATAAAAACGTTAAATTGAGATGTAAATGTCAATCAAATCTCATCTAAAAGTCAACTTCATAACTAATTTAACTATCACTTTAACTGGAAAGGAATAGTCTCCATCGTTTCCATATTATTGATGTTTCAATATACTATTCATAAACAATAATCTTAATACATATAATAAAGTTTTAGAAGCGAAAGAATAAGTAACGTGACTATCATAGGAGATATAGAAAAATATCGAGGCTATCATAAGTAACGTAACCATGTCATAGAGGATATAGGGGGGATGTCGAGACCGTTAGGTGTGAAAGAATAAGTAATGTAACGATGTCATAGAGGGTATAGGGGGGATGTTGAGGCTGTCAGGTGTGAAAGAATAAGTAATGTAACCATGTCATAGAGGGTATAGGGGGAATGTCGAGACTGTCCGGTGCGAGAGAGTAAGTAATGTGACCATGTCATAGAGGATAATACAGAGGAATGTCGAGATCATCAGGTGCGAAAGAGTAAGTAACGTGATCATGCCATAGAGGGTACATGGGGAATGTCGAGACTACCAGGTATAAAAGAGTAAGCAACGAAACCATGTCATAGAGGGTACATGGGAAATGTCGAGACTGTCAGGTGCGAAAGAGTAAGCAATGTGACCATGTCATAGAGGATATAGGGGAATGTCGAGACCGTCAAGTACCATGTTCAAATTTCAAATTTTGAATATGGGTCGTTAAAGATTTGACCAGATAAACTAGGTTAAAGTGATGAAAATGGTATACATATTATGTATCT
This sequence comes from Cucurbita moschata, assembly GCF_002738365.1. Taxonomy (NCBI): domain Eukaryota; kingdom Viridiplantae; phylum Streptophyta; class Magnoliopsida; order Cucurbitales; family Cucurbitaceae; genus Cucurbita; species Cucurbita moschata. The sequence continues at coordinate 2,176,339 of NW_019268535.1, forward strand.
TTTTCTTATATAAACCCTTCCCATTTACTTGTTATTTTTCTTTCGGTTTAGTTCTTATCGAACTAAGAATATATATATATATATATTTCTTATCAACCATAATTAATACATACTTATTCTTGTTAGAATATCGAATTCACACGTTCAAGCTCATAGTCAAGTCATAGAAAATAAGAGGTCAAATTATATTTAGAAAATAAATTTGAATTCAATATACATTAACGTGTAACGACAGGGACTTTGAAATTTTCTTGAACATTCGGGAAAATTAATGATCCCTGAACTTAATTTATCAAAGAATTTAAACGAATTTTTATCATATTTACACTGCTTGATTATCCGACATCAGAACTCCTTCGCTCGCGATCAGATTATCAATGACGGCATTTGAAGCTTTTCTCAACAGCTTGGACCAATCCCTGAAAAAATGGCCATAATAAACATGAATGATCTTAGCTTCAACGTTATGCAATAAGATTTCTTGTTTTTGATAATGAAGCTTACCCATTAATGGAGTCGAAAGTGAGTCCAACGGTGTATTTGGCTTCTCCAAGTGCCCAATTGAATCTCTGCAGCTCATTTTCCGGGCAGCTATGGCTATACTTAACATGAAGCTCGGACGGTCGAATGTCGACGAAGATCGGTATGATCTTCTTTTTATTCTCCACCATCATGGCAAGTTCATGCAAACAATAATAAGACTCACAATACCGTGGCGAAAACACAGCGATCCCAATCTTAGAACTCCTAATACCTTCTTCAATCTCGTTGAATAACTTATCCCCAGGTCTCATGTTCTTGCTATCTAAAAAGGGTCGAAGCCCAATTCGAGTAAGATGATCGAAGAGCAACCCAGCTACGTTTTTTTTGGTGTCGATGCCTCGGTGGTTTATGAACACGTTGCAACCTCGTGATATCGATCGAAAGTCACTCGGGTGATTGAGGATTCTCGACCTAACCACGGCCGAAAAAGAACGTTGCATTGCTTGAACATAACGAAGAGACATGTTTTTTTAGTTTGTTTTTGTACGAGGAAACTTGTAATGGAAGAGAAGTTTATATAGGGAGAGGCTTAGAGGGTTTGAGTTTCATGGGAAGTTTAATTGGGGAGAGAATTCAAAAGGAAATTAGGTGTGAATTAGAATATTAAGAACAAGAATTTCGTTGCATGTTTCTTTTATAAGAGATTCAAGTGAGTCCTTTCGCAGTTGTAATTTTGACTCCTTAAAATAAAACATTATATTCACATAAATCCTTCAAACACGCCCAACATAGAGGAAAGAACATGAAGAGTACCTATGACAAAGTCCTAGGTTCTTTATGACCATTTTGACAGGTCAAGTTCGAATCGTACCGATTAGGTTGGATTGGGCTTATTAGATTTTTCGAGTCACTGTGTCGTTTTTAGCATACCTATGTTTTATACGTTTCTTTCATTTTGTTCTATGAGGGAATTTTTTACCTTTTTGTGACACCCGAATAAAGGAGACCACATCTGAATGAAAGCGATATGAGAATAGGATGACTAAGATCGTGTTAGTTTGTGGGTATTAGCGTAACGCTCCCTTTTTGATAGCTCAATCATAGGAATTTTGTTTTATGAGTGAGTGAGGAAAAAACGCTGTAAGGACTCGTGTTAGTCTGTGGGTATAGTCTTCACTGTTAAGAAACAAAGAGTAGATAATGTAACCATGTTACAGGAGATGCAAGAGAATGTCGGGATCATCAAATATTTAATTCAGATTTCAAATTCTGGCCATGGGTCGTTACAATTTTTTTTTTTTAAAGATAAAACATATTAGAATAAAAATTAAAATAATATATTTTAATGTATGGGCATATATTATACATTAAATGTAAATTAAAAAACAATTTGGTTTTTATGTATACTAAATATATGAAGAAATTTCCACTAAATTTTCAAGTATTTAATACATTGTATATAGTTGGTATTAACTTGCGTATTTATAGAAGATCCATGTGGATCCACGTGGCGTCGGCCTGATGGTTGGGGCGCGTCATATCAACAGGGGGTGGGGCCCTTCATTAATCGTATATTTTGGTGACGAAAATTTCAACGCACTTTCCATCTTTTTTTTTGAGGTGGCTTTCTTTAGGACAATTATTGTACGGAAGATCTAAAAAAAGGTACGACTTTTTATTATAATATATTATAATAATTAATTATGAAATATATTTTAGATATCTGGAATCAGCTACTATTTTCTCGTTTATGATTTAATTAGTAGTGTATTTTATTTTATTCTCAAAATTTAGTTAAATTTATATTTTCGTTATTTGTAGGTATTAGTTGGTAGCTTATATCCTATTTAAATGTTATGAAGATCATACACCGTGATAAGTTTACAGCCGTCGATCATCCATCGTGATAAATCCAATCGAGTATCACAACAACCACAACTTCCTGCTTTCAACCGCTTCCAAACCATCGTCATTGCTTTCAAACCTTAAGCAACCACTACTAGTCCTCAAAGTCACAACTTACAGTCCCCGACTAGTCCATACATCACCGCAAGTCGCAAGCCTGTGAGCCTAGTATTACCACTACTATCGCAATAGTCGCAAGTCTTGATTGAGCACCGCAATTCACAATAGTTTTTCCTTTCAACAATAAAATCAAGAACATATTCATTATCAAGATGTTTGTGGCAAGCTATCCAGATTCCATCATCAACAGGTAGCCTCCTAATCTTAATTTGGTGAATTGGCTACAGATATTCTCAATCATTCTACTAGACTGAGAATTGTGGTTGGCAAACTGTTCTCGATCATCCAATATCAAGAATACGTTATAAGCATCTTCAAATTTCTCACGAAGCTCAAAGGTGGCATATTCAAGATGTTCGTATTTTCTTTCACAACCTTTCAAGTGATCTAGAGCACCGATCTTAGTGTTATTATCCAACTTCAAAACTTTGGATGTTTATTTAATACATCCTTATTATATTCATCACTCTAACGACCAAGAAGTAATTCATTTATCCATGGAGTAAATCATTTATCCATGGACCAAGAAGTAGTGATCAGTGAGGATATTCACTTGTTCCAATCAAATTAAATGGGACAAAACCAATCCTCGAGTAAATTATTGCAGTCTATTTCTGGGTAAATTTAATTGTTCCTTGCAAGATCGTCAACAAATATTTGGTTTTGCATCTTCTACTGAAATTCAATAATTTATTGGAAGTCTACAAAGCAAATCAATGTATTCAGATCATCAGCAAATACTTCTTTAGAGTTAACTTGACAGATATTTTCACTATTGGGAAGACAAAAGTGTCATTGACCTACACTCTCTTCTCAAAGACAAGTTGAGTGTTATTGACCTACACTCTCTATTTTCTCATGAAGACAAGTTGAGTGTTATTGACCTACACTCGTAAAGACAAGTTGGGTGTTATTGATCTACACTCGTGAAGACAAGTTGGGTGTTATTGACCTACTCTCGTGAAGACAAGTTGGGTGTTATTGACCTACACTCATCAAGACAAGTTGGGTGTTATTGACCTACACTCATAAAGACAAGTATTAGAATATACTATAATAATTAGTTAGGGAATATATCTTAGATATTCGTAATCAGTTAATATTTATTTTTTTTTATGATTTGATTAGTAATATATTTTATTTTATTCTCAAGATTTAGTTAGTTTATAGTTTTGTTATTAGTAGGCATTAGCTGGTAGCTTGTATCCTATTTAAACGTTATGAATATCAATGAAGATCACACACCTTCAATCCCAATTCTATTTCTCATTCTTAACACTTTTGCAGTCGGGTCTGTGTCAACGTTCCCACATTGATTGAAGAGGAGAACAAATCATTCATTACGAGGGTGTGGAAACTTTTTAGTAGATGTGTTTTAAAATCGTGAGGCTGACGACGATACGTAACGAGTCAAAACAAACAATATTTGCTAGCGAAGGGATTGGATTGTTACAAATGGTATCAGAGCTAAATATCGAGCGATGTGACAATGAGGATGCTGGTTTTCAAGGGAGGTGGATTGTGAGATCCAACGTTGATTGGAGAAGAGAGGATTGAAACATTTTTTATGAGTGTCGAAACCTCTCTCTAGTAGACGCATTGTAAAATTGCGAGGGTGACAACGACACGTAACGGTCTAAAGCAGATAATATCTACTAGTGGTGGGCTTGGGTTGTTACAATATCACTCTCATTCGGATGTAGTCTCGATTTATTCAGATAATATCTACTAGCAATGCTTCAACTATTACAATATCTCTCTTATTCGGACATGATCTTAGTTTATTCATGTACCACTCATTTGTTTGGGTGTCACATGCTGACCAATTTATGCATTAGTTCAGAGGTATGGTTGTTCATATCATTTATGAACTATATATATCCAAAATTTATATTTTACGTACTCAGAAAATAAATATTTTATTTCATTCGGAAAGAATTTTTTTTATTTCTTAAATTATTTGAAATATTATTAAATTTATTAAAATATTTTACGTTTTTTAATATAAAAATAAAAATTATCTATTAAAAATTCCATAAATATTATTAAAAGTTTTTTATTATTAGTATGGAAAAAGTTTCGAGATCACCCACATGGTTCGTTGACATTAGATAGAAGTTTTTTTTTTTTTTTTTCCCTAAAGAAGACTTTATTAAAAAAGTCATGTCAAATTAAAGTCCACATTATATATTATTATATTATATTCTAGATTTACACTATTTCTCTTTTGCATTCCAAGAAATTTCCATAAATGTTTATTGACGGTAACTTCAACCCGTTATAAATGATATTAGTGCTAGACAATCAGGCGATGTGGTAACGAGAATACTGGACCTAAGAAGCGTAGATTAAAAAATCTCATATTGGTTGGAAAGGAACGAAACATTTCTTATAAGCGTGTGGAAACCTCTCCTTAGTAGACCCATTTTAAAACAATGAGGTTTACGGTGATACATAACGAGCAAAAGTAGACAATATCTGCTAACGAATAATCTGAATAAAGTTCATAAGTCAACCCAACCCTCTATTTGCTAACGAATAATCTGAATAAAGTTCATAAGTCAACCCAACCCTCTATTTTTTTTTTGTTGGGTTGAGTCTCTTTTTAATTTTTTTTTTTTTAAAATCCTGTTTATCCACGGTTACATTAATAACTAAAATCTCATAAAATATTATACATTCACAAGTCATAATGCATCAGTAGCATCGATCATAAACATCAAATATTTTTAATTTCATAATAATCTTAAAAGTATGGTAGGGTAAGGTTGAGTTGTTTCTCTATTTTAAGTTTGGTCGGGTTGACCAAACAAAAAAAATGTCAACTAGTGAACCAAATCCAACATTTATGGTTTAAGTTGGATAGTCCAAGTTGGCCAAGTTCTCAGAGTCATATGATCTTTTTTGCAATTATAAGACGAATTCTAACTTTGAAAACGATCACCAATGAAATTATAATTTAACTATTTATTTATTTTTTTAATTTTCTCCTATAAAAGGTAATTGTATTTACATTTAACAAAAAAAAAAAAAAAAAAAA
>NW_019268535.1:2182159-2195451 GCF_002738365.1 Cucurbita moschata
AAAAAAAAAAAAAAAAAAAAACATTCATATAAGTTATAAAGATTATAATCAAATCAAACATCATTAAAATTGGGCCAATGAATGGGCTCCAAAATGCTTAAAGGGCCCTCTCAAGGCCCAAAATGTTCTCGTCAATGACAAGAAATAAAACTATTATGGGTCATTTTCTCTCAAAAACTTAGAGCATTTAGCGTTTGTATTTGATTAAATTCTCGATTTATGATCAAGTAATGGCATTATTGTAACTTTATCAAATAATTTTTTCGTGCAAATATGCCACTGATTTAGTAAAAAAAGAAAAAAGGAGTTCTTGATTTGATGATGTGTGAAAAACCGACTCAGAATTCATTCTGCTTTAAATAATGATACTATGATTTTAATATAAGTTTGTCATACATATTAATTACAAGCACAATATTGCAATCGCACTCTTGCGGCAGCAAGACCACGATTGTCCGATATTTGTTCTAACCTAGTGAACAAGTCTATCGTTAAACTTTTAAGAAAATAAAATATTTATAAATTTTCAAATTTCAATAATATCCTTAAAAATTTTAAGAAAATAAAAAAGTACTTAAAAAATTTGATTAATACCCTTTAGCTTTTTTAAAAAAAATTAAAAATACCTCTACCATTACGGTTCCGTAAAAATTTTAAATTAGCATTAACACTTTTGATCTATGTAGAAAAAGGTTAAAAAAAAAACTTACCCTCAATAATATGTACGGAAATCATCTATTGACATCTCATAGATTATTTTCATTTTTAATATTAATTTTGAAAGATCAATTGTATTTTCCAAACGTTATAGCAATATTAAGATTATTTTTGAAGCTTTTAAAATAATTTAAAGATGTTTTAAAAGTTTTAAATTTTTTTTTGAAAGATATTAACAAATTTTTTGAAAACTTAAGGTATTTCTGAGAAAGAAAAGCAAAGTATTCTGATACCCTTTTAAAAGTTAAAAATGACATTTTTGAAACAAAGTAGTAATGACATGAGTATTTTAAAGAGAGGAACAAAAATTTCTTATAAGAGTGTAGAAACCTCTCTCTAACAAACGCGTTTTAAAAACCATGATGCTGATGGTGATACTTAACTAATAAAAACAGATAATATCGATTAGCAATCTATTTCTGAAAGTTGAAGAGTATTTTTGAAACAATGTCCAAGATAATAATATTTTTATTAATTTAATGGGGAGTATTAATTTTACAAGTTGGAACTATGTTTGAATTTAGAAAGGAAAGAGATTTTCCAAGTAGATTAGAGAAGAGAGTCAAAGCAAATCAGGTTGGAGGGAACAAAAAAAATTAGCAAAAAACCAAAGAAACTGTTAAGAAGAACACCAAAAATGTGTTCCAAAAAGTTCGGAGAATCAGTTTACTTTGGAATTGGCTGTCAAATTCCCGTAATTTAGGAGGTCATTCAAATGGATTAATTAAACCAAACCTAAATTTATGAATCAAAGCCCCAAAGCTTTAGCACCTCTCCTTCACATCCCCCGCGACTCCTCTGCCTTCCCTCTTTATACACAAACTTCCCCTGCTCTGATTTCCATTTGCTCATTTTTTTCTTCTTCTTCTTCATTAGGATCTTCCATCAATCCGACCCCAAATGCTTCATTTCAACGCCGTTTCTGTTTATGTTTCGTTGTTTGTTCATAATCATTAGAACATTTCTATTCTTTTCTGTTGTTTGTACATAAAACCCTTTTGAGCAAAGAGAGATTTACAAGAGAATACGTGATTTTTGGTGTTCAAAATTGAAATCCCCTTCATACCCATTATTTCATTTGCGTTGGATTCGTTTTTTTTGTGCCAATCAAGTCTTTTCAAGGCTTGTTTTGGCTACATTTTATGGCTACCGGTGGCTGGTGTGGCTTAGGTCCTCTGCTGTTTCGTAAGAAGGCCTATGGCCTCGAGGTTTGTTCTTCACTTTTGTTGCATCTTTTTCTTATATGTATATTCAAAATCCATGGCTTGTTCTTGTTCTTGTTCTTGTTGTTCTTACGTTCTTCTAATGCTTAACAATCCATTTCCAGAGCCATTCTTCTCTTTCCCTTTTAATCTGCCCTTTCGGGAACTGGGTTTGCTTAAATAAGGTCGAAGTTTTTTTCCTTTCATCTTTCCTTGTATTGTTCATAAATTTATGCGCCCCTCAGATCTTATGATGATCAGCACACACGAAGACTTGACCTGGATGCAAAAAAACATAAAGGGTTGTTTGTTTGGTTTCCTAGAAACATTTCCTCAGAACTTTTCAGCTTAATGATGCATCCTCATCTTGTTTTTGAAGCTTTAACGTAAGATCAAACAAAAACAACCAAAAACCTTTGACATGGGTTATGTTTTTTTTCTTTTGTAGACAATGAGGAGCTCGTCCTACGCATTGTCGAAGAAATATTCGAAGAAATCAAAGCTTTCTAAAGTCGTTAGAAGGAAGAAATCGTCGAGATGCAAAGACAATTTTGTTCAAGTGATGGAGTTGAGGAAGAAAATCTTGGTTCTAAGAGATATCATTGACTTGCCTTCTTTAGAAGCCTCTGCTTCTATAAATGAGGTAAGTTTTGGTTGAATTGTTCTTCAAGTTCAATCTGTTTGAGAAACTTTAAGACACCCAATGATCCAATATTAATGGAAAGTAAAATTTCCAGCTGCTTAATGGCTAAGGCATCAAGAACTTTTCCGAGTTGTAAAAACGACACTATTTGTGATGTTTTTATAATCCAAGAACTTGTAGATTGCTTTGGTAGACCAACAACTTTCTCCTATTTGTTTGATTCATTGAAGCTATTTTGTTCATCTTTTGTTTGAAACATCTTTCATTGGTGATGGATTCTGGCAGCTCGTGGTGGGAACGATGGAAGATCTTCAAAAGCTCTATCCGGAAATCATTTCGGATATCCAATATTCCGAAATGAAGGAGACATGTATCGAACAGGTATGTTACGAAGATCTTGTGGTTTGAACTCTTGAATTTATCTGATGTTGTTTGTTTGAAACTCGAGGAAATAATGTTATGATCATTGCAAATTGTATCAGAGTCTGTCGTACTTCTGCACGACATTGAAATCGATTGGAGATTCGTGGATGATGAATCATGAATGGAAGGACAAGTCGAAATATAATTTGAAATCATGTCAGGAAAACTCTAGCTTCAATGAAATTGGTGAGTTTTCAAGTTTTTTGTGTTTTTGTAGAGAATATTAGGTTCGTAGTTGATAAAAGCGTTTCGTTTATGTAGTTGAATCTGTGTTGGCTATCATTGATTGCGTCGTTAGTATGGCGAACGAAAGGTTTGATGTGATGGACGATTACGTTAATGCAAAGGAATCCTCTTATTCACGGACGAGTTCGTTTGGTAAGAGCACGAGCTCGAACGAATCCTGCTCTGAAAGCAATAGCTCTTGCTGTTCTTCTCCCGAAACGCCCACATCCGTTCTTACAAACATTCGAAACAGTCTAAGAAAATCTTATGAAAAGGAGAAAATATCTTGTAGTTCTCCCCTTTTGTGGTCTCTTAGAGTACAAGCAGTGGAAAAATTGAACCCCATTGATATTAAGCATCTTTTGCTCCCCAAGTTATGTCATTATGGAGTAAACGTCTGCCCCGCCCCGAATAGAGTGGCGATCGTTGAGGAATCAATGACTGCTGTGGATGATAAGCTCATCTCCTCTAAAAAGGCTGATGCCAAAGAAGAGAAGGATTTGAGCAGGGTAGCAAGCCAAAAGGCTGATAGAAATGAAGAAATGGAAGCGAGTGTTGCTAAAGAAGAGAACGATTCGAGCAGGGTGGCCAGCCAACCGGCTGATAGCAATGAAGATACGGAAGTCCGTGTTGCCGAAGAAGAGAACGTTTTGAGTAGGGTGGCTAGCCGACAGGCTGATAGCAATGAAGATATGGAAGTCCGTGTTGCCGACGATTCGAGCAGGGTGGCTAGCCAACAGACTGATAGCAATGAAGATATCCAAGTCAGTGTTGCCGAAGAAGTGAACGATTCGAGCAGGGTGGCTAGCCAACAGACTGATAGAAATGAAGATATCCAAGTCTGTGTCGCCGAAGAAGAGAACGATTCGAGCAGAGTGGCTAGCCAACAGGCTGATAGAAATGAAGATATCCAAGTCCGTGTTGCCGAAGAAGAGAGCGATTCGAGCAGTGTGGCTAGCCAAAAGACTCATAGAAATGAAGATATGGAAGTCAGTGATGCCATAGAAGAGAAGGATTTGAGCAGGGTGGCTAGCCAAAAGGCTGATAGATATGAAGAAATGGAAGTGAGTGATATCAAAGAAGAGAAGTTGATATTGAGCAGGGCAGCTAGCCAAAAGGAACTTACTGAGAGAGCCAATGATATAGATTCCCAAGCTGCTGCAGCTGTTGAAGAGATGCCTGCACCAGAATTACCATCACCACCTCTACCCCTGGTGTTGCCTACTCCGGTACATGCTCCGGAACCCTCTGCAGTCGTCCTCCAACTACCGACACTGTCAGCATTACCGCCGCCACCACCACCGCCACCAATGATGCAGCAAAATGCAGTACTGTCTCAACAACTTCCACAGCTAGCTCCTCCACCACCATTGCCTCAGATCAAGGTAGTCCCAAATGCAGCAGCTCCTATGATACCTCCTCCGCCTCCTCCACCGTCGAAGGGAGTAGGAACACTGATAACTTTGGATGTGCCACCCCCACCCCCACCATCACCATCAAATGCTGGAGGAGCTATACCACCACCTCCACCGATGGCGCCCTTACATGGGGGTGCAGCTGCGACTGTGCCACCCCCACCTCCACCATCACCATCAAATGCTAGAGGAGCTGTACCACCACCTCCACCGATGGCGTCCTTACAAGGCGGTGCAGCTCTAGCACCCCCACCTCCACCAATGGCGCCCTCAAAAGGGGGGGGAGCTCTAGCACCCCCACCTCCACCGATGGCGCCCTCAAAAGGGGGTGCAGCTCTTGCACCCCCACCTCCAATGCCCCAAGGCGGTGGCATGGGTGCACCACCTCCCCCTCCCGGTGGTGCAGCTCGATCCCTGCGCTCCAAGAAAGCCGCTACTAGACTGAAGAGGTCTCATCAGTTGGGAAATCTGTACCGGACACTCAAAGGGAAGGTGGAGGGATCCAATCAAAATCTTAGGGGATCTGGTGGGAAAAAAGGCAGTGGTGGTAGCAGTGCCGGAGGAAAACAAGGAATGGCTGATGCATTGGCGGAGATGACAAAAAGGTAATGTACTATGCATACATACACTAACAAACATCTTAAAGAAACAGAACACTGAAACAGGAAGCTTAACACAAATGTTGTCTCTTTTGGGATGTTTCAGATCAGCATACTTCCAACAAATTGAAGAAGATGTTAAAAACCACGCAAAAGCAATCAACCAGCTTAAACCGAAAATTTCAACTTTCCAGTCATCGGACATGAACGAGCTGATCGATTTCCACCGGAGCGTGGAGTCTGTCCTGGAGAATTTAACTGATGAATCACAGGTTTGTAAGAATTGTGGGTTGCCATGTTTATAATTGTTGCTTTCAAAGTGTGATTCAAAAGAATAGGATGCACTTTCTCATTGTTGAAGGTACTAGCAAGGTTTGAAGGATTTCCCTGTAAGAAGTTGGAAAATTTAAGGACTGCAGCAGCGTTATACTTAAAGTTAGATGCAATTGTCAATCAGTTACAGAATTGGAAGATCGTTTCGCCTGCGGGACAGCTTCTCGATCGAATCGAAAACTACTTCTCTAAGGTAGTCTTTGAAGTATTGATATAAGATTAAATTTATAATTTTTAACGAGTTTCTCTTTTAGAAAAGTGCTTGAGATATTGCACCATGTCATCTATGAACTATGGCTTTTGTGTAACGGTCCAAACTCAACGTTAGCATATGCTGACCTCTTTAGACGGGTTTCCCTTCAAGGGTTTTTAAACGTGTCTATTAGGGAGAAGTTTTTACACCATTATAAAAAATGTTTTGTTCTCCTCCCCAACCAATGTGGGATCTCACAATCCCACCCCCCTTCGGGGCCCAGCGTTCTTGCTGGCACACCGTCTCGTGTCCACCACCTTCGAGGCTCAGCCTCCTCTTTGGCACATCGCCTGGTTTCGTGCTCAATACCATTTGTAACAGCCCAAGCCTACCGCTAGCAGATATTGTCCTCCTTGGGCATTCCCTTTCGGGCTTTCTCTCAAGGTTTTTAAAACGCATTTGCTAGGGAGAGGTTTCCACACACTTATAAAAGAACATTTCGTTCTCCTCCCCTACCGATGTAGGATCTCACATTTTGACTATGCTATAAACATACAGATTAAAGGAGATCTCGATGCACTTGAACGAACCAAGGACGACGAAGCAAAGAGATTCAAGAGTCACGGTATTCAATTCGACTTCAACGTGTTGATACGGATCAAGGAATCAATGGTGGACCTCTCTTCCAGCTGCATGGAGTTGGCTTTGAAGGTGCTCTCACTGAAACTTTGGCACTTAAAAAAGTAAAAAAATGAACTAATTTCATTTCTGTGGTTGATAAAGGAAGCAAGAGAGTTGAAGGCAGCAGCACAGGAGAAGGCAAAAAATGGAGCCAAACCCGATAATAAGAACACTGCAAGTTCTAAGATGCTATGGAAAGCGTTTCAATTCGCATACCGAGTTTACACCTTCGCCGGTGGACACGACGAGCGAGCTGATAGGCTAACCCGAGAATTGGCTCTAGAAATAGAGAGTGAATCTCAGAACCAATGATTTTCTTCTCCTTTCTTATTTTTGGCTTCAAATCACTGAACCATACGAGATTAGCAGTTGGTCTTACACCATATCTAGCATGGCCTTTACGTTGCTTAACTTTTTTCCTCTGTCCGGATAGGACCCTGTAAAAATTATGTAATTAATGTCAGTTATGCTATCCGTACCGTGTATATACGTATATATGTACGTATTTACAAATACAACTGCTCTGAACTCGAAATACGTACTGAAAACCAATCATGAGTTCGAATGTATACGTAAAGTTCTTAACCATGCAAAAGATTTCTTATGTTTAAGCTTCATCATCCTATTATATATTCAACTTCTAAAGAGGTTTATATGAGAGCTTTATAACTCATGCTTATAGTGGTTATCTTGTAGTTATAAAAACGAGACGATCAAGAAGCTCGAGATGAAAGTCGAGATAGGAGAATATAGTTCTCTCACGATTGTTAGTTCTGGTTCGAGACGTAGTGGACGCTCACAATAAACTCAAGCGACAACGGGTCACGGTTTAGGAGAAACAAGAACTTGTATTTTACAAAACCTATCCATATCTATACGAAGCAATATTATGTATTGCACCAATAGTACCCTTACCAAATGTGAGATCCACATCTGTTGAAGAGAGGAACTAAACATTTTTTACAAGGGTGTGGAAACCTCTCCCTAGTAGTCACGTTCTAAAACCGTGACGCAGACGTCGATACACGTTCTAAAACCGTGACGCAGACGTCGATACGTAATGGGTCAAAACGAATAATATTTACTAGCGGTGGGCTTGGGCTGTTACAAATGGTATCAGAGCTAGACACCATGTGGTGTTCTAGCAAGAACACTAGGCCCTTAAGGGGGTGGATTGTGAGATCTTTGGGCCCTCGAGGGAGTGGATTGTGAGATCTTACATTGGTTGGATAGGGGAACGAAACATTTCTTATAAGGGTGTGGAAACCTCTTCCTAGTAGATGCGTTCTAAAATTGTGAGGTAGACGCCAATATGTAACGGGCCAAAGCGAACAATATCTGCTAGCGGTGGGCTTGGACTATTACACCAATATACTAATCTCAACTATTATAATAATGTCGTTACTGCTATTCCTACTATTAACGAGTGCTAAGACTATAATAATGCCCTTAATTATTACTGCTACTACAAGTATAGCTACCTCAAACACTATTACTTCTTCTATCATTTACCTATTAGGATCGCACAACAATGCACACACTCCATCTAGATGAACACAAAGAACAGAAGAAAGATCTACCATCTACTTGTTAGAATCGCACAACAACGCACACTCGATCTAGATGAACACAATGAACAGGAGAGAGAAAATTCATTGAGAAATATTAGCTAAATGTTTTATTGATGACTTCATGTCTATACACCAAGAGAATACAGAGAATGAAGAGAGAATGAAGAAAGTACATTTTGGAAGCACTGGGTATATATATGGTTGTTTACTAAATATAGCTTTAACATATACTAAATATATCTTTGGCCGATCTTTTATTATAAATATCTATCATATATATCTTTACCCGATCGGTTACGAAATGGGCATTAACACAAAGCCCTTATTGATTGAAAAGACAATGTAAAGTAACCGAAACGCCACACCTACTGACCTTTTGGCTGAAGTTCGATCTTCATCCCTCCAATGGTGACCTTGTCTCCACCAACCTTAGGGTCGAGCCTCACAATCACACTCTCATCGTCCTCTATTCCCAACTCTTTAAGCACCTCCGTTATCACAACTCGTAAAGACGTCTTTCCACGGTGGTTGTGACCATGCGGGACGGTTGTAAACGTTCCTACAAACTCAGTATTCCCCGGACACACATCGGAGCCATCATCAACAACATTAACAAGCACATTAAAATGAACCCAAAATCTCTTATCCAATTCAATGCCTTCTATCACCAATACCTCATCTTTCTCACTCTTTTCCTTTTCATTCATTAATTTGTTCGGTCTCTTCACCGTTGTGGTTACCATTGAATTGAGACCCTGAGGAAATTTAATAACTTGTGGAGCTTGCGTTGTTTTTAGCTGCTTTTTTAGACGTGGGGTTTGCTTAGTATGCAGCCATGGAAGATCTACATATTGGTAAACATATCCAAGCCTTCTAGTGTCCAAACAATCACGAACTTTGATGCGTACAGCTTGTTTATGCTCATTATAGAACACAAACGAGGAATTCAACCAATCGGGGTTATCAAAATCTCTTGCCTTCCCATTCTTTAACCCTTGCCAAATGCTCCACATGCGATCCACATTCGCATGATGACCATAAAACAACGGATCTCGAGCTGCCGAGTAAAACGCTCCCATGTTCATATGGTTCTTGGCGTTTGGATCGCCAACCCAATTGTGAATATTATTATGAGGAGATTTCTCAATGGTACCCATCCCAGTTTCTTCATTAGCTTCATGAGATGCAATGAGTAGCTTTCCATGGAACCCTTCAGCAGTATTGGCGTCCGTTATCATTTGCTTATGCATCCACCGGAGATTAGAATCGACGACGTCGTATGAAGGGTTGTCGTCGCCGTGGTAGTTAAGGTTAAGCAATTTATGTGGCCTATGCCTTTGATTACGTAGCTTGTCATAGAGTGGCGAATTTGGGTGGTCGTAGATTTCTGGCATTTGCATACCTTCAGTATTATCCCAATTCCAAAAGGGTATGACGAAATTTGGTTCGTTAATTAAATGGCCTAAGATTCTCTCGAAGAAGTAGAGGTAAGCTCGGTGAAATGGGAAGAACAAAGCGTTCCAATGGACTTGCATTTCGGCGTTTGGGAAGCCTAATTGTTTGTAGGCATAATCACAATAGGCACAGTGAACATCGGCTTGCCTGTAAAAGTTACGAGGGTCGTTGGGAGGGAGGCGTTTCATGATATGAATGGCTTTCTCGAAGTTGAATTGTTGCTTTGGAGTAAGCGAGTGGGCGGGTGGGCGAATGCGGAGTTTTGTTGTGTGTGGTGGATGGATGAAATCAATGATATCATGGATTTTGGGAGGGCAGCATGGGATGTGTTCGTTGCCTTCTATTGTGGCTGCCTCGCAGTTGTTGACGTCGGGTGCTAAAGGTGCTGCGGACGCAGGGCTTTGTTGGTTGGTTAGAGCAGCTGCACCATAAAGTCCGCCCAGTCCAAACAGCACATCTCTTCGGTCAAATTTGCTTGTGGAGTCTCCATTGGAGGCTCTGCATGGAACCTGGTTGATGCCACGGCTTTTGTTTTGAAGGTTGGATGTTTGGTTTTTGATTTGGGAGTATGGGAGAATGGATAGAAGAGGAGATATAGAAGCCATTGTTTTGAGTGGCATGTTCGGAGATTTTGATGGGATATATATATATGTACATGTGTGTGTCATTGAATTGACTTGAACGAGTAGCCGATGCAAAGAGTACCCACACTCCCAATAATCCTTCTCTCGAACAAAGTACACTATAAGTCTCTCTTGAGGCTTATGGAGCTCTCGAATAGCCTCCCCTTAATCGAGGCTCGAATCCTTTCTCTGGAGCCCTCGAACAAAGTACACCCTTTGTTCGAGGCTCACTATTGGGCATGACTCTGATACCATGTTAGGAATAACGGAACTTCACAATGGTATGATAGTGTCCACTTTGAGCATAAGCTCTCATAGCTTTGCTTTAGGCTTCTCCAAAAGGTCTCGTACCAATGGAGATACTATTCTTTGCTGATAAACTCTTGATCATTTTCTAAATTAGCTTATGCGGGACTCCCCACAATCCTCAACAATACTATTATTAATAGTGTCTCAGGTGCGAACAAAGAAGTTCTGAATCTCAAAATTAGTATAGTCATAGTGACTCAAGTGTCGAAGTCGAATAAAGAAGTTGTGAGTCTTGAACGGCTCCTTATGAGCCTCGAATGTGTAATCACAGTGAAGCTAATTAAGATGAAGATCAAGGGTAAGTAAGGTATACTCCCGTCAATAGTGACTAGGTGTCGATAAAAAAAGTTGTAAATCTCGAAAGTATAATCATAGTGACTCAAGTGTCAAAGTCAAATAAAGAAGTTGTGAGCCTCGAACGGCTTTTTACGAGTATCAAATGTATAGTTCTAGATGGTATGGTTACTATATATACCAACAACAAACATCTCTTTTCGATGGCTTAAACAGCAAACTTGAAATTTAAACATATTTGACTCGGACCAAACAATATTGTAAATTATACCAATAATACCCTTCCCAATATACTAATTTCGACGACTATAGGACTGCCCGTGTACCGCTATTCCTACTACTAAATAGTACAATAATAATGCCTTTAATTACTATATAGTACTAATACTATAGTAATGCCCTTAATTACTACTACTACTACTGCCAACCCTAACACTGTCACTTTTATATCTAAATGTATAATACAAATATAACTAATTCCATACAATTATTTTATAAAATATATATATATATATATATGTATAGGTATATACACGCTAAACGGGAAAATTTATGTCTTAATGTCTCGTAATTAATAATTATTTGAATTATTTTATTTGCAGTAAATATTATCCATTATATAAAAATTTCAAGGGTGTTAAAGTAATTTCATATCAGGTTCAAGCTCTACATTTTTCCTTCTGACTTTCATGGTTTGGCGGCCTAAATTAGTTTAGCCCGAGTAGTTAGTTTAATTAGGTTGGGTTGGAAGAAGTAAGAGTTGTAGTACGTTGAGATGAACTTTGGGGACAAGATTATGTGTTTGCTAATAAATAACGGTCTATACATTTGAATAAAGTTCGGTTAACCTAATGCAAGCTAAGCTAAGCTAAGCTAAGACCACGATTTTCAAGCTAGCTACGTGGAGTTAGATGAGATCAAGTCGTTATTCCTTTGTGCTTAAGATGGAGCATTGCTTCCCGACGAGCATTGATTTCAGTTTGGGAGTTTGATTGCTCGTTAAAAAATAAGTTATTTGCACTCAATATCTCACATTGACCTTATTGAGTTGATGTAAGAAAAGATTTGTTTCGAGCGAGAACCATGAATAGCTAGAAGATATAATGATCTGTAGCACATAACCGTGTAGCGAGATTTGAAAAAGTAGCAGACATATGATAGCTTGTTATTCGAAATAGCTTTTATAAAAGGAAGAACTATCGGTCAAAGCAATTCTCCATGCCTTGGGCCGAGTGAATAAGTAATGCATAAAAGTATTTCAAAGTCATATCGACATAGGTGCTCAACCCAATTGATGGTGTTAATATAACACATGCGGAAGTAATTTGGATCTTAGGCACTTTTAGAACATCAATTATCGTAAATAACTAGCATGTTCATAAGTATTAAAACTTAAGGAGTTTAAATATTAATCTTTTGTAGTTCAAACTCCTTTTGCCTCACGAACGGTTTCGAACCACCACTAGTGTCTTCTCCACTATCCTCCGGCCTTAGAACGGGATTGTGGAATCCGGTGAGTGACTAAACTTGAGAGGGATTTTGTATATGTGAAGAGAGTGTTTGTGAGAGGTTTTTCTCAAGGTTTTTCACCAAGATTAAGAAGACCTTTCATGTATTATGATCACTCTATTTAAAGAGTCATGTTTGCATGTTCATGTAAATTTGAGATCACCAAATTTTGACACTTAAAATTCCACTCAAATATTTGGGATTATGGGGCAAGCATGCATGTTTGAGTTAACCAAATTTTGACACTCAAAATTCCACTCAAACTTGTGGGGTTTATTTGGCAAACATGCAAGTTTGGTTAAACCAAATTTTGACACCTCAAAATTCCACTAACATGGATTTTTCCATTAGATGAAAGTCAACATTTTGACCTTCTTCATTTTAATTCAACAATTAATTTGAATAATGAATTTCAAATTAAAGTAACATTAAATGATTAATTAAATTATTTAATTAATATTTAATATTAATTCAAATGCCAATCTCAATCAATTCCGACACATAATTGATTAAGATATTTAAATCTTATTTAAATATCTCAGATTCTCTCTTTTTGTTTAATTCGTAAATAAAACAAAATTGCGGTTAAATATATCGTATATATGTAACGCATATTCCCTAATTTGAATTCGAACACTTCGAACCCACTCGTCACACTGTTCTATGGTTTAGTCCGATATGAGCTAGCAGAGGGACCTAATGGACCTATAGATCATGGGCTCCAACGATCCAAGATTAACCGGTTAAACTCATTAACCTGGTTAACCAACATTCGTTAATTACTAGGACACTCCACTATAGCCTAGTAGTTGCACTCCCCTCACTATAGATATATTTCTGTCCATCTGATATAACCATGATTAGTAAGTCGATCATTCACAGGTTGTTCGTAACAAGAGCTGGGTCAATTTACCGTTTTACCCCTGAAGTTACTTCTTGTTCCTTATGTCTCACTGATCCTCTAATGATCAATTGGTTTGTGGTCCAACCAGTAAACCGAATCCCTCTCAGGCCAATGAGAGGGTGGGGCCCCTTGTTCAAGACCTGGAGTCAGTGCTTAAGGGAACTACCTTTCTTCTATCCCTAAAAGTGGGTAGGAG
>NW_019268535.1:2195460-2219741 GCF_002738365.1 Cucurbita moschata
CTTAAGGGAACTACCTTTCTTCTATCCCTAAAAGTGGGTAGGAGCGAATTCCGTCTTGCACCCCACGTCCCCAGCCATTCACCCAGTCTTACCCCTGAAATAGGAGGCCTGTTGAGTCGGCAAACAAGAGCCACTCTCACCCATGCAAATCTAAGGATAATTCCGAATAAACAGGAGTTCATGGTTAGCTCAGGATTAAAACCGAGTTACCTAAGTTATCGAATGAAAAGAAAATCAGTCTCAACAGTAAACGACATTATAAAGTGAGAGTGGTTTTCTTCATGGTCCGATCTTATGCAATACTCATTGCATAGGACGCCCCCACTCACATGTCTCCACATGTACAATTTAGTGATCACATTGTTTATATCATATACAAAAGTGGGCCGCATCCATAGTGTCCCCAAAATAAGGTACTCAGTCTTATCCTTATACTATAGATCATTTTGACTATATACTTGAACTTGATCCCCTCTTATGTCTCTACATATAGTTCAAGTAATCATACTATAGCCAGAGTGTTCTTAGTTTATTGGATTTAGATTAATGATCGTAAAATTCACTTTATTCAATAACAATTTTTACTGAATAAACATCAATAATAACCTTATTGAAAATATAATATATCTTTGTTTACAAACTATGAGTTTTAGAACATAAAACCCAACAAATAACATATAAATACATATTTTCAACCTTAAACCATTCGACCCAACGAGGGACCATGAGGCTTAAGTGAGGAGTGGCATTTGAGCTTCTACCAAATTCTTTTCAAATTCTGGACTTGGACTACTTTTATAAAAGGGAGGTCCCTTGACTTACTAAATTACAACAATTGCTCTCTTTCATCTCACTTCAACGGTTCGAAACCAATCGTAGAGTACACTTTTTGACAACCTCAAGTCGGCTTCTCAGCTGATCCAACTTGGGCTAGACCCTTCCTTACTAACTTCAACTCTTCAAAGGTATTTAAGGTTAGTATGTCTAGTGAATTAAATTTCAAGGAGCAGCCTTAAGTTAGCATAAGCGAGTAGTGACTTTGACCTAGGTCAACTAAGTAAGTGAGTCTACTATTGACTTGTTGGATAAATTGTATTATGTATGAAGACGCGTGTCCCGTAACCTAGCACGTGTCATATATATGAATCATACGTGATACTATGCTATGTTATGTCATGTTATGTTATGTTCTGATAAACTATGTCATGTATAAAAGCTATACTACTTCGACCAAGGTCAATCAAGTAAGTGACTCTACTATCAGCTTGGTTGGATGAATTGTATTATACATGATGACATGTGTCTCGTGACCCAGCATGCTATGATGTGATCATGTCATGTTGTATAAAACTGTTATGAAATCAATAATCTATGATTCATAAGCTTCCTTGGACTAGGTCATGAAAGTTATGCTAGGTATGAAAGAAAATATAGGAATTATCTACCCATGAATCAAATACTTTTTATGTTATAGATAAATGGAAATTTGTCTTGCATTATACATTATACCATGATCATAAGTTATAGGGACCTCATGCATATCTGTGTGTCATGTGCATCAGGATACTTTCTCAATATAATGAGTATAGATACATATATTACAACTTATGGTTTTCGACATTTATGTTTTTCATAAGGTTATGCAGGCCATTTTTCTCAGTGGTGTTCGACAAGAGCCTGTTAAAGAGTGCTAGCCCAATGAGTCAGGCCTAGGGGATGTGCGAGCCTGTTTGGTGGGCCCATGCTCGCGCGCTCAGGTCATATGTAGAGAAGTACTACACATTCAATCTTATTTGGATTAGAAAGCTACCTAAGGCCATACTATGATATTTTAAAAGTATAATCTCACCATGTTGTATGTGTTTTCATTTCCTATCCCAATAGTGAGATTACTTATGATTATTTCTTAAAATATTCAAGCTATTTGCTACTCTTATGCTTTATTATATAAGTAATGTAATGTCCCATTAATATATATATATATACATATAAATAATATGATTGATAAGGAGAAGGGAACAAAAACCTAATTTAATAAGATTTGCATACAAAATGGGACCCCAAATATAAAGAGATATGGATCATATTGTTCTATAGCTATTAAGTTTAGATGCAAAGTGAAGATTCCCAAAACCTAATAATTAAAATTGCAAAAGGTATTTTCTTCCTTCCTTTCTCATGGGTACGAGATTCCGAGAATTTTAGGTGCTTTTCGGCCCACTGTTATCCACCCACTGACTTTTAAACTCTTCCACTTGTCACGATCGCATTCTTACCGTAGCAGAACAGCGATTGGGTAACACTTATTCTAACCCAACGAACAAGTAAGCCGTGAAAATTTTGAATTTTGCAGACAACGTCAGTGTATGCTCGAGCCTCGAGTAGATAGGAAGAAATCCAACCCCATCAACTTTAATTCACAAATTCCGCTCACTTCTCTACTTGCTAAGCTTTTCAACTTACCTTAGTTTTTTTTTGTTTTGTTTATAAAATTTTAGAAATTTGGAATATACATTTGAGATAAAAATATAAATTTTATGAATATTTTTATTAATTTAGTATATTTAATGAGTATTAATTATTAAGAAAAAATTAAACTGTAAAATTGGAAGTCCAATCACTTTTTTCTATCCAATTAAGGATCACATAAATTGTGTTGTGCAATCACGTGCATTGATTTCCGAATGATCCGAATCGACGGCTCAGAATCAATTCCTTAACGCCAAAGAAAAGCCCACGCGATCTTTCTTTACGTTCATTTCACGCCCCCACCATTTGTCAACTGAATTGACGATCTTTCGAAGCCGTGTCAAACACGCGACTAAAACATAACGAACCTTCCTTTCGTTCAAAAAGGCAAAAATAAGAAATGATAAAAATTAAATAATAAAAAATAAGCGGCTCGAAGAAATGACATTCACTTTCCTTTCTTCTACCCGCGCTTGAAGAGAAGGCGAACAGAAAACAGAGTTATTGCAGAGCTCACGGCCCTTTGATTTTCCCATTCGTTCTCCTTATAAACCCATCTTTAAGTGAAATCCAGTAAGTTTTGAACTTTTTTTTTTCTCTTTTCTTTGAATTTTGAGTTTGGATTTCAGTTTGTTCGACGATTACCAAGTTTTTCTTGTTGTTTTCGTTCTTGGATTTCTCGTTGTAGTTACAGGAATTTGTTCTGTTTGTAAGGTTTTTTTAGATTGTCGGATCGTTGAGACATGGGTATGCTGGTTGTGGTTGTGGTGTTTGTCCTTGATTTGGTTGCTTTTGCCCTTGCTGTTGCTGCAGAGCAAAGAAGAACCACTGTAAGTTTTATGTATTTGTTGGAACAATCGATTGATCTTTTATTCTTCGATGAATCTTATTTTTATGATAACTGTGATTGGAATTTTGAAACGCTTAGTGATTTTCATTTTGGATTATGCTCAAATGGCTGGTGACTTCTGGGATAATTTTTAAATTGGTGGCTTTTGTATAGGAACTCTCTATTGATTCGTTTAGGTCATGAGTTGTTTATTAGCTACAAATTTTGAACTTCTTCAAATCTGCAGAATCAAATGCGTGGAGAATCGACTCATGAAATGTTTTGGATGAACTTGAAATGAAATATAATGAAGAGACAGATTTTAGCTAATAATTCTGCTAGATATGAGATGGAACGGATTATTACTTATCAAAGTGGAAAGAAAATCTGGTCATTAGTATATTCTGCACCCTGTGGCCTGCAGTAATTTAAGCCTTAAGAATCATTTTTTTTTGTGTTAGGAGTTTAAACCATCATGGTTTCTGATTGTGAGACGAGTTGAGCATAATGATATTAGGTTAGGGCTCATGACTTGATCATAATATTATTTGGAAGTGAAGACAGGAGTGGAGAATGAGTATGATGTTGTGTATCTTACCTCCTTTGGCAGGCCACGGTGGTTCAATCAGGCAATTCTAAATTCTGTGCCTATGACTCTGATATTGCAACTGGCTTAGGTGTGGGTTCACTTCTGGTCCTGTTTGCCAGCCAAGTGATCGTTATGGTGGCAAGTCGATGCTTATGCTGTGGGAAAGCTTTGCGACCGAGCGGTTCGAGGGCTTGGGCAATTACCCTTTTCATCACTTGCTGGTACATATGATTGCTTAACCTTCACATTTTACTAGTTTTGTTGTGCTTGGCTTTGCAAAATCCTGTAATGGATTGTATGACCCATAATAGGTCCCGTTCTTCTACCCTTTCCCTGAGTCGATGACTATTCATACCTATTACCTTACATCAAAGAAGTATATTTATTTTTCCTCAATAATCGAGTACTTTTGTCTGTGAATACTGCATATTTGATTCCATCCATAAATTTTCTTCCCTATCAGTTCGAGTATCAATACGAATGTTAATTCTTACTGTTCATATGTTATGATATAAATATACCACCACAGAAGGATTCTAAAGTGCAACCTTCTCTCTTGATATAATATTTTCTTTAATGCTCTTCAATGTGTTCGTAAATGGTCAAAATCATTATACCCTGATTTGAAATGCTTACTTTATGACACTCAAGATCATTAAACATGTTAGAATGTACAGAAAAACATGAAGCTGGTCTATTACTTGTTGAATTTGAGCTAGACAAGACATTTGTTTGTTTTCAATTTCTGAGGATCAAAGTCAAACTCTGAACTTTATGTTTGGTATTGCATGGACATTTCAGGGTATGTTTTCTCATTGCTGAGATCTGTCTGTTGGCTGCTTCGGTTCGAAATGCGTACCATACCAAGTATGTGAGTTCTATAATGAACGAGCGAATTTCGTGCAAGATGCTGAGGAGAGGAGTGTTCGGGGCTGGGGCTGCTTTTATCGTCTTCACATGTGTAGCATCAGAGCTGTTCTATATTAGCTTTTCCAAGGCTCATAACCAGACGTCCTCCTTTGCTAAGGACACTGGCATTAGAATGGCAAGCATATAGAAGGCTAGGAGCTTCTTTATCAATTTGGGATTTATAGGATTTTGGTATGTGTGACTTGTTGATATGAAAAATGAACAACTGAGAGAGATAGGTTACTTGTTGAACTCAGATGTACAAATATGATCATTTTATAGTTGAGTGAAGATTTCATGTGGTGGTTTGTGTTATATGCTGTGTCACTATGTTTCTTTAGTATTTGAGCTAGCCCTTGTCTATCTTTTTTACTCTTACTACCTTCGTGAGCGTGGCGATCGCCCGTCTCAGTATCTCATATTGCATATTAGGTTGAACCTTGAACTTCAATGATATTTATCGACGAAAACGTTTACAGATCATGGAAGCTTGCATTAAAGTTAAGTTGTCGGAGGAAAATGTCATTTTGAGTGTGACTATTGCGAGGTTTGTCTTCACCAACCAAACATCATTTATGCGAAATTCAAACTTGTTTGGCCGCACACGCCGCCTACGCGTGCATATTCTATGCAACACAACAACATCGCATCTCATCATCATCTCAGTTTTCAACAATATATGATCTATGCATCGTGATGTCATACCATGTCTCAGGACAGCTTGGCCATCTTGGCTTGCTCGAACACATCCTTTGGGAATTGACCCATGTGTCAATCATCTGGACATCCCAAACATCCATCCATCCAGATTCGCTAGAGCATTAGACTCTCTCGTGTCCATGCTAAACCATTTATGGCATATGTTTTGGAAAGCAGGTGCATAATCCAACCTCCAACATATAGGCTAGGGCGCAATACCGGCACACTCGTGTCATTCAGTACTGTCCTTGAAAAATCCATTTCAAACAACGTCACCCAAGACACTTGTCTTGGAACGCTTACCCTCACTGTGACACACACATGTGCCACAGGATAGCTCGCTTAAGTCACAGGGCCCAAGAGTGGTGGAGAGCTGATACCATGCCTCCCCTTGTAATACATTCTATGGCATTTTCAATCCTTCTCGAGTAGACGACATTTTGGTGAGCGGGCATATGACCCCGTGCGTAGTCCATCAAGTATCCGATTGACACCAAATTTGGTGAGCTTTCATCTTTCGTACAAAGAGACTTATGAGGTTATGGCTCAGGGCTCTATCCAGCCATCTTCGAGCTTGTCTTCGACACTTGTGTTGTCTCATTCTCTCAAACCTTGCATATGTCTCGGCTTAGCTTCAATGCACACTCTTGGTGTGTTGGATGATGCACCATCCTCTTCGGTTGCATCATAGCACTTCTCAATCTTGACTCTCACATGGCTGGATAGGGGCCAGTTGAGGTTTGCCCCTTGTCTGTCTTGTGTGTGGGGGTCACAACCTACTTTCTCTTAATAAGGTTGTGGCGCTCACCCCCACTAAACCTAGTCATCGTCCTCGATGACTTTCTCAGGGCACAATCGTATCGTCGATTGTGATATTCTCCCCCACTTAATCTCGGCATCGTCCCGAATGATGGCCCGAATATCAGATTGGTTGTTTGCTTTATCTGTTGACTTGTTCGTGCTTTCAGAATGAAAACATAAACTTGTGCACAACTTATGGGTAATCCCATTGTCAGATCTTCTCTCGGTCTCTGAGACTCGCAATATAAGCACGACAAAAAACAAGTTGCCTAATGGTTGTGGGCTATCCCTCCATGGACATAACTTCACCCACTTTTTGGACTCGACCCGAGACTCACCAGATAAACCATGACAAAAACTAGTATTGACATTCATCATCTTAGCTAGGGGAGCGCGCTTGCCATCATAGCCCAAATTGTCATATTCTCTGAGTTGCATAGAGATTCATAACCTAACATTCTCTCGTTAGAGCCACATCTCTTTTTGGAATCAAGACTTAGAAGCTTGTTACTCAGTCTTATGTTGACACTACACTTCATCCAACTTCTCAACTGACTACCTTCATATGGCAAACTTCTCAACTAGTCACCTTCACGTGGCAAACGCCACGTTGGCACTTCTCTGGTCATGTTGCAGCTTCATTCATTGTGTCGTCCACGTCTAGCCTTATGCTCTCTTCTTAAGTAGATGCTGGTCTCTACACTCTTGTGGAGCATCCTCCTTTGTGATGACTTAAAAGAACCACTAGCTCAATGTTTAGGTAAAATATCCCAAATTTAGTCTTCAGAAAAATTATTTTAAAAAATCATTAAAAAAAAAATTAAATTAACAAAGAAACATCTCTTTTTTTTGTTTAATAAGTTCAAATTATTGTTATTAAGAGTATACTCATATTAGAGAAATTTTGTTAACATTTTTTTTATTTACATAATTGTATATCTCATTTCCAATAATTAATTAACTAAAAAAATATTTTATGATGCTATTTTAATTAAATTCATCTGTAGAAGAAAGGGTTATGAATTATCATCGCTCAAACTAAAATCAGTCCTCTTCCGAACACGAGGGATGAGCGATGATCGACCTACCTCAGTTTGACTTTACTCAGCTTGACCTGGATGTCATGGTTCTAGTGCACCATGATCCTTTTCTCTGGAACAATCGAGGGCACCTGTTCTCGAAAGCCGAAGAGCAGCTAAACTCAATACACAGATATGGAAGAACGAAGAGACGGGTTATAAATTACAAACTCGAAAACGAATAATGATTTCATTCACTATAGTTTTTTCTGTATACAAGGAAGAAAAAAGCTACCAAAAAATTAAGAAAATAAGAACTCAAAACGGATAGAGAAAGAGAGAACTCTGAAAATTTTAAACAAGAAAGATACAACATGAGTGATCATCCCTCTGGGTTCGTCCGTGTGTTGCCGCTTGCTTTCTCTATTTCTGTGGGGTATGAATTAAGGATAAGAAATCCTACGGAGGTTAAGAATTTACAGAATCTCCATGATTCAATTCTCAGGAATTTCTACATGATTCAATCACTTCGGTTACGGCTTTATGTGTCTCCGGGGAAATCATGTTCAATGTCAAATGAAACGCCTAAAGAACAAGAACAAGAACAAGAAATGATATTATCTCCACAAGAATTTTCAGTCATTTCACACAGTTTATGCATCGTGTTAGATCGAACAGATTGCCATGAATATGCAATCAAATAATCATTCCCAAAAAAACCCATCATCCATCTTGGGAGTATTTCATGTTTTCATATGATGCCAGATTCATGCGTGTTCTTGTTAGGAATGGCAAGTCGAATGAATATGTACATACCAGGAATCGCTCCAAAACTGGCACGAGAATTGATAGTTTGTGTTCTGGAAGACAGTCGACGATTGCATCGCGTATGCCATGGCTATGAAAACAAGAACAAAAATCCATGAACAAGTTCCTCAAGAGAAGTTGATTCAGTTCTAAGGTTAAGAGAAAGGCACTAACCTTTCAGTTGAAAGAAATGCCAGAAGTAGCGCTGAATAAGCCTCAACAATCATTTTTTCCGCTTCCTTTTCACCTTCAAGAAGAGCTACCTCCTCATTCTGCTCAATGATATCACATGTCAATCCAAAAACATTACCATTCGTGATTGGTACATGATCCTACCGCTAACAAATATCATCCGCTTTGGCCCGTTACGTATTACCGTCAACCTCACGGTTTTTGATCTCAAAGAACTACAGTCTAATCCTACCCACATAGCCATAATTACACAAATCTAAACTAACCAAAAAATATTAACCAGCCCATTAACAAAAAAGATAAAAGAGGAGTAATTAAAAAGTACTGACCCATGGCAAAGACTGCCCGTCTCCGACTCCGTCGCTTGCTTCTTGATTAGCCAGAAAGATGGAACATATAAGTGGAATAACATTGCTATGACCCTGTTCTAGTCCATGCCTGCTGGGTATCAAAACACTAGCCGAAGCAAGCCGTGACCTGCGATGGTTATATTAGTTATATTAGACGATATGTGAACGTTAAGTTAAACAACCAAACGCATTAGCAAGCAATCATTTTTTTTTTTTTTCACTTTTCCAGATGCTTAATTCAGGAGCATTCAAGTAATGCAATACAAGTGCTTATGATGGGAGGAACCGTTATCGTCCTACTGAATAGTAATGTACAATAAACTTCGAAAAACACATGAATCGATGAAGAGGATAATCGATGGAAAGCACGATGAATGTATTAAAAACTGAAGCAAAACGGACCTGTTATGACCATCCTTCTCCACCAAGTTCACAAGCAGGCCCAAAATCGCAACAAGAAAATCAAGCTCTTGATCGGTTAGGTGATTGTCGTTCGGAGGCTCAAATTTGAGATATGATGTATGCATTTTTAAGTCATTTAAGGTGGATGAAGTGGAACAGAACGAAGGAAAATGGTTGGCAATCAGTGAACACATAGTTTCCATTCCTCCACAGGAAGCAATTTGTTGACAGCCAACATAATTATCATTGGTCAAGTTCATCAAAACCTGTAAAAGAGAGGACAGTATAGTTAGAATGTGTACAGAGTAACCAGTTATATGTTATCCAAATCCATGGGAGTAGAAAATCTTTCATAAATTTAAAACTGAGGCAGATCATACTCCAGGAAGGACAAATCATGGCCACTACGAATTGTAAATTTCAATTGGCATAGGAAGTAGTTGTGAGAATCCCGCATTGGTTGGGGAGGAGAACAAAACACCCTTTATAAGGGTGTAGAGACCTTTCCATAGCAAACGTGTTTTAAAGCCTTGAGGGGAAACCCAAAAGGGAAAGCCCAAAGAGGACAATATATATACTAGCAGTGGGTTTGGGCCGTTACAAACGGTATCAAAGCCAGACACCGGGCGTTGTGCCAGCAAGGAGGCTGTTCCCCGAAGGGCGGTAGACACGAGGCGATGTGCCAGTAAGAACGCTAGGCCCCGAAGGGGGGTGGATTGTGAGAATCCCACATTGGTTGGGGAGGAGAACAAAACACCCTTTATAAGGGTGTGGAAACCTTTCCCTAGCAGACGCATTTTTAAAGCTTTGAGGGGAAGCCCGAAAAGGAAAGCCCAAAGAGGACAATATCTACTAGCGGTGGGCTTGGGCCATTCAATAAAATCTAGGCATCCAACAAGAAGGTATTCGACTCAATAATTACCATGAACTTTAACATTAAAAACCTCAATTTGTATGAATGCGTAAACCATGCTATAGAAAAGTTCAAATAATATTAGTAAACCTTGATAGAAGTAAGAAGGCAGTCAGCTACTAGACTGAACCTCTCTTCACTAAAGGGTGTTAAGCACGAACTTTCATTGAAGTGATGACTTTCTCCGCCAATTGATTCTTTCTCATGTGTCATCACCTGAGAATTACGTCCATTTTCGAGATCTCTAAATTTGACCACCGCTTTTTTAGCCCGAGATTTACTTTCTTTCTTTGAAAGTAACTCCCATTTAGAGGGTTTAAGATCACCCTCGTCAAAAGCAAACGGATCCTGGTCCTCTGAAAGGGCAAGCTCACAACCTTCTATGAAATCAAGATGATTAATTTTCCCCACAGGTTGATTATTCAAAGGAGTAGCTCCAGTATCGGCGCTTCTTGATGGTACGCTTGATGAACCAGATGTGGAAGATCTCTGACTCATCTTGAAGAAACTGGTATTCACCAACGAAGTCCTGGTAGTTCCAGAAGTTGTTAGAGAATTGTCTAACCGAGTCGTGGCACTCCTCATGTTCTGGGATATAATGGAGCTCGTGTCAGACGTAGTACTCTTGGTGTTGCACCATGTCTTTGAATTACTGCTTGATAGAGTTATCTTTCTGTTTGCTGCAAATGTAAGAGAAACTACATGGAAATTACCGCGATGGAATATGAGATGCTGCATCTCAAAAGAGATATTGCGCTATGATATATAAAAACAGCATGTTCAAATTGGAAAACCATGATATTCACCATCTGCCTCTGCGAACACTTTGGACGTATTACAGGACCCATCAAGGAGATGAGTCGACTTCTCGTTATTTAAACCAGCAGGAGAACTTTTGCGTAAATACAGACCTACAAGTAAATGTCATCGATCGATATAACATAGCAATGAAAAAAAAAAACATATTGGATGAGACTGGAAAGAAAACCGCCGTGTAATTAGTTACCTGAAAGAATCTTGATGATATTTAACATGATTTCCGTGAAAGATTGTGGTGTTCCCTGTCGCTCCAAGTTTCTTTTAATTCCAAGCAAATGACTCTGTCATTAATGTGAATTAGAAAAAAGAATTGAAACGAAGTCCTAATGTAACAGTCCAAGCCCACCGCTAGCAGATATTGTCCTCTTTGGACTTTCCCTTTCGGGCTTCCACTCAAGGTTTTAAAACGCGTCTGCTAGGGAAAGGTTTCCACACCCTTATAAAGAGTATTTCGTTCTCCTCCCCAACCAATGTGGGATATCACAATCCACCCCCCTTCAGGGCCCAGCATCCTCACTAGCACTCGTTCCTTTCTCCAATCAATGTGGGACTCCCACCAAATCCACCCCCCCTTCGAGGTCCAGCGTCTTTACTGGCACACTACCTCATGTCTACCCCCCTTCGGGGAATAGCCTCCTTGTTGGCACATCGCCCGATGTCTGGCTCTGATACCATTTGAAACAGTCCAAGTCCAAGTCCACCGCTAACAAATATTGTCCTCTTTGGGCTTTCCATTTCGGGCTTCCCCTCAAGGCTTTAAAACGCATCTGCTAGGGAAAGGTTTCCACACCCTTATAACGGATGTTTCGTTTTCCTCCCCAACCAATGTGGGATAACACACCTAAGAACCGAGAATTTGGTTAATTTATGAAGAGAAAAATGACTTTTCTGCATACCTGATTATCTTTACTAAGGAACGTTGCATTTTCCATTATCTTTAAGCACTTCAAAAGTAGCACCAAGCTCCGCAGAGAGTTTTCATGTCTTGCGTCCTGTGTAGACAGCGAAACACGTTTTACACAATTCTAAAATAAAGTGCGTCCAAAAGACGATCTTTCTCATACACCGCAAGTATTTGATCTAAAATGGTTAGAAAGGAAAACCCCTATATTCAATGTTATGGAAAGGGAATGGGATGAATACCTATTGATTTGTCTAAATATGATTGTGAGAATATACAAGGCATTCAAAAAAGAGCCTAATAAAAGGGACACCAATCCAAATCTCATCTTGTCACATAAACTGCAACTAAGAATTTTCATCCCCACCCTCCCAAACAAAGAACTGGCATGGATCCTTCCCTAAATTTCCCTCCCCACATTGTAGCTACTGCAGATTTGTATAATGAAACAGTAATGAGATCCCAAAAAACATACAAGCTCACACCTCCATATTTGAATGGCAATCCTTGGCAACCTCAAAGACAGCGTCAAGTCCTCCGAGCTCTCGCAATTTTTCCTTAAAGTCACCTCCAGTTTTTCTTATAGCACCAGATGCTTCTGAGAGGATGACAGAAGATTCACAAGAATTAGCATATAGAACACTGTATTGGCATAGTTCAGACATGTGAAACATCACGGCTAAAATACGAAGTAAAATAAAAAACCAAAAAGAAAGAATGTATGGTTGTGAAGTTAGCTACAACGCCAAGAACGATAGTGAACTATTTAAACCATCTGCAGTAACCCTTGCAAGATAATGACATTCAAACCGTAGATTCAAATCCATAACTTTTTTCAAAGAAACGAGAAATTAGTTACCCTCAAAGAAAGTGAGTTGATCATATAAAATTAGTAATTAGATCATATACAGAAACTACATAGAAAATCGTCAATAACCCAATCCCCATGATCTTTAAAAAAGGCATGATGTTACGGATAGAAAGAACTTTTAGCGAACAGAGCATTCATAGTTGAACGTCTAAAAAGAAACTCTTCAAATGTTAGCAGGATAGAAATCCAAAAATGGTATCTGAACAATTGTTGAGCATCTATATATTCAAGCTCGTTGATCAAGCCCGGATCAGGAGGCTTCATTCATTGTGGTTATTGACTTATTCACTTCATATATATATATATAGATAGATAGATAGATAGATAGATACCTTCAAGGGAAATGGTAGTCAAGCAAGCTTTCTCTATAGCCAGTAATGCAATCCATTTTGGACACAATTCTGGTCTATCAGTTGTGCTGGTGTCTATGCATCTTGATTTTATCTCCTTGCAACTTACAAGAATTTCTTCAACTTTTGAAAAAATTGCAGAAGAACTGGAGTCCAATGTTTTTGTTGTACTTTGTAAGGCATCAGAATCCATTCGAAGTGCTAAAAGCTTATGGCCAATTCTTGGTGCTTTCACTTCAGTAGCCATAGAGAGAATTGGTTTCAACAATTTAATTAAAAAACTAACACAATTTGGTGATTCCAGAAGGTGATCATCTTGACCCTGAGATCATGAAATGAAATACTTTCAGAGCCTTATCATTATCAGAAAACATGTCTGTGATTCAGAGAGCTTAACACAAAAGAAGTAAACATTATTGATTACAGTTCAGCGAACGGAACCATAATCTTAAAAACCATAGATCGTCGATATCAATTATTAATAAGAACATAATATGTTAAAGAGCAGGATCACTTACATCGCCGGTCAAAATGTAAAAGAGAGTCGCAGCAGCTAGATTGCTGGCTGAGTCGTCGAAGCTAAGACCTAAAACAGCATCAATTATCGTCCTCGCCATCCTAAAAGAATATGCCTGAGTTCAGATATAAATTGGCAACATCTAGCACTAAAAAATGCAGTAACATAAAATATAAGATAAAGCAACCAGAAGTACAATCTGTGTGGCCATCAGAAAGGCGACGTGGAATGTAGAGCACTCGAGGTGCCTGCAGGCGTCTCAAATGGAGGGGTCTGTCAAGTCCTTTAGTTTTTCTTCTTCACTTTTTCATTGAAATTTCCAATGAAAGGTTTGTTTCCTTGCCCAATCTAAGAACTTTCGTTTATAAATCCAACATTTTGAGTTGGGGGAATAACCATGTGAAAAATTTTGGTAGATCTCGAGCCGATGTCAAGCCCAGCGTAGTCGAGAAAGCAAAAGGAACACTACAACGGTCCTAAACAGATGTTTCCCCGCAGTTTTGATATATTACCAGTAAAATTCAAATTTAAGGACACACTAACCTTTTCTTTCACTAACTCCTGTAATTCTCATTAAATCAACAGAATTCATGATCATAAGAGATTTCTAAAGAACAATTTGGGGAAGGAATGAGGAACAAAAAGCGGTTCTAATAAAGGAGAAAAACCTTGCATGACTCAAACATTAGCAAAAAAATTACAGAATTGAAAAGTTTTCTGCATTCCAGTCTTCAATCCTAACCTATAAACTATGAGTAACCAAAAGTGCATAACAATTTTACATACCCATGAGTCCTTAGAAGCCGCCGCTGCTGTGCAGTAGAGCAAATTGATAACAAAGATACCAAACTTGCCCGTCTGATCCGAACTTGCTGACCCTTCCTAAGCCCATCCAAAGCGAAATTCACCTCATCCATGTGCTCCATCATCTCCCCAAACTCCTGGGCTTCCATCAAAGTCGATGTAGAAGGAATCGCCGGCTGAGAACACTGAAGAATCTCAAGTTCCCTTTTATCAATCTTGACTTTCTTGGACTTCTTGTTGCCTCTGTTGAGTGAATCGTCCAAAGAGGACCGTACAGGTTTCGCTGAAAACGAACCCTGGGAGGAATTTGTACCATAGGGCTCAGAATCGTAAGTGGACCATTTAGTGGAGGAGTCCTGTGACGAGAAAGCGATGCCAAATAGCGGGTCCTGAGAACTTTCCTGAGATAGAGAATCACCGAAGGAATCGTGAATGGCGTTACTAGAGGAGTCGGAAAAAGACCTCGGAAGACCACGATTCCGACGGCCGTACGTCCTGACGATCATCGCTGGATCCCAGGCGACAATTAGCTAGCTGCTTAGCTTATCTTCCAGCTCTGGAGCGTAACATTGAAGAAAAGCAAGGGGCTTTGAGGGCGATTAGAGGGATCCAGAGTTCTGAAACCGGGAGGATCGTCGGAGCAAAAAAAAATCCGACGGAGTTGGTGGAAGAGTGAGAACAATCGAAGACCTGCTCTCAGAAATCTTTCAGTATGAATGAAGAATTTGTTTGGTTCAGGGTTTTGATTTTTGGATTCAATTGGCGTGAGATAAGGCTAATGTCGTAATTTCCTCTTCCAAACTACCTTGTATGTTTTGCTGCTATGTTTTTTTTTTTTTTTTTTTTAATTACGAATTTTGTCGGATAATTTTTCGAAATATATAACATAATTAATTTTTATAATTTCACAAAAATATTTTTAAAAAATAGTATATGTCATCGAATATAATAAATATTTATGAAATTTTATCGAATTATAGGGTCAAATTTCTAATTTTTAAAATTATAAGAACTAAATTTTAAGTTTTACGACTCAGAAAGATTAAGTTTATCAACAAAAAAAAAATTAACTGTTATCTTAAAATTTTGAATATTTATGAAATAAAAATTAACTGTAATCTTAAAATTTTGAATATTTATAAAATTTTATTCGATTATAGGGTCAAATTTCTAATTTTTAAAATCATAAGGACTAGATTTTAAGTTTTACAAATTAGAAAGATTAAGTTTATAAAAAAATAATAATAATAAATAATAACTGTTATCTTAAGATTTTGTAGTTATATCATTAAAAACTTCTGGTAATAATTATATTCATTTATCCACTTTTGTAAACATATCAATTTGATAAACGTTTTAGTTTACGTGGCAGTTAAACCTTTTAAGGTTATAATTCCGTTTATGTAAATTTCTACACATACTCTAGATCTTCCATTTGAAAATCGTCAATTATTAGAAACAAATTATCTAAAATTGTTCATTTTCGAACTTTCGAAAGTTCAGGTGAAGGACATTCATTTCGATGGTGAACGATGTTCGCAAAATTACCATAATGCCATTGCCAGGTGATAAAAGTTCTTAATAAGTTGCAACTTGTGAATATGGAGACACCAAAGCTAATATTTACCCAATAATTTGAACAATGAGATGCTTCAACAGGATCAAGCTAAACTAATATCTATCCATGAACTCAAGCTAACTTGTAATAATTTGCAGAAGTTGTGGCTTAAGCCTCTTCATCTAGGGGTGATTTGAGTTATAGAGACGACTGCAGAGCATGCCGTATTGCTGGTGGAAGTGCTGGAGATCGTCTTCTTGCTACTACCAGGAACGTCACTCGAGCCTCCGTAGAACCCCGGTGCGGTAAGTAGTTTCTCGTTAAGCTTGATCTTCTTTGTAAGCATGTCGACGACTTGACTCATCACTGGCCGTCGACTTGCAGCCCCTTGTGTGCAGAAAAGAGCCACTTTCATGTACCTAAGCACTTCTTCCTGAGGATAATCTCCTAGTCTAGAATCCACTATTTCTAAAAGTTTTCCTTGCTTATATAACTCCCACACCTGTTTCACGGCAATTACTGATGGTAAGCAACAACATAGCTCGTAAAGAAATACAAGAGATTCCATATAAGAACAGAAAACAAAATGCTCTGAACTAAGAATTCTAGTATCAAATTTTCATACAAGATTTTGTGTTTTACTTGAAAATTTCTATCTAGATAGGATCTATTTGGCATGTTCTTCAACAGATTTAAGGCGTGGAACAATCACTCAATGCTCAAGAACTTGAAACTCGAAACGAGAATCTACAAATTCATAAATTTCAAGTCTTAGGCGACAATCGGGTATATTGCGTACCCGAAGCCAGGCCAACGGCTATGTTACGACAGTTAAATACTAGTGGAAATGGGCAGTATATAAGAACGCAAGGACGGTGTAAATTTGGATATGAACGAACGAGCATACCTGTTCCAGCAAGAGTATTGGTATTCCTCCCCCGAAAACTGTACTGCTACGTCTACCGCTAACTGTTTCGAGGATGAGGATTCCAAAGCTGTACACATCCGCCTTTGGAGTTAGCTGACCTCCCAGTGCATACTCTGGGGCCAAATAACCACTGCAGACAATAAGAAATGACATCAATACAACAAAACACATTAAATGATGAATTTTCTCTTCATCGGCTGAGATCTTGCAGCATAACAAAGATATATGACTCAAAAACGTGAGATTGAATTAAACCTGGTTTCGACAGCAAACCATTCAATAGTTCTTAGTGTCGACTCTCAAGGAGAGAACATAAAAATCGTCACATAAAAATCATCGTATTGATCACTGGTCGAAACCAGTGGTCCTTGTATAATGTATTAGTCTATGGAACACATCCTGTTGGTAAACTCAAAACACCCCTCCCTGCACACTCTCCCAAAATTTAATTCAACCACAACCGAATAAGGGTGTGGGGCGTAATGCATGCACAACTTGTCTATCATATCAGTCTCAAGGAATTGGAGTAATTCAGTTCTAAACAAATTAGCAAATCTAAGACCCACAGATGAAACCCAATCTGTTGGAAGCTCGGAATTCTTTCCTGAAGGCACCTGAATGATGTTCCAGATTAGATTTCTTTTTCTTTTACCATTCTTTTTAGCCTGTCTTGCTATGCTTTTCCCACTCCCTACCTTATCCTGTAGGGCTGCCGTAAAGTACATTCAGAGCACTGGGGTATATATATATAGATCAAGGGTATATATATAGTTCAGTTTAATATATAAAGTCTTACTAGATATAGTCATCTAGTATATAAGGAGATATAGTTTTTTACTATTTATATCATTTACCATATATAGTACTAACTTTTTACTATACATAGTTGTTTAATATTTATGATCATTTATTTTATATGTCATTCACCGTATATAGTATAGTTTTTACGTATAACCATTAAGTAAACTATAAATAAGCAGCAGACTCCATAACCTAACAATCAGATCTCCTCCAATTCTGTCTTTCGTCACTACCCAATGGCAACAGTTTCCAATCCTGTCTTTCTTCACTACCCAATGGCAACAGTTTCTCTTTCACCCTTACTGCCAAGACTTGTTGTAAATTTATAACACTACATCTCTTCGCTATATCTGAATTGATGAAGGAGAATCCTAAAAAAAGACTGTCAATCAAACAAGATGATAGAAATTTTTTAAATAACCAGAACCACTTCACCAATTCCAATAATTAACCACTACAAATAGCTTCAAGAAGTTCCATGGCTTGAATAGATTGTAATAGATGCAATATATCAAGATAATCATCAGTTAGAAAGAAAAACTTAGCAACTTGATTGGTAGTAAAAAATTTCAATCCATACAAAGAAAAAGGACCGAGTAAGTTCACCTCAAGCAATGAAAGAAATTAGACAAAAATTGGTGTTTACTACTTAAACAACAAACTGATACATCGTTAGAGAAAATAAAATATACAAAAATCTTCGAGGTGCAACAAGGAACACTTCAAATTCGGAAAATCAAAGAGAAAAGCAATTACAAAACTCTTTTGAGAAAGAATGTGAGAGTACTTAATAGGGGTATATTGAGAATATCAATAGGATAGTAGTAGGGCATATTAGTAATTAGCCAAGGGTGGCTCGGTTATAAAAAAGGGAGAGTTAGAGATCTTAGAGAGAAGGATTATAATGGGGATTGTCCAGTCTGGGACTTTGAGAAAAAGATAGCCCTCTCAAAAGGCTACTAATATTGTAATTTCTTTTTGATATTGCAATATAGTTCTATTTTGTGTTTTCATGTTATTGGGAACCGAACAAAGAACTCCATAGCCAAGCTCCCCACACAACAATTTCCCCCAAAACCTTACCCTAGCTTCAAACGGTTAGGTTATAGAGTCTGTTGCTTATTTATAACTTACTCAATTGTTATACACAGTAAAGTTATACATGGTAAATGACATATAAAGTAAATGGTCATAAGTAGTAAATAAATACATACAGTAAAATGCTATACTATATGGTAGATAGTTATATATAGTAGATGGATATACCTGGTAAAGCTATATATGGTAAATGGTTATATATAGTAGATGGTTATATCTAGTAAACCTATATATATATATATATATATATATATATATATATATATATATATATATATATATATATATATATATATTAAACTTAATCACCTTAGGCAGTGCTTTGAGAATGTACTTTCTGCATTCTTTGTATTCTCTTCTACGCTACATACTTGAAGTCATCAATATAAACCTCCCAATATTCCTCCTTACAACCCATACTAAGTAAATGTAGATTTCTAATCAAGAGAAACAATATAGAAAATAATCTCTCCAAAACCAAATCGAGGCAATTTTATCCACAACCGACTATGATTTACAAACATTAATAAAATTCAATATCAAAGTAAGATGTAACATAAGCATTAAGAAAACAATGTAATAGAAGTATGGATAGTTGAATTAAAAAACAAAGAACAACAAAATAAAAGCTCGTAATATGACATACGTTGTTCCTGCGATTCTTGTGCTAATGTGTGTAATATCATCCGGGAAAAGTTTAGCTAATCCAAAGTCACCAATTTTCGGATTGAAGTCCTTATCAAGGAGTATATTACTAGCCTTGATGTCTCTATGCACAATATGTGGAACGACTTCCTCGTGAAGAAATTGAAGGCCCCTAGCAGTACCAATGCAAATTGAGGACCTCTTGCCCCAATCCAGTTCAACACTCGTGTTCTTATACTCTACACAAAAGAAAAGAAGAAAATAATTATATTGCTGCAATGCTTATTTACATATTAGGAAATTCTAAGAGTATCACATTTACTACAAAGCTGCAAGTTCATAGATTTCTTCGAGTGTGGAAGGGTAGAAAGAGGTAGCAGCGCTAAAAGGGCATATAACAGACCTATGCTGTCCTCCCTCTCCCAAACCCGCCCCAAAGAGTCTACTCGTCTCTAAAAGGAAAATAAAAAAAGAAGTGCAAAGATAAGTGTTGTTTGATTGGAAGTCTTCTTAAATACCTAACAAAACATGGTCGAGACTATTATTTTCCAGATATTCATAGACCAAGATCCGGTTAGCATTTTGAGCACAGCATCCAATCAACTCAACAAGGTTTGGATGCCTGACATTTGAAATGGTTTTGATCTCTGTCAAAAATTCCCGAGCCCCTTGCTTAGACTCTATAGAAAGTTTCTTTACTGCAACTTGTACTCCTCTCCGTAACACGCCCTGGCAACAAATTTCCGTACGGTAAGATTCAATACACATGCAGGAAGAAAGGAAAGAAATAACTTCTGAGTACTGTGTAATATCAAAGTAACTCAAATTACACATCATTAAGTTAGCCAGATGACTGAT
This sequence comes from Cucurbita moschata, assembly GCF_002738365.1. Lineage (NCBI taxonomy): Eukaryota > Viridiplantae > Streptophyta > Magnoliopsida > Cucurbitales > Cucurbitaceae > Cucurbita > Cucurbita moschata. The sequence goes on from NW_019268535.1 coordinate 2,215,590, forward strand.
ATCAGCTCGATTCTTAAATGCCTCCATTATAACATCTAAAGAACACAAAATCAGACTGACAACCAACAGAAGCAAAGAATTTACAAAAAGATGCAAAAACCATGTGAAAATTTGAAGTGCCTACAGACAATCCTATCGTATGATCGAATTACTAGACAATTGAGCATTCACTTGACATAACCAAATTCTTTTTACCTTATAAACAACTCCAAAGCCTCCGCGTCCAATTCTATTATTTGAATGGAAATCCTCTGTAGCAGATCTTAATTCATTGAAGGAGAATTGTTTAACATTCTCAGGCAAGTCAGCTAAGCAACAGAAAAACAAAGCAAAAAGAAAATCACATCAAACATACAATACTAAGCCCAACAGCATGCATAAGTTCTTTACAAAATATGACGGGAAATTGAAATCCTATTCAAGTCCTTACTGTCCAAATCCTTATCAGCACGAGTAGAGATCCGCTTCTTCTCCGAATTAGAGGAGCCGAAGCAGCTGCAACTCATACTTGGCCGTATTGCTGTAAGCATTTTCGGAAAGCAAAAATGATATCGATCAGATAGTTTACCATAACACACAGATTGAGAAGATTGCAACTATGATATTCCTATGGCCAACTTAAAATTTCAAAACTACTTAACCAAAATCTTCCACCAAGGGTGCGATCGTCGATTCTTGAACATCAAGTCAAATGAGATTAAAAAACAAACATAAATCGACCTTGAATCCATTACGGATATTATACAAAAACCCCCAGAAATCCAGCAATGCCGTCAGATTTGCAGATAAAATACAGCATGATTAAGAAGAATTACCTCCTGAAGAACGAAAATCAAAACTCCATCAAAGGCTCAAAGCCAGTTCTGTCACCAATTCACCGAACTGCTGCTGCTGCTGCTGCTTTCACAAAGAAATAGACCGCGCAGAAATTAGAGGGATCACCGGTTGCAGCCAATTGTCNATATATATATTAAACTTAATCACCTTAGGCAGTGCTTTGAGAATGTACTTTCTGCATTCTTTGTATTCTCTTCTACGCTACATACTTGAAGTCATCAATATAAACCTCCCAATATTCCTCCTTACAACCCATACTAAGTAAATGTAGATTTCTAATCAAGAGAAACAATATAGAAAATAATCTCTCCAAAACCAAATCGAGGCAATTTTATCCACAACCGACTATGATTTACAAACATTAATAAAATTCAATATCAAAGTAAGATGTAACATAAGCATTAAGAAAACAATGTAATAGAAGTATGGATAGTTGAATTAAAAAACAAAGAACAACAAAATAAAAGCTCGTAATATGACATACGTTGTTCCTGCGATTCTTGTGCTAATGTGTGTAATATCATCCGGGAAAAGTTTAGCTAATCCAAAGTCACCAATTTTCGGATTGAAGTCCTTATCAAGGAGTATATTACTAGCCTTGATGTCTCTATGCACAATATGTGGAACGACTTCCTCGTGAAGAAATTGAAGGCCCCTAGCAGTACCAATGCAAATTGAGGACCTCTTGCCCCAATCCAGTTCAACACTCGTGTTCTTATACTCTACACAAAAGAAAAGAAGAAAATAATTATATTGCTGCAATGCTTATTTACATATTAGGAAATTCTAAGAGTATCACATTTACTACAAAGCTGCAAGTTCATAGATTTCTTCGAGTGTGGAAGGGTAGAAAGAGGTAGCAGCGCTAAAAGGGCATATAACAGACCTATGCTGTCCTCCCTCTCCCAAACCCGCCCCAAAGAGTCTACTCGTCTCTAAAAGGAAAATAAAAAAAGAAGTGCAAAGATAAGTGTTGTTTGATTGGAAGTCTTCTTAAATACCTAACAAAACATGGTCGAGACTATTATTTTCCAGATATTCATAGACCAAGATCCGGTTAGCATTTTGAGCACAGCATCCAATCAACTCAACAAGGTTTGGATGCCTGACATTTGAAATGGTTTTGATCTCTGTCAAAAATTCCCGAGCCCCTTGCTTAGACTCTATAGAAAGTTTCTTTACTGCAACTTGTACTCCTCTCCGTAACACGCCCTGGCAACAAATTTCCGTACGGTAAGATTCAATACACATGCAGGAAGAAAGGAAAGAAATAACTTCTGAGTACTGTGTAATATCAAAGTAACTCAAATTACACATCATTAAGTTAGCCAGATGACTGATATCAGCTCGATTCTTAAATGCCTCCATTATAACATCTAAAGAACACAAAATCAGACTGACAACCAACAGAAGCAAAGAATTTACAAAAAGATGCAAAAACCATGTGAAAATTTGAAGTGCCTACAGACAATCCTATCGTATGATCGAATTACTAGACAATTGAGCATTCACTTGACATAACCAAATTCTTTTTACCTTATAAACAACTCCAAAGCCTCCGCGTCCAATTCTATTATTTGAATGGAAATCCTCTGTAGCAGATCTTAATTCATTGAAGGAGAATTGTTTAACATTCTCAGGCAAGTCAGCTAAGCAACAGAAAAACAAAGCAAAAAGAAAATCACATCAAACATACAATACTAAGCCCAACAGCATGCATAAGTTCTTTACAAAATATGACGGGAAATTGAAATCCTATTCAAGTCCTTACTGTCCAAATCCTTATCAGCACGAGTAGAGATCCGCTTCTTCTCCGAATTAGAGGAGCCGAAGCAGCTGCAACTCATACTTGGCCGTATTGCTGTAAGCATTTTCGGAAAGCAAAAATGATATCGATCAGATAGTTTACCATAACACACAGATTGAGAAGATTGCAACTATGATATTCCTATGGCCAACTTAAAATTTCAAAACTACTTAACCAAAATCTTCCACCAAGGGTGCGATCGTCGATTCTTGAACATCAAGTCAAATGAGATTAAAAAACAAACATAAATCGACCTTGAATCCATTACGGATATTATACAAAAACCCCCAGAAATCCAGCAATGCCGTCAGATTTGCAGATAAAATACAGCATGATTAAGAAGAATTACCTCCTGAAGAACGAAAATCAAAACTCCATCAAAGGCTCAAAGCCAGTTCTGTCACCAATTCACCGAACTGCTGCTGCTGCTGCTGCTTTCACAAAGAAATAGACCGCGCAGAAATTAGAGGGATCACCGGTTGCAGCCAATTGTCCCGATTTCACGGAAGAAGAAACAGTCAAGTAATTGGTTTGTTGTTTATAAAAAGAATTCCGCTTTTGGTTTGACAAAGGGTGGCGGGCGGTGTGGCGCTGGTTGGTTCGAAGCTCGACCAACCCCATTCGGTCAGTAAGTAAGAATCCGTCGCGATGTCGCCTTGTTTATCTTTGCGTGTTCTCACCTGCACCTGCTCGGTTCGCCAAAACCACTCACGCCTTCTCCCCTCCTACCGAAAGTGATGGCTTTAACAGTAAACTAAACAACAAAATCTCACTGTTGGGAATAAATAAATAAATAAAATTTAATAATAATAAATTATTTTTAAAATCTAAAAAAAAAAAAAACACCTTTAAATTTTAAAAATAAAAATAAAAATACATGCTAATTTTCATGAAAGCTGTTAATACTTTAATTTAAAAATACCTAGTTTCAAAAATATTATTTAAAACTTTTGAAAATTTTCAAAAAATACTTTTTTTATTAATATTTTTAAAAAAATTGGTAAAATTCATAAATATTTTCATGGTTATTATCGTGTTTAAAAAATATTCATGAACTTTAAAAAATAATATTAAAAAATTTAAAGATAATGAGGTGACGATTATTTTCTTTCATATATTTAATTCTTTTAATAAAAGTTTGAATTCAAAACTTAACTCTAAAATACTTTTATATTTCTTTTTAAATAAATAAATAATATATATACACACTATTTTGGTCTTGTAATTTTAAATTTTATTAAAAATACATAATTCATATAAATAACGAAATAAAAGATTTCCATATTAACTGGTTAATGTGTCAAGATATAAAAATTAAGTATTCATTTTATTTTATCTTATTTTGCTATCCATTTATTTTAATTATGTTTTTAATTCCGGCGAAAATTCAAACATTTTACCTAAAAATTCAATATTTCCGTTAAAAAAAAAACAATTCAATATTAGTTTTTTTTTTTTTTTTTTTTTTTTTTTTTTTTTTTTTTTTTTTTTTTTTTTTTTTTTTTTTT
>NW_019268535.1:2219875-2248007 GCF_002738365.1 Cucurbita moschata
TTTTTTTTTTTTTTTTTTTTTTTTTTTTTTTTTTTTTTTTTTTTTTTTTTTTTTTTTTTTTTTTTTTTTTTTTCACTTCATTTTGTCGTGTCTCTCTTGTTTCTTGCGTATTGAGAGGGTTTTTTTTTGGTCGAAAAGGTGATGCAATCCAATTATTTTTATTGTAATTGTTATTAAATATATTTTATTTAGATTTAATTTTCCAAGTATAAATAAGACTTATTATTATTATTATTTACGTGAAATTAATTAGAAAAAGTTATAAATACTCATTTCTAATTTATGTCTATTTTATCTCCTACACCCGTTCTAAATGGAGAAAATTTCCTATTTACAAAGAATGTCGGAAGGAGTGGGATATATTTTTTACCCTTAGATAAATGGGATCGAGACCGAATTATATGATCATGCTCCCATCTACGTCTTTATTTAGCATAAATATAATTTCTTTTTTATTATATAAAAAATACTAAATTAGTTAATTTTCACACTCTAATTATAATATTTAAATTATATTTTTTAATTATTAAATAGTAGAGTGTAATATTAAATTTAAATTTTTTAGAAATTGTATCGGTAAAACTTCAATTATTTATTTATTTATTTATTTATATAGTTGAAGTATATGGATTTATTAGTTTTTTTTTTTCTTTTACCCTCACTAAATAAATAATATCTTAAAAAATAAAAACTTTCAAATAACTATTTTTTTTAAAAAAAAAAAAAAAAGGAAAGAATTTTAAAATTATTTAGTGCTTGATTTTCTGGATTCCACACGGTTCTCTAATTTGGCTGCTCGTGTGTTGTGTTTTTCAAACATTTACACCACATTTTCAAACAATCTTCCAATCCAATTTTTTTTTTCATTTTTATTTATTATAATTTTTTTTTAAAATATCTACCATACATTTTCATTTTATTTTATTATTATTACTATTATTATTTTTTTATTTTTATATATAAAAATGCAACTCGAGGGTCATCCATAACAGGTATTGTCTGCTTTGACCCACTTACCAATAGTAGTAGGTATTGTCCGTTTCGATCCGTTACTTATCGCTATTAACCTCATGTTTTTAAAACAATGTTTAGTTCCCTTCTACAACCAACGTGTGATCTCACAATCCACTCTCTTGGCTCACTTGGGAGCACCATCCTCGCTAGCACACTGCCTAGCGTTTGGCTCTAGATACCATTTGTAATAGCCCAAGCCCAATACTAGTAGATATTATCCGCTTTGATCGTTACGTATCGTCGTCAGTCACACAATCGTGAAATTTCACCCAAAAAAAAATCAATTAATAATGATGTCTTTTCTTTTTTAAAATAATAAGAAACTTTTTTATTTTTTCGTCTTAATTTGTAAACTATATTGTAACTTTAAAAAAAAATATATTTTTATTTATGAGTTTATAGTATAATTTTGATAAATAAAAAATAAATAATTTTTTTTAGAGGAAAGAAAAATATATGGTGGATTAGTAATTTGGGTCAATATTATATAAGAGCCAAACAACGTGGAGAAGAAAAGTCAAGAAGAGAGAATATGGGTGTATTTATTGGTTATTATTATTATTATTATTATTTTAAAAATAATATTTTAAAGTATATTCAAAATCCAAAGGGTTTTTGAGCTTAATATGAACGTTAGATTATTGTTGTCAAAAAAGTTTTGAATTTTAAGCATTGACTTTTTTTTTTTTTTTAATCTATAATTTCTCGAGACCTAGAGTTACCCCAAAACTGGCTTCGTTGGAGGGAAGTGAGCTTCATTCAATGGAATGCTTTGGTGGTTTAGGGGTCCGATATTTTCAGTTTGGTGTGCAGAGAGACGTCGGGAGATTCTCTTTGTCGACCATTCAAGAGACATGTTGTAATATTCGGATAATAGATATTAAGTTGATGGTCAGTCCGACGTTGCTGGAAAATCAGGCTCATATCTCATTGGCCCCTCAATTCTCAACCCCGACCCACACAAGTGGTTTTATTTCTTTTTTATGTTATGATAGTAAATTTGTAACGTCACGACATGTAATGACATGTCTAATACGTGCAAAAATAATTTCGTGAAAACATTTCATAAATGATGTTATGAACTTAAGTATTCATAATAAAGTCATAACGGAAATAACGTGAATTTAAACGGAAAAAAGGCAATTCTCTGATTTAACATAAGGGCTACAGCAGTTACTCTAGTTTCAATCTCATGGCTAACTTCGATTTTGTTTCCTCTTTGTTCTTTCTTCTTCGGTCCTTCCTCTTCTTATTCTCCAAATTAGTGGAAGGATGGTCGGGAGATGGAGGAGTAAAGAGAGGAATGAGTCGGGAAAAAATTGCACTTTCCTTTTCGGTGGCTCAATCATAAGAACTGTATGGTTAAGCATATTTTACTTGGGGACAATTCTATGTCGGGTGACCTCTTGAAAGTTTTCCTTTGATGCATGTAAATGAGGACAAAAGTAGGTAACAACGTAAGAGAATGTCGTGACCATTAGATGTTGAATTCGGATTCCGAATCATCAGTATGAATTATTATATGTTTTACGAAAAAAGTTCGTAATAATGATTTGATCAAATAAGCTCCAAAAATTAAAAATCACTTCCAGAAGAAAAAAAAATAATAAAAAAAGCTAAATTATTTTGTTAATAAAAAATTAATACTTATTATATTCATATCATTACAATTACATTAATCATAACATTATATTTCATTTCTCAAAAGTCAATTATAACATAATCATATTATATTGAAGGCCAATAAATCAATTCCCACTCCTCTAGGTTGAAATAAAAAAAAATATATTAAAAACAAGTAAATATTCTATTCTCTCATACCAAATTATTTTATTATAAAATGAAAGATTTTTGATGTCACAAATCTCGACCGCGTGTCAAGGGTCTTAATTAGATTTAAGGGTGTATATAGATCGAGTTCGAAATTGTTTTTGGACTAACTCGAAATTTCGAATTGGTTGAATTGGTGACTCTAGTAACTCGAACATAGTTCACAACATAACCCAACCCGACCTAATGATCGGGTTGGTTTGTCGAATTTTTTTATTATTATTTAAAAAAAAATTATTTAACAGTGTGTATGTTACATTAATAACAAAAATTTCATAAAATTCAAATATCAACCGAGCACTATTGAGTAAAACACACTTAACCATGAAGTTCGTATAGTTGAGCCACCGAAATGTAACGTGCACTTTGTTGGTATAATCAGTTCTTTTAAGCCTTTTTTTAACCGTTCTACGTTCAAGATCGCTTTCAAATGGATGTACAATTCATTCACGAACCCTTCTTATTGCTAATCTTCCTATAAATTATTGAAATAGTGTTAAAAAATATTTAAAATTACAATAAAATATGGATTTTAAAGGTTCATTGTTAGTAGTGGTTTTATTTAAAAGAAAAAGTACGATCATTATATAATGCAATATAATATAAATATATGATTAATTAGGTAATATTATATATAAAACTAAATTATGGTATCGTTTTTAATGTTGGAGAGTAAGTTATGATTTTTTTTTTAATTTAAATTTTTATAAATTATGTTTAACGTTATATTATATTTTTCTTTTTAATATATATTGAAAAAAAAAAAATCAAAGACTCCTTACGAAATTTCCATGTAAAATCTGAGAAAAATAAATTAAATTTTTTATAAAAATAAGAAAGTAATAGGGCGGAAGATGGAAAGCGGGGAAAGCAAGCCATTTAGACATCTCTAAATCATCCCAACGAGGCCCTAAAAGCAGGGAACGCTAACTCATTGACATCTCTAGACCCATCACAACCCAGTCCTAAAAGCGGGGAACGTGAGTCCCTTGGACATCTCTAAAACCATCCCAACCCGACCCTAAAAGCGGAGAGCACGAGTCCTTTGGACATCTCTAAACTCATCCCAACTAGGTCCTAAAAGCGAGGAATGCGAGCCCCTTGAACATCTACAAACCCGTCCCAATCTAGTCCTAATAGACAAGACCACATTAGGAATGTAGATCGACATCACACAAGTACGACTAAAAGAAGAACGACTATAGTGTAGAGTATAAGGCAATGAAAAAAAAAAAACACGATTAAGCTCTTTTAAGGTTGTGGAAACTCAACTCGAATTTAGAATCAAGCTAGTTTAATGGTGTGCTCTAGCCTTCATTTAGGTAAACACGACCCAACGTGCTCCATCTCTAGAGCTATAAAATCACTATTCCCATGCAAGGAAAGAACAATACGAGCAAGATCTTTCAGTATTGTGGAAACTTAATCAAATTTTAGACTTGAACTACCTAGGTATACACGACCTAGTGTACTCCATTTTCAGTGCTATAAACTCGCTACTAACAAGTAATTTATGATATTTTGGTCAACCGTATACGCCTGAGTTTTCTTGAACCTATTTTAAGTAAAGACTACAAAGAGAGACGTCCACGAGCAGGGATGGGAAAACCCATCTCCACACACCTATCTCGTTCTTCACCGTTCTACAAAATTACCCAGTTATTTTAAAGTTTTTATTTTTGAATATAAATTAAATTAATATATTTCATATTTACATTTTAATATATTTTTTAATTTAAATATTATATAGGACCGACATGTCGTCCTGGTTCGATTAGTCATCAGCTCCATACCCGAGTTTTTTCGCGGGGCTTTCTTTCAACTTCAGCTGCTTCGTGTTTCTCTGTGTGATTCTGTGTTCAACCGAGAACGAGGAAGATGAGCGGTGCTCAGGGATCGCACTCACTGGCCTTCAGGGTTATGCGACTTTGTAGGCCTTCATTTCAAGTCGACCCTCCTCTCCTCCTCGATCCGGCCGATTTATTCGCCGGCGAGGACATTTTAGACGATCCGGTGGCCGCTTCCCAACTCCCTCGTCTCCTTCAAGCCCAATTTTCCAAAAATTCCCACTCTGATCTCAGCTACACTTCCAGATTTCTTCTTCACGACAGCTCTGATGCTACGGGCCTCACTGGCCTCCTCGTACTCCCTCAAGCTTTCGGGTTTCTCTCTATTTCTCCACCTCTCTCTTCTTTCCTTTTTGTGGATTAATTGATCTGTTTATATCTTTCCTTTGTTCGCTTAAATGTTGACTATCTTCCAGGGCGATTTATTTGGGCGAGACTTTCTGTAGCTATATTAGTGTGAATAATAGCTCCAATTTTGAAGTTAGGGATGTTATAATCAAGGTCGGTTTCCCTTTCATGGATTTGAAGTGTTTTTCCTTCAACGTTTGGGGATTTGGGCTTAATTTGTTGAGGATTGTTGGGAGGGACCCAACATTGGCTAATTTAGGGAATAATCCTGCTTTTGGAAAATCAGAAGGAAAGCATGAGAGCTTATGTTCAAAGTGGACAATATCATACCATTGTGGAGAGTTGTGATTCCTGATATAATTTAGAGCTTTCTGTACAGGCAGAAATTCAAACGGAAAGGCAGAGAATTCTTCTTTTGGATTCATCAAAATCCCCTGTTGAAACTATACGTGCTGGGGGTCGTTACGATTTCATTGTCGAACACGATGTGAAGGAACTTGGAGCTCACACGTAAGCTTCATATTGAGTGTTGGCAACTCCATCTGCGAAATGACAGTCTCTTTGTCGATTAAGTATGTATAAGTGATGCTTTATTTTGTTATTATAGGCTTGTTTGCACTGCATTGTACAATGATGGTGATGGTGAGCGTAAATATCTTCCACAGTTTTTCAAGTTCATGGTTGCAAATCCACTTTCGGTTAGAACAAAGGTAATATGCTCGTTGAAGCATACAATTATCAATGGTCCGTGTTGCTTAGTTCTGGTTTTATATCTGATATCTGATATTGTTTAAATTACTTCATTTGCAGGTCCGTGTTGTGAAGGTATGTTTTGCTGACTAAAAGCTGTTGACGTAAGTTTGGAAAATGTCTCATAAGTCTTGGAGTTGAAGTATACATATTGCTTTTATATATCATATGAAATCTTTGAATTCGATTATAGCAAAAGATTTTACATTCTAAAATAATCCTTTTTATGTTGGTACTTTGGAAATTCTCTTTCTTCTTTCCTCTCATTTACACTAAAAGAAATGATAATTTGTGGCTGAGACTTGTTTCATTTCTTTTGTAATTTTATTGAAGTTATATGATTAGTCAAGTGAGGAGGAATTGCTTGCATATTTTTCATATCATTTGTTAACTTTTTGTAGGATGACTTGTGTTGATATTGTGCAGTACTTTCACTCCTTCTCATAGTAGTTTTCTATGCTATGACTTCGTAGTTATGCTGGATTCTAGATCTTGGTTGCATGAATTATTAATGGGGATTAATATTGCCACCGTACTTTTTGATTTCCAGTTTTCCTGTGTTTGAAAATTTGATTAAGATAGCACTTCCTGAAAGCTATCGTATGATAGTTTTCTTTCTATCTCAGGATAGTACGTTCTTAGAAGCTTGCATTGAAAATCATACAAAATCAAATCTATTTATGGACCAAGTTGATTTTGAGCCTTCACCGAACTGGAATGCAGAGATAATAAATGCTGACAAACGTTACTCTGAACATAAATCTACAACAAGGTAATGACCACTTGTCAAATCACTGATATTAAATGATTGATTATCGTGCTAATTCATCCCAAAGAATTTATCGTTTCGTGGTAAAGTATTTTTCCTATTCATTTTTCCCTCACAGTTGAGAAGATGTTATTTTTATGCTGCAGAGAGATATTCAAGCCTCCCGTGTTGGTCAGATCGGGTGGAGGAATCCATAAGTTTCTTTATCAATTGAAATTGTCGACACTTGGTCCTTCTCCGCTGAAAGTTGAGGGAAGTAATATTCTCGGTAAATTTCAGATAACATGGCGTACAAATATGGGAGAACCTGGACGGCTACAAACACAACAGATTTTGGGTTCTGTGAGTGTCTTAGTATCATAGAATAACTTAAAAAGAAATTCAATCATATGGAACTTTTGTTGATTTGTTTTGTTTTTTTGGTAAACTACCTCTTTTATGCATCGCAAAAGACTTATCTTGACTTTATCTGCTGATGACTGCATGAATGAAAATGAACATTCGAGCATTTTTCAGCTGAAAGATTGGAATTTGAAATGATTTAAGGAGAATAATAGTTTTATGTAGCTGACGACTGTTAGAAATATTTCCTTCTCAATGGTACTTCATTTTAGATTGCATATGGAATGTCAAGTTTTAGACTGTTAAAATCCTGGAATCCTCTCTGTAAGTTGTGGAAATGATTTTCAATTGTGAGAAGACTCATTTCTTTTGCATTATCTGAAATTATACTGCCGCATGATGTCAAGAATTTTTATCTGTAGAACCTTGCTTTGATCTTTACACTTTTATTACCCTGTGGTTCTTGTCAAATGCCTCAGATTAGTCCTGGGAAATGGTTCATGAGTGCATAGATGATTCGTTCACGAACCTTGTTAAAATCATGTTGGGAACATAATTAATGTGTAGGGTGACCACTATTTTTTTCAGGGAAGAAAAAATATTGGACATTTTGAACTTTTAATGCACAAAAAATTGTTATTGACATCATCTGTTAACTACATGTTATAAAAGTTAGTGCGCCTGCATGATATATTTTGTAAATGCTATAGATTGTTACTTTTTACCTTGAGTTAAAGAAATTAAGTTCTCTGTAATCGAGTTTAAGTTTTTGGGTTTGATGATAATTTAACATTTACGAACTAAATTAGATTGTGAATCTGCAAATGACTTACTAAATTAATTATAATTTGTTTGATGACATTTGCTATTTGGATAGAGCTAATGTCTGCAACAAACCATGACTTTTGAGAGGGATGTATTTAATAAATAAAAGGTTGAAGCAGACTCTAGCAGTTGCTTTGTATCATGATGAAGTATCGATAAAAGAGTATATTTATCATATCCATTAGCTTATGCTTTTAAGTTTAGTGGTATCAAATCTAGAGCAGGATGAAGCCGTGTGTTCAAATCCCTTGTCATTTCCTCTCCCGTTAATGTTAATAATCACTTGTTGGCCTTGTGATAATTTCTAAGCTCACAAGTGAGGAGGAATGTTAAGAAATTAAATTCAAAATTAACCCATCACCTTAAACTTTTGGCACTTGATGCATTATGCATGATTGGTAGATTTATTAGCCGATAGTCGTCTCATTGGCCATTTATATTGTTTTGCAGCCCATTGCTCGCAAGGAGCTTGAATTGCATGTTGTTGAGATGCCAGATGTTATCAGATTGGAGAGGCCTTTTACGGTCATTTCTCTTATGTTCTTGTGTTTTTCTGAAAATTTCAGCTAAAACGTTTGATAAATTACAATTAATGTCATTCTTCAGCAGCAGAAGTTGAAATTAATTCCGACCAACTATCCCATCTATAATTTTGCCTTTTAATTTCTTAAGGATTATATACATCTTACCATTTCTTTTCCCTGAGAGAAATATTTTTGGAATTGATTGATGTATTGCTTTTCCAGTTACATATGCGTCTCACTACACAGACTGAGAGGGAATTGGGCCCTTTTGAGGTTTGGATGTCGCAAAATGGTTCAGACGATGAAAAAGTTGTTATGGTTAATGGTCTACAGAAAATGGTATGTTCATTCGTCCCGTCTTTAAATATTATCCTATCCTTTTATAGAACTGCTTTGATTTTTTTTGGTGTGCTTAGAGCAATCCATTTTCCACAAATGTAATTCTCTTTTTCAGTTGAATTTATGTTTAATATGTGGGAACTTTTGTGCTTCTCCGACACCGACCGATTAATTTGTACATTAATATTGTGGCATGGTGAAGAATGATATGTTGAATGGCTGTTGAAACCATAATTTTGTGTTAAATCTTCATGCATCCATTTTGCAGATGTGTTTCTGATTTTTGAACATGAAACTTTCAACAGGTCATACCAAGAGTTGAGCCATATGGTTCCACAGATTTCCACCTGGTATGAATTACAAATTTATATGATGTTTGTGGTATGAGTTAGACTGCAAGTGTGCAAGTGATTTCGTTTCATTAAATAACATTTTCTTCATTTATTATGCCATTCTATGCACGTGAACTGTCAAGAATTTAACCATTAAAAACAAGAATTGCTGACATAGAAGCAAACTATAGCCTTGTGAAATTATTGGACCTTGTTTTGATGACGCGCAGTCCCTTTTATATAGATTTATATGATAAAAGATCTTTTTTTTTTTTTTTTTTTTTGTTGCAGTAATTAGTGTGTTTCAAAATAATTTTGTTTTTTGTAATCAATTGATTTTCTTCGTCGCACTATATATATATATATTTGGCGTAATGATTTCCATTGCCAAACAAGTTGCTGTTTTGTCCTAGTCCTTTATTGACATCACAATTAGCTTTAGCCCTTATTAAAACATGTAACTCGTTTTTGTTTTCCTTTTGTGATGACGTAAATACAAAAGACATGCATAAAAAATGTTGTCTTTTAGAGTTGAAAGCATTAAATCTCCATCACATGGACACTATTTGACTTCTGCCTTTGTTCAACCAGAACCTCATTGCCACTAAACCTGGAGTTCAGAGAATCGCCGGCATTAAAGTCCTTGACACAACGGAGAAGAAAGCTTATGATCACCCTTTGGCAGATCTAGAGGTTAGAATTCTCCTTTAATTGATAGCAGCATTTTAATTGCCTTGCACGTAAATAAAAGATCTTGTCTAGTCACGTTTACAATTTTGATGAATACACTGAATGAATTGGTTATGTCAACTAGGAAGCATGAATACGATTTGACTAGTATCTGTATTGGACATGTGTTATGATTCCTTCTCTTCTTTTATGCATTGAGTGCTTCTCCTATATAGGAAGACTATGTAACATAAAATTTGGATACAAACATTTTATTCCATTCAAATCTAGATGGTATCGATGAAGTCTTACCCTGGGTATTTCTAACATCCCTAAAAAAGCCCCTAGCCACCACGACCACCGAAACCTTATCTTTTGACTTTAAGTGAGGCTATCTGCCGATCAATGCATTTTTTGTTCGTCGGTGAAGGTCTTTGTGGTCAAATGGTTGTCCGTGATCTTTGCAGTGGGTTCTTGGTTCTTGGTTGTGTTGCTGTCAATCTTTGTAGAGGGTTTGTTACTTCCACTAGGTTCGATGAGTTTCACCTTTGCCAACGAGATCTGCAGTCTCTGATAAGGTTTACGTGCCTCCATCTTCTTCTCTCGCCACCATCGGAACTCTATGGTCATGGGTGGTTCGTCGTACAGTTTTTCTTCAATTATTTCTTCAAAACTTGTCGCATCTCTATGCGTTTTGCTCATTGTTTTCTGACAGACCTCTCTTAACTATTATTTTTCTCGAACAGACCTCTCTCCACTCCCTAAACTCTCATTTTGGTCGAGTCCTTTGTGTGGTATATGATCTGTCGTTCTTGTAATATCTGCTCCAGTTTGTTTGACAATATCCAATTTGGTTTGGTTCATAGTTTGGTTTTGATTTGGTTTGCTTTTGTTTTCGGTTGGTGATAATATCTTTCTATTGCCCATGATCTTGATAGCCCCATTGATAATACATTGCTTATTGCATATGATATTGATATCTCAATTGCTTAGAGAAGGTGCCAGAACTTGCACTACATATCTCATTGCAAATTATATCTCGTACAAAAATTTGTCAAATCTATAAAGCTTTCGCGTCTTGATTATGCAACTTATTTATCCCAAGGAATATACAAGAAGCCTTAGATGCTCCAAATTGAAAACTTGCTGCTACTGAAGAGATGAATGCTCTAAGATATAATGGTACCTGGGATAGTAGATTTTCCGAGAGATAAGAAAACAGTGGGGTGTAAATGGGTCTTTACCATAAAATGTAATGCTGATGGTAATATTGAAAGATACAAAGAAAGATTAGTTGCAAATGGATTCATTCGAACCTATGGAATTGATGGTGTGAGACACATCGGTTGGGGAACGAAACATTCCTTATAAGAGTATGGAAACCTCTTCCTAACGGACTCATTTTAAAACCTTGAGGGGCTCAGCCTCCTTGCGGCACATCGCCCGGTGTCTGGCTCTGATACCATTTGTAGCAGCCCAAGCCAATCGCAAGCAGATATTGTCCTCTTTGGGCTTCTCCACAAGGTTTTTAAAACGCATCTGTTAGGGAGAGGTTTCCACCTTCGGCTGTTACAGTCATCTCTATAGTCCAAAAAACAGTTCTATATATTAGGTCAAAACATATCGAATCCGGCAAACACTTTGTAAAGGAGAAAATTGAAACTAGTGTGGTATGTATTCCTCATTTCCCTAGTACAGAGAAAACTGCCAATGTGTGGACTAAAAGACTACTTAAAGTACAGCTCAACAAATGATTGATAAGCTGACAATGAGAGATATGTTTAAACGTGCTTAGGGGATAGCGTTGGTGGTAGAAATGTTCATTAGATGTAAAATCATTAAATGATTCTATTTTATTCTGATTATGATCCTTTCATCTTATGTATTGTGTGAGAATAAGTGCTTGAGTTGCAAGTTTTCTTTTAGGCGATACCTTTTGTTTTGTGGAACACATAAATTCCTTCTCTTGCTTGAAACTATCATACCCATAAAGAAATGAGATATACCTTCAGATACCTTTTCTTTGTGCCCGTCTTCTTTTGATTGGAAATCTATGTTTGACTGCAGATTTATGTCGATTTGGAATGAACAACTTTGCTCGGGTTAGCTGATTTGCTATCTTTAAGAAGACAGTTCACTTCCTGCATTATTTACTTAAAACACTGAGAAGTAAACATCCCATGGTCTGCATCATTCCTGAAACTCAACAGCCCCATGGAACGAACAATCAAACCCGAGTGTTGTCGCCACCGCATGCTCGGTAGAGACACTTATGTTATTCTGTTATGATTCTTTGGTAGATTATTGTAGAAAGAATTCTTCCTTCAGGTCAGAAAGAAGCAAATGGTTATGTCTTAACATGGAGCTCTCCTTGGTTTTGTTTCCTCGCAATGAAGAAATGGATAAATGCTTCATTTAGCCGTATCGTGTTGTGCTAAATTTGTGCCAAATAATTGTCATCTTTGGTTACTGAAGTTGCAGGCACATTTCTAATTTGACTTAATTTAGCTCATGCATTTATATCATCCCATCATTGATTATTCAAGAATATGAATATTCTTGAATCTACACTAATTAATTATTTTAAAAAAATAATAATAAATGAAGAAAATTCTTTGCAGGAATCCAGTATTCCTCGAGGATGAAAGTTTTCGTGAGAATAGAAAATGAAATATGTGGTAGGAATAAGTACGAGGGAGGTTTATTCGTCCTTGCCCCGCCTTCTGTTACAATCACAATGTTCTTGGCAGCGGACTGAGATTGGGTGGCACTCTCGACATTGTGCCCCGCCTTCTGTTACAATCACAATGTTCTTGGCAGCGGGCTGAGATTGGGTGGCACTCTCGACATTGAGTGCATCAAGCCAATTCAAAATCAAGTCCCCTGGTCATGGATGATGGCAGCTTCGTTAGATTCTAAATGGACCGTTTCGTGTTATCTTTCGGTGTGCTGTTGCCACCGTTGGTTTTAGCCACTACACAAAATTCTGACGCCTCCATTTTGATTGAATTGGTCAAACTCTTTGTTTCTTAGTGTGTTTATTTCACAATTCATTATTCTTTGTACTTATCTTATCCATTCACCTCAAAGATAATGCCAAATTCCATTTTATAAAATAACATTTCTATTGTTTCGTGACGCTCGAGTAAATGGGATGAATAACCAAAAACCACATCTAAATAAGAGTGATACTGAGAATAGGATGATCAAGACAAAACTCAAAAACTACTATCTATACCAACAAAATGCATATTTCCTTTCCGTGGTTCAATGATAAGAAGCATAGTTTGCTGGGAGCAATTTTATGCTTGGAGGACTTAGAAATTTTCTTGGGATACAAAAAATACTGGAAAAATTCGGATTCCGAACCCTGATCCAAATCTTGGGTATGGGTCGTTACACTTTTGATATGGTCGTGTTATCTTAAATTTCTTAAGTGAAGACTGTCCCCACATAAAAACACGAGTATTTTTAGCATGTTTTATTCTCACCCACATACTTCTTAAGCAAATTCTCATGAGATCACCTAAATACAGGATTGAGCCATAAAAATGATACATCTTATTGGTATAGACAGTAACTATCAATTTTTTAAGCATTTCTTAATCATCGTATTCTTAAAACCATTTTTATTCAAGTTTAGTCTCGGTTCATTCATGTACTCCCTTTTACTCAAGCGTCATACAGCTAAAGTCTAAAACGAGTATTATTTTCTAGCTAGGTCTTACACGAACTCACCCAATTAATGATGCTACCAAACAAGTTATTGATGTTTGAGCTTTTTTTTTTGTTGGGTTAGTGGAAAAACTTGAGACAACACTTATCATGTGTAGATTCTTTACAACTTTATCAAGTGTGGTTATTAGTTTCCTTATTTAAAATTATTTAAAATTTGAGTATTTTATTTTAAAAACATGACATTATAAGCATTTTTTTTTCACATTAAACATTCATCGTCCCGAGATGCATTTAATCAACGATGTAATATTATCATCAACCGAACTTTTATCATAATAAATAGCTGTCATCGTATGAGCTTTTGTTAACAATAAGATATCTAACGAAAACAGTTTATACTAAAAACACGTGATCTAAGAAAGTGTTATTAAGGTGTTCTTGATGTTAAAAACATGACATTGTTAACGTTTTCCACGGTAATGATACAATGTCAATCTAAAACATTTTTTCGTTGATGGTTATTTAGTATCGTTAATATAAATTTCTTGACACAAAAAAGGTCAAATTCTTGAGTCGTTTATTGACAATGATAAATTATCCTAAAAAAAAATTTAGAGTGACAATTTATCGATGTCGGTAATTGTTTGGTGTTAGCTCTAAAACACCCGTTAACAAGGATTGTTGGAAGGGAATTCCATATTGGGTAATTAAGAGAATGATCCTGAATTTATAAGTAAGGAATTTTTATTGGTGCAAGACTTTTTTGGAAACTAAAAGCAAAACTACAAGAATTTATGCTCAGAGTGGACAATATCATACTATCATGAAGGGTCGGTGATTCATAACAATAACCCTTTATATAAAGGAACATGATATTTTTGATGTTCGTTAATGATCGTAAAAAAAGAGTAAATATAATTACTATCAAATGAAGCTAAAAATAATATAAGGATCCAAACTTTTAATTTTTTTTTTCTAAAAAAAATATTTTTAAAATTTCAAAATTTTCAAAAATACTCTTGAACTTTTAAAGAAATGAAAAAAAAAAAATACTATTAACCGATAGAAATTACCATCAATACGTAGATGAAAATTGTCTATCGACACTTCATCAATTATCTCCAAACTTTGTAATATTACTTTTGAAAATTCATGAGTATTTTTGAAACGTGGTACTATAAATATATTTAAAATTTTTAAAAAGTATTTTTCAAATAAAATATTAATATTTTTATTAAAAAAAAACTACAGTAGGAAAGTATTTTTTAAAAAATTTAAAGATATTATTGAAATTTGCAAGGAGTTTCTATGTTTAAAGTTGGAGAGGGAAACAAAGCATTTCTTGTAAAGTCGTGGAACCTCTCTCTAATAGACACGTATTAGAACTGTGAGGCTGACGACGATATGTAACAGGCTAAAACGAACAATATCTGCTAGTAATTTTCAATCATGATAAGTATTTTCTAAACCATCGTATTCTTATAATCACTTTGATTAAAATATGATTTCAGTTCATTTATGTATCTCTCATTTACTCGGACATCACATACTGTTCGCCCTCAGATCATATTATCCATAACGCTCCATTCCTCGAATTCTAAATCTTGATTAATATAATATTAGTTAATGTTTAAAAATTTAAAATATATGAAATTAAATTAAAATTTTAGAAATAAAATAGACACAAAACTATATAAAAAAGAAATAAAATAATAATTATGTGAATTAAAATGACTCAAAAAGAGAAACAAAAAACGCGTGCGGCAAATCACGCCCTATAAATTTGAACGATTCCATCAATTTTTCATATAGAATATCCCTTCGTCTCTCTTCATAACCCGACCCGACCCGACCCGACCCGAGTTCATCATTTCTCTCTCTTTCTCTGTCTCTCAGAACCGCCATTTCTGTACCTTCATTGATTTTTTCTCTTTATTCTAAGATCGTCTTCTTCCAATTCTCTGTTTTTGTTTGTTCTGAGATCTCAATTGCTCGTGCATGGCAGTAAGTTTGTTGTCACACGATATATCTGATCTATGCCTTGGAAAACCTGCGATTCGATCGATTTCAATCTCCGCTACTGTCGCCGACGCGTTATCGGTCTTGACAAGGATTGACGAAGGCTGCATCAGCGTCTGGAGCTGTGGTGATCATTCTTCTGAGGCTGATTCGGATTTGCATTGTCGTTGCGTTGGTAAAGTATGCATGGTGGATATAATCTGTTTTCTTTGCAGACAAGAGAATTTGTTGCAACCGGCCATTGCGCTTCGATCTCCGATCTCTGTTTTGATTCCTGAGGGACTTGAACTCGTTAGGCATTTGGAGCCTCATGCCAGGTCTGAATCTTGAAATGATTGAAATTCTTGATTTGATTTACATTGGGAGCGGTAATTGATTTTGTTCGTAAATTGTGAAATTAGGTTTTGTTCTGTGATGGATTGTAAGCGTTTCTTCTTTTTCGATTTTCAGTTTAATGGAGGCGATCGATCTTATACGCGATGGAGTACATAACCTTGTTATTCCAATCAATATGAGCGCAAGCAAGAGGAGGAACTTCCTTGAGACAGCAACTTCCAATTCCATCTCCTCTCTCCATAACGATCGACAATATTGCTGGTTGGCTCCGGAGGACATAATTCGTTATCTCCTCAATTCCATCGGACTTTTCAGCCCTACCGCCGCGAGTCCTATTAACTCCGTCAATATAATTGAAACAAACAACATTCTCACCGTCCACTACGACGATTCTGCGTTGTCTATTCTGCCCCTAATTTCGCAAGCGCTGATTCACCAATCCTCTGTTGCCATTGTTGACTTGGACGATAAATTAGTCGGCGAAATTTCGCCCTTCACTCTCAATTTCTGCGACGAAACGTTGGTGGCGGCAATAGCAACGCTCACAGCAGGCGAGCTCATGGCGTACATAGACTGTGGCGGGCCCCCGGATGATTTAGTACAATTAGTGAAGGAAAGATTGGAAGAGAAAAACTTAGAAGCGGTTCTGGAGTTTGTCGAGGAAGAATCATCACCAATCTCATCATCGTCATCGATTTGCTCTTTATCTGATGATGAATTTGGTTGTGGTTCAGGGAGAAGTTGGAAGATTGGTGGATATTCAGCGAGAGTATTGAGGAGATCAGAGGCGATTGTTTGCCATCCATGGAACTCTTTGGTTGCAGTAATGATTCAAGCTTTAGCTCACCGAGTTAGCTACGTTTGGGTCATTCAAGAAGACGGAACTCTCGCCGGAACTGTTACCTTCGCTTCTATGCTGGCCGTTTTCCGGGATAGATTGAAATCTGTCGGATAATATCATCAACTCATCGAAGCAAAGCATATGGAGTTTCTAGATCTTGAACGAAAACCATTGAACCAAATTCCAAATCAAATGAATGGAAAAATCTGAAACTCATGGAAATATATTTGGCCTAAACTCAACCGGAAATAATTGAATTCATTCATCGGGTTGTTCTTTGGAGAGAACTTACGTGGCTTTTTTTGGGTGATTTTCAAAACGCAATAAATTTAAGAGTATTTTCTGTTATAAGTTTGGTCTTGGTTGCTACTTTAATTTGTTCAATCCTCATAAATTTGCTACCAAACTCATAGTTTGGGTCGAGTTTTCCATCGGTTCCGGAGAAGTTAACTAAAACTTTTACATAGTAGCCGCGTTTTAAAGATAACGGTATGCTTTCATTTTAAAAACTTTGTGGTTTTATTTATGTAATGGGGTCAAAAAGATTTCCTAGCCTCATTTGGTAGAGAAATTTTGATAACTATAGTCATTAGTCAAGATAAGTATAATGGAGCCGAAGTCACTTATCATGTAGCCTAAGTCTGGTATCGAGTCAATTTAGGGCTTGAAATCTTTGCATATTTTGATATATAAATGGTACCCGCAATGGCTACTTGTTTCAACCCTTCCCAATTGGGCAAAGTTTTGATCAAATTTGACTTGTCCTTCTCCCCTATATTCCATGACTTGCAAGAATATTTGGGCAACTTTTCCTCGTGTGGTCCGGTCTTGTCTTGTAGTTCTTCTTGTCTTGTAGTTCTACTTCTATGTTATTCTTGTTAAAAAAAATCATCAGTGTCTCAATAGGGTCGTCTATATATTATGAAAAATATTTAGGTACTTTAGAAATACAAATTTAGATATTATTTGACTTATATTATAAATATCTTCCTACCCTATTAAGTTTTTTACCTCAAAAAATCTCAAACAAAGCAAAGAGTTGTCCTAATAAACATCGTGAATGTTTCCCACCAAAGAATTGTCTTTAGCAATTATTCTATATATATATATATATATCGTGATTTAGGGTTTATCATAATAAAACAATAGCAACACCAACACATGATAGTTAAAACAATATACATCATTAATTTTGTATACTTTTCTCGTGACCAAAACGAAATGCGCATGGTTGGACAAAACAGAGGTGCACATCGCTGTAAAACCTATACTATGTCCAATCATATCAACATGCTTATTTGGTAACATATTTACGTCATCATTTATATTTATTCATAAGAACTTATTTCCAAACAGAGACAAATGATTATTTAATCGAAATATTTAAAATTAAACAATCGCCCTATAAATTAAAATAGAAGCAATTTAAAAAATATATATAATTAAAAGCATTCTATTTTTAAAAAAAATGTATTATTGAAAACGTATTAAAAATACATATATTATGCATTTTTGTAAAACAAATATTAAATTTCAAATTTTTAGAAATTTATTCTCCTAATTTTAACCTTTAAAATTGATTTAAAAAAAAATAAATTAAAGTGACAAATTTATAACTTTTTAATAAAAAAAATTAGCAAAAAAGTAATGAAAAAATGAGTAATTTCGGGCAGGAAAAGGAAGTCACATGGTCGGGCAGGCTGTGGCTGTCACCGTTGATTTCTTGGAATCCAAAATTGTCGTGAGCGCCGCCACCAAAATTGAAAGAAACAAAAAAAAAAAGCAATTTTTAAATTAATTTTACTGAAAATAGGATTTTATTGATAAAAGTCATTTAATTGAACTAAAAAATAAATCAGTCTGAATTAGAAAAAAGAAAAAAAAAAGCAGTAGAAATATCAGAGGATAAAACAAATTGTTAGAAAAAATATATATATGGGATTAAAAAAATTAGTAAAATTATAGGTTTAATTGATTGAATTTTTATTTTTTATTTATTACATCATGTTTAATAGGAAGAAATTTATAAATCAATAATTTTAAATTTTAGAAATTCGTTAAACCAAAATTAAAAGTTGAGAATATATATTAGATAAACCTAAAAGTTTGTGATTAAATTTGTCATTTTATTAAATATTAAAACTAAATTATACCGGTCACGTTATTTGGTTTTTTCGTTTTTAAAAACTAAATTTATTAATAATACTTTTATTTATGAGATTATTTGTTTTTTTTTTATCATTTTTTATTTATGAACGGAAAAATCAAGCCAAGTTTTTGGAAATTAAAATAATAGGTTTTAAAAATATGTTTATGTCTTTGAAATTAGAAAAGGACTCCGTATGAATGTCGCTATCGATTGGAATGCCACGATTGGTATCATCTATGAATGTCGCTATCATTTCTGTCCAATAGGACTCGTACAAAATATAATTTTCAAGAATGGTCCACAAGATTTTTTTTTTAAAAAGAAAGGAAATGAACGGTCCACATGAACTAAGTTATCGAGCATTTAATTTATTTCTATAATGGCACATATAAGAATTTTTTAATTCAAGATTTCAAATTTTATCTCATCCAAAATCTCCCGTAATTTTAACCGCTCAAGCCAACTACTAGTAGATAGTGTCTACTTTGGCCTGTTAGTCGTTAGCCTCGCGATTATAAAACACGTATATTAGGAGAGGTTTCCACACCCTTGTAAAGAATGCTTCGTTCCCCTCGTTTGCTAGGAAGAAGTTTCCACACCCTTATAAGAAATGTTTCGTTCCCCTCCCTAATTGATGTGGAAACTAAATTGATTAAGTGATATACCCTCAATCAAAAAGTACGGAATTCAAATCTCAGCATCCCACGTGTGGAAATTGAACATTCTCCACCGTCGTTTTGTCTCTAACCATGAAAAAAATGAAAAAGGGTAAACATAAACAAAATTTCAAGTTGTGGACACATTAATATGAAAATATGTAGGCAAAGTAAGAATGATAAATTGCAAAAATACCAAAGCTATGAGAATCTAGTTTGGCTAACGCTCGACTCCTTTTACAAAGGGTCCCTCACAATTTTAAAACGCATCTGCTAGGGAGAGGTTTCCACACCATTGTAAAAAATATTTTGTTCCCATCATCTATTAAGAAGAGGTTTCCACACCCTTATAAGGGATACTCCGTTCCCCTCTCTAACTAATGTGGAATCTCACAATGCTTCGGCTTCGTTCCCCTTTCCAACCGATGTGAAATCAAACAGTAACTCAATTGATTAAGTGATATACCCTCAATCAAAAAGCACCAAACAGTAACTCAATTGTTTAAGTAATATACCCTCAATCAAAAAGTACGAGATTCGGATATCAGCATCCCACTCGTAGAAACTAAACATTCTCCACAGCTGCTTCGTCCCTAACCATCGACAAAATGAAAAAGGGTAAACATAAACATAATTCAAAGTTGTGGACACACTAAGATGAAAATACGTAGACAAAGTAAGAATGGTAAATTGCCAAAATACCAAAGCTATGAGAATCTAGTTTGGCTAACGCTCGGCTCCTTTTACAAACGGTCCCTCAAAAAGCCCTGAAAATCGAGTACAGTACAGTGAACAAGGAACATGCCTGGCTACTATACAATCTTCAAGAGAATGAATAAACTCTCCAAGAACATAATCAAAACAATGGCAAAACCAGCTCAAGAGAGAATGGTCCATCAAAACAGATGGAAAAAGATTCTAAAAGGGAGAGAAGGATCGGATCAACTACTCAGATTTCTTCGCCATTCTCTTCATCCTACTAAATGGCCCCACTGTTCTGTCCATAATGTACATGTATATCACCTGGCTCCATGATTTATATGAATCTAATTCATTGTAGAATTCTGGTGCAATCTCCTTCACCTTGTAAAGCTTGCTTCCTGGAATCCTGGGGAAATCATGGTGTTCATTGTGGTAGCCAACACTCCATGTAAGAAGATTAAGCGGACCATAGTAAGAGTATGTCTCCTGTTTCGGATTGAAGACGTAATGTTCGGAAATGAAGTGACCAGCCATCGGATGCATCCCGCCACCAACGAACGTGGAGAGAATCAGATAAGCAAAAGTCTTCCAGCTCCAAAAGTAAACCATGGTGAAATCAAGACCTATCTGAATAATGAAGTTGATGAACTCCCAGTGGCCTGGGGGCTTTGGTTTGAGAAACAATGGCCGAAGAGCATAAAAGAAGAGTTGGAAGACAACCCATATGGCTTTCGAAACAATATTAGTCACCAAACGAGCTTCGGTCGTGCTCGGAACATCCATATCCATACCATCCACTCCTTGGAAGCGATGGTGCTCGAGGTGATACTTTTGAAATGTGATGGACATGGGCACTCCAATAGGAAGATTAGCAAAAATCCCAAGCCACCGGTTATGATCAGGGGTTGAGAAGGCAAGGTTGTGACTGAGCTCGTGAATGGCCAAAAACAGGTTGTGATTGAGAAAAGAGCCAAAGAAGTAAGCTACTGCCAATATCTTTAACCAGTCTGCACTGTGAAGGGTCGTAGCAGTCCATAACTGAAGCAGAACAACCACAGCAATCTGCAAGAACAAGTTAATGATTGGCTTTCCAAACTCCAATGATCACATTCAACTTTAAAACTACAAGATCACTTGTGAGTTCGTAGCATAAATGGTTGTTCATCCAATTTCTCATTCTTCAGATGAATCAAAATGATGATGAACTTGGTGAAATAATCACAACCAATCTGCTTTTCTTGACGAATACAGAAAGCATAAGTCTAAAAATTCAACTTCAATGATCTTTCTTTCAGATTTCATCAATGGTTCAAAGCCTAAATTGCAGACTACACGAATCAAGCAATTAAACGTCTGCTAAGATCACAAAACTTTTCCAGTTCGTGGTAAAAAAAGGTGAAGTGCTAATTCTCCCACGGAAAATAAACAGTAGATGGCAAAAAGGAAAGATCGAATGCAGGAATCGAACAAAAAAAGATGATCCTAAGCAATAAGAATGATGAAATTTTAGACGTAGCGAAGTGGACAGATTCCTACAAAAACAAGCGTTCAGAAACTTAAATGTAGATTTTCGAGTAATGAGGTTGGGAAAACAAAAACAATGACAAATTCAGCGATGTGGCAAATGTAAGGTTCAAAATCAAAGAGAAAAAACAAACGAACACAGATCAGATTCAGCCAATGACATGTGAATCGACCAGCAATATCTCAATTCAGATCTAAACACGAAATCAAAAAACCAAAACTCCCTACATTCTGAGAATCACGAACACACAAAACAGCAAAAATCAGAAACAACAAACCAAACCTTAAAGAAAGCCCAGGGGTCAGGACCGAAGAGCTCCCGGATCTGAGGGTACTGAGAAAGAATTTGACGTCTCCTCGAAGCGTGAGGCTCGTCGGTGTATGACCAGAAGAAGTCAGTGGCCATTACACCCTCATCTCTCTCTTCACCCCGTGGCATTGTCTCTGCTTGCTGCTCCCCCTCCCAGAAGATGCTCCGGCGGGACTCTGCCTCTCCTGGGGGCTCCCAAAATTCAAATCGGTCGTGGATTGAGCAGGAGAAACAAATGGTAACTTATACACAAAGCTCGTAGCAGATTTAGCTATGGCCTGGATTCGAAGAACACCCAAATATAGAAATGAAAATGAATAATCAGAGAAGGACGCTTCGTTCTTTGCAGGCCGTGGTGGGGAATGCCCATCGATGGAACCCTTTAATTTTCCTTTTAATTTTTTAAATTAAAAAGATTTTCATTTTATATATATATATATATTTCACTTTCTGTGGGCGTGATATTATATACTCATTAAATATTTTAAATTTTAATTCTCAATTGTGTCCCTCTCGATCCTAGTAAAAACCATAAAAGTTTGTACCGATGGAGTTCGAGACCGAGCACTGATAGTTAGAGATTCCTACAAGCAAGGTGGGACGGAGCCTTGGTAGTTATAGATGTCCACGAGCGGGGTAGGGACAGTGAAACATTTATTGTCTCCACCCCGCCACCTATTTCATTTCTCATTCTCGTGAAATTTTCATTCATCTAAAAAAGAATGTTTCCTACTCCCTCCCCATTCGGAGCGGGTTCCCGCATAATCGAAAGGAAGTGATTAGCTGTGTCACGTACTGACTGCCTCAATTAGATTTAGTGATAAAATAATGATGTGAATGAAAAGGGCCGATGATTCAAGTCCATCCCGAGATGCCCTTATGAGCGTGACCCACCGAATTATTTTAGCTTTAGCGCAATAGAGAGATGACTGTCTCGATGTTTATCTTTTTATAATAATAATAAAAAAAAACCAAGATAATGTTTATCAATTATTTTGTGATTTTTATCTTAAAATAAAATATTTAGATCCTCAAATAAATTCAAAAAATAAATTTTTTTAATTAATTCTCAATTAATTTTTACCATCCCTAAATATTAAATATATTGCGTAGATTAAATAACAATTAGTTCCATTTTGAATTGATTAATTAAGTCATTAAAGATTATAAGTTTAGAATTACTTTTTGTATTAAAACAAATAATTGGAAAATTGGAAAATTGGAAAATTATATGAATAATTAACAAAAATGGGCGCATATATTTAATTTCATATATATTATTAATTAAGAGATTAAAGAGTCGCAAAAAAAAAAAAAAAGCAATAAATTGAATAATTTTATTATGACTAAATAATATATATAACTTCGTATTTTATTAAAAAATATTTATAAATTTGTAAAAATATCATAAAAAGTTAAAAAAAATTATATTTAATTTTAGATAGAAATAATTAATAATTTATTTAAAACATATCCATAAAAAAAAAAAAAATTTTAATTTCGAGTTTGGACGTCACCCTTTGATAAAAGAATTGTTAATTTAACATTTCATTATGCTATGATTATTCGACTTTATCTTGAGATTAGCGATTGGTTCAGTTTCCATTAATGGTCAGCCGATGAGGTGAATTCCCAGGTGTGAAGCCGGCGCCGGTGAGATAATTCAAATTCCGAACTACTAGATGAACATTGAATCCACTCGCATTATTGAGTACGAGCGGGGGAGATAAGAACGATGAATTTGCTGCAGTGGAAGTTGTTACCTCTACTAACTGTGATCGTTTCCATTTTCGTAGTTTTCTACTTACAGCATCCGTCCGAAGTAAGTTTTAACGACTTCTAATCTGTATTTTCCTGTATTGTTCTTTTGTGTCTCATTTGTTATCTTCCACTTTGTGTATCGTTTACCATCCAGTGATCTTTGCAAAGGTAGGTAGACGGAAATCGAAGAACTCGGTTTCATAAGACTTGAAGATTGATTCCAGTGTGATTGTTTTTCTTTTTATTTCTTGAAATTTCTAAACCAGAATGAATTTCGTTAGGGATCTGGTATTGGAGTTTAATTTCAATCATCGAGTTTTTGCCATTTTGAGAATAATATATTAATTGAGTTCTAACCTAGCAAGTTAAGTTCGATGTATATTGGTAACTTACATGGTATCAAATGACAATTCATAATTGAAACAATTCATAATAAGATGAATGAGATGTGTTCGGGGCATGTACATCAATTGTATGGAAGTTGTTAACTCTATGCTGCAATCAAAATCACTGGATGATAATTTTGTCTGTTATGTGATAGAATTTGCATTTTGGTTTCAACCTTCTCAGAATAAATGCAGTCTGCTTCCTTACAAGCACTATTGGATAACAAGCAAGCGCATTGTTACGCCACAAGGAGTCATTTCTGGTGCTGGTCAGTACACTGCTTAATGCTTAGGTTCACAAGGAAAAGCATTATCTTACTGAGTCTACGCTGCATGATTTATTTCACTATGGGTCATGTTTGACTCTCATAGAAATGGCTTTGGTCTACTCTGAGCACCCTCACATTGATACATTTAAGTATATAATTCCTCTTTGACAAATCAACTCATTAGTAACAAATCAGAAGGTGTTTCATCATCAGTTCATTCGTGGCTTTGTATCTTGCTTTTCTTGATTATCTTATCAAATTTCTTTATCAAATGATTAATTGGGCAGTTGAGATAAATGAAGGGAAGATTGTATCCATTGTTAAGGAAGAAGAAAGGCATGGGAAGATTATGGGTGCACATGTAGTTGATTACTCAGATGCTGTTGTATTCCCTGGCTTGGTTGACATGTAAGACTTAAAAAATCATTTTGGTCCTCTGCCTTCTCTTATTGTTGAATATAAATGTTATTGGTAGTAATTAGTCCATTATGTATTTTCCCAGGACATAAATTGATTCGATAGAATTTGTGCTAGGAGGTTAGATTCCGTATGTGTAGTTGGCAATTTTAGTTTCTATGATGATCATACTGTCGTGAATTATTGTAGCTTTAAATTGACGAGAATTTGAAATCTGATGACCACTTGACTGGAACTGCTTCCTAGAATAACAGCTTTCGCTCCTCTCCCTCTTAGCTTAGCCTTGAACCTCGGCTTCTCTCCGGAACAGGCAGGAGATATGGGGCTGGTCTCTACTTGATTATCTTCCCTTATTGAACGAGGGTTGAACTATCTAATTTCGGGATAGAGCTTGTGATATCCCGATTATACGAGGCTCCAGCAGCTTGATATCGAGTGTTTGTTGACCGGTTAAGGTCTGGGAACGTGACGTTCTAGCAAATAAGGAAACAAGCTATTTTGCCCTACTCACCTTAGCGATTCACCCAACAAATAGCTGTTGTGTGAAGCTTTCATAGCGGCGGGGCTGATTTATTGAAAAAGTGGGAATGAGAGGGGAAGGAAGAATGGAAAGGGGGTGGGGAAAGTCCGGAAAGCCCTGGCTTTACCTCCTTCAAAAGGGAATAGAATAGAGGTTCCGGCTATATAATCGTGTGGTTTCTGGAAATTTAAAAACGGTAAACACTCTCGAAGAAGAAATGAGAGTTAACTGTCAGGAAATCCTCAAGATTCCTTCTTGATCTTGATCTTCTCCTCAACTCTCTCTGAATGAAAGAGTCAACACTCTGGAAGAATCAATGATCGTTAACTGTAAGAGTCAATCCTCAAGATTCCTAGGGTATTGTAATTGAGAATGGAGAAAGAGGGAATTGTTAGTTAGAGGGGGGAAACCCCGAGACCAAAGGGAGAGGGGGCTTTCAGTTCTTAGGAAGAGCCGTACGAGGCGTCTGTCTTACTACACCGCCCGAGTTTGAAGCATCAACTCTTAACTGATCACGTGGGAACATAGGAAGGAAAAGTTGAGAAAGCCAAATCACTTCCCCATTGGATTCAATGCCAAATCCTTACCCTACAGACAGGTTACAGAGCAAGCAAAGACTCAGACAAAGACAACTAACTACCTTTTACTTACTTCCTTCAATCAGGAGAGGAGCAGAAGGACATAGTCCAACCAATGTCTATACATCTCCTTGACTTAGTTCGCTTTATTTGATGGGGATTTTCTCCAGTGGACGTGATCCAAGTCTTTAGAGGGAACCTTATCACTAATGCTATTGAGTTCTTTCTTGGCAGCCATGTTCATCTTGATGATCCTGGACGATCTGAGTGGGAAGGGTTTCCTTCCGGAACAAAAGCTGCAGCTGCTGGTATTTTGTCCCTTGTCATTTCTTCATTTGTCTTCATATTTGGGAAATTAGAAGGAATGGATGTACCATGAATGACTTCAACAGAACGTACATCTTTTTTAAGTTTCAACTCAATGTTTATGGTTTCTAACCATGTAGACCTGTTTCTGTTAAATTGAGAATATTCTAGTGCAGTAACTTCTCGAAGTTTTTATTTTTTTTATCATTATTATAATTTTTTGATAAGAACTTTACTTTAGTCCAGATGGACAACCTGAGGAACTGATATTGATATCTTCGTACAGGTGGCGTAACTACGTTAGTTGACATGCCTTTAAACAATTTTCCATCTACTGTGTCTGAAGAAACACTAAAACTCAAGGTTTATTTTTTAATGGTTTTCTGGAAATATTTCAATGATCATTGTAAAGTCATTGATCAAATCATCTTTTATCACACAGCATAAACATTTATAAATTTGTTCATGTTCGCTTTCTGCTTAATTTAATGCCCTTCTACTTTCTACTAACGTGTCTTACTCCATTAACAGATTAAGGCTGCTGAAGGAAGAATTTATGTTGACGTTGGTATACTCAAAACTTTACTTTTCTAACTCAATTTTTTCTAGTCCGAGGACTAATTTCATTCTATTAATTGAAGGCTTCTGGGGAGGTCTTGTTCCTGAGAATGCTTTCAATGCAACTGCTCTGGAACGTCTCCTAAGTGCAGGCGCTCTTGGCCTAAAGGTACTTCTTGATAATTTCTCTGTATGTAATTTGGTGCTTACATCTTAGCCTAATGGAATGCACATGAGTGGCAACTCCTATGTGGTGGGCGAAAAGATTTTTTATCCGTTTATTTAGTAAAATGGCAATGTCGAACTGGTGGAGAGTGATAAATGTCTTGCTACTCTGAGTTATCTCAATTTTTCTCATCGGGAAAATTCCTCATGTAGCAATAAAGTGTTCTCCTAGTGAGGGGTTTCCTTCGATAGA
This sequence comes from Cucurbita moschata, assembly GCF_002738365.1. Taxonomy (NCBI): domain Eukaryota; kingdom Viridiplantae; phylum Streptophyta; class Magnoliopsida; order Cucurbitales; family Cucurbitaceae; genus Cucurbita; species Cucurbita moschata. Next base: position 2,246,893 of record NW_019268535.1, read on the forward strand.
CGGTCCTTTTTGTCAAATATACCCTCAGACCAATTTTATGATATTCAACCGTACTATAGAACTAGCTTGTTATTTGCAGAAAATCAATATTACCTTGGCAATTTTCTGCCCCATAACATTTCTTTCTGGTATTGTTTTGCAGTCGTTTATGTGTCCTTCTGGGATCAATGATTTTCCTATGACAAATATTACTCATATCAAGGTTTGTGTTGATTTAAGTTGCAAAATTCATATCAGCTGTTTTATCAGCAAGAATGAATTAATACTTTCATTTTTGCCTGCTAAAGTAATACTATCATATGATGGAAATATATGCCTATTAGGAGGGACTGTCAGTGCTGGCAAAATACAAAAGGCCTTTGCTTGTACATTCAGAGGTTCAACCAAGTTCTCCAAGCTCGACGCAACTTGAAGATATGCAAGATGATCCTCGTTCTTACTTAACATATCTTGCCACCAGACCACCTTCATGGTAAGATATCAAAACTTCCTCAAATTCTTCCATGGTTTTCAGTTTTGATATAATCTAAGAATTTAATTATCTATTTTCCATTTTTTTTCCCCATTTAGTACAACATGTGGGAGTGGGGACTTGAACATTATTATTGATATGTATCAAATTCACTGAAACATGTAGATGTATTTGCCTTTTACATTGTTTGTTCTAATTCCTTAAGTTATGTCTCCATAAAACAGTAACTCCCTTTTCTTTTATTAATACGAAACTTAAATTTACTTATAAAATTGAAAGTTATAATTAGTGATGAAAAGAATTCAACCCTGACAAAGCTGAAGGAATAATATGATTTATTCCTCTTAATTGCATCAATAAAAAAAGAATTGTAGTTACAACATGCTTTTGAGAAAGTGCTTTAAAGGGAGACTTCAAAATGCAACATTTCCCAATATTCTTTGCTATTTTTATAAGAATCTTTGCAAATATATATATATATTTTTTTGGATAGGAAACAATTTCATTGATGGTATGATTTTTCTTTTTTGAAAGGGACAAAATCCCATCCTAATGAAGTCGTAAAAAAACTTAAGTTGGCTATGAAGGAGGGACGTGTTTTCTCCGGTATAAAGCCAAAAAAAAAAAAAAAAAAAAAAAAAGG
>NW_019268535.1:2248698-2296731 GCF_002738365.1 Cucurbita moschata
AAAAAAAAAAAAAAAAAAAAAAAAAAAAGGGAGAAAAGATGTGTTCAAATATAACTTTGAGTGAATGTTCTTGAATTTTTTTCATTCCAACAACTCATATGAAAGTTCTATTGATCGGTAGCCAAATAGTCTTCTTCTCAAGCTTGAAAGGATGATCAACTCGAATTAGAGACTACCATTTTGCACCTCAAAAGGGACCGTCAATCTTAACAAAAGGCTGTGAGGAAATTAGATCAAATCTTCCAAGCCAAAAGGCAATGGATGAGGATATGTTTCTGGAACTCACTATTTGTTGTACACTGATTGCAGCATAGAGAAGATAGAGCCATCTAGGGACTTTTTTTTTTTTTGTAACCGGTCTAGGGTGTTCAGGCAAATGTGGCTGAGTTGAAAAAGGAGGAAGCTGATTTTTTTTTTCCGGATAGAAATCCTTCAAATGACATTGTGCAAGTCGGGACAGTTTGATGATGCTTCCACTGAGAGATTGCTGACCATAAATGTCTCCCTTGTCTAGATTCCAAACCCACGAGTCTTCCCTATCTATAGGTTGATAACACATTTAGCATCACATGTTACCATCTTACAAACTACAATTAAAATATGTCCTAAAAAATCTTTTGTTTCATTTTGATTTGTGTAAACCCTATTTCTTGCTACCATTTTTCTCTTGTATCATTAAATAGGGAAGAGGCAGCTGTTAGAGAGCTTTTAACGGTGACAAAGAATACAAGGCCTGGTGGCCCGGCAGAAGGAGCTCATCTTCACGTTGCTCACTTGTCTGATTCAGGCTCTACCTTAGAACTTATTAAGGTACTTTTTACTATTACAAATGCATGCATGTCCCCAACCCCCTATGGGCACATAACATTTTATTAAGCCATTCAACATACCCACACGTTGTCACTCTGGAAGGAAATTTTGGTTTGTCCATTTTGCAATGCTTTTTCTTATTGTTTTCTGTGGTCTTCTCTGTGACGTTGGGAATCCAAATGTAGTTCAATTGGATTCGATATATTTTGTACTGTATTACTGCGTTCAAGAGATAGTCTATCTGTCTTGAGTAGCTGAAGGAAAAGGACGAAGAATGTTATTTTCACTTCTTTTCACAGGAAGCAAAAAGGCATGGCGATAGTGTATCTGTTGAGACATGCACCCACTATCTAGCTTTCTCAGAGGAAGATATAAAAGATGGAGATACTCGTTTCAAGTGTGCTCCACCAATTCGTGATAAAGCCAACAAAGAAAAACTATGGGAGGCTCTAATGGTCGGTGTTTCTGTAGATCTTGCTTGCTATAGTTTCCCATTAATTCTTCTCTAAAGTTGCACCTGTTTCATTTTAACATTACAGGAAGGACATATTGACATGTTAAGTTCTGACCATTCCCCAACTTTGCCAGAACTAAAGCTTCTTGATTCTGGGGACTTCTTGAAGGCTTGGGGCGGCATATCATCTTTGCAGGTTGAGATTCGATATTTACTATTGATTCTCCCCCTACCATCTGCTGATTCGCACTCTTAGGCATGGAACATGCATATGCACACTTGAAAATTATACTTGAAATCGATTAAAAATTAAGTTTTTCGCTGATTTTGATAAACAGTCTTTCTATTCGGATTTGGATAGTTAGGTTGTCACACATTTTTATATCCATGCCCTTAATAACTACTTGCCACTTAAGATATGTTGACCTCCTTTGGGAGATATTTGAAATTGTAAGCGAATTATTTAATTTGGCTCCGTGTGGAATATCCACTGAAATAGTTTGGTCCCATATGATACAAACTGAAGGAAAGACTTGAATTCCGTGTGCTAGTGCTTTAATAGATGCATAGACAATAAAATTAACTGTCAGTCAAGTAACCAATATTAACATCAATTCTTCTTGAGAATTTGCAGTTTGATCTTTCTGCAACGTGGTCACATGCAAAGAAACGTGGAGTAACAATAGAGCAACTTGCTTTGTGGTGGAGTGAGCGGCCTGCCAAGCTTGCTGGCCTAGACTTAAAGGTCACAATATTTTTACAACTTCTAGTATCAATTTTTACGTTCCGACTTTTTGGCTGAGTAGATTGGGATAATTTCATTGTCTTCTTCGCGAGCTTGTTGCATTATGAATCTATAGTGAGTTGTATCACAATAAATAGCCTAAATAACTTGTTCTGTTTTTATGAGTGGTAGGAGGATTGCATATACATGTACAAATACAAACATTATAGCAAGTTCAATTGCCCCTTCAAGTCAAATATTATATTTTCCTTTTTTTAATTCTTTTTGGGCATTGCTCCTTTGCTACTTGTTATTGGAACGTAATCCTTCCTGCATTTGGTTACTCTTTGACACTGCCTCCAAATTTATGGGACATCCTTTCCATGGAGTGAACAAGGTTTTATGGTTTGCACTAAAAAGCCATATGGTTTCGTTGGAGTGAAAGAAATGGAAGATTTTTTAGGATTCTTTATCCGTAGTTTCATGCTATGCATTCATTTTCTACTTACAGTTTATCTTTAATTTCTGATTGGACTATTTTGTAGTACACCTTTAGGTGTTGATTGTCACACTCCGTTTTATTTCATTCATCAATGAAATTGTTCCGAAGATGAGAAAATATTGTTTTCATCTTACAGGGAGCTATTGCTATTGGAAAGCATGCGGATATTGTTGCATGGGCACCAGATGAGGAATTTGACGTCGATGACAAGTTTCCTATACACATTAAACATCCCGTATGTCTGGTTTTCTATTTCATTTATCCATCTTTGATTGTTTCAAGTTCCAATTCTCCCGTCTGAATCATATTTCCAGCATTTTAACTCCATAGATTCAGATCCATCAAATATAAACTGCACATACTCCATGGACAGAGAATCTTTTAGATGAAAGTTTTCTGTATGAAACAAAATTCTCCTTTCTCTACCATATAGGCCAGCATTTATCATGCGTTTTCGAATGCAAAAAAGTTCGAGTTTGCTTGTTATGAAGTTATGCTAACTTAGTGTCACTTTTTGTCATTCTTTCAACATAGAGCATTTCAGCCTATATGGGAATGAAACTGTCTGGAAAAGTTTTGGCCACTTTCGTAAGGGGACAACTCGTCTATGAAGACAAGCACGCTCCCGCTGCCTGTGGTACTCCAATCCTTGCACATTAATGTTCATGCTCTCTATTGCTATGGCTCCATTAGTACTTTTCAAACGCTTATAATGTAAAGAATAAAAGTTCAGATTTTCTAAAAGTAGTTTGTTATAGAGCATGAAGAAGGGTACTCATATCTTTGCAAGACTTCTTCATTTATATAATAAGATCAGCTGTAGGATGTTGGAACTGCACTCTTTGTTGGGAGATCGGTTACTTGACCAAATTTGATCCAACTGATGTATGGTACTCCTATAGGCCATGGGAATCTATCTTAAAATGTTTACATTAAAGAAGCGTTAACCTTGAACACATCGCTCTTTCTCTATTTTCTAATGTGAATTGATATTTATTTGTATGTAATCGTGTGGATCGACTTTCTTAACTTAGAATTTCGAAACCAAAATTTCTATGCTAACATTGTGTTATCTTAGAGAGGGAAACGAAACATAAGGGTGTGGAAACTTCTCCTTAGCAGCGCTTTAAAATTTTGAGGAGAAATGTGGAAAGAAAACCCAAAGAGGACAATATCTCTAGCAGTGAGCTTGAATTTTTACAAATGGTATAAGAGCTAGAAATCAGGTAGTGTGCTAGTGAGGATGTCGGGTCTCCAATGGGGTGGATTGTGAGATCCCACATTGATTAGAAAGGAGAACGAAACATTTCTTACGTGGAAACCTCTCCCTAGTACTTGAGGGGAAGCCCAAAAGGGAAAAAAAATCGGGCAGCTAGTACTTGAGGGGAAGCCCAAAAGGGAAAAAAAATCGGGCAGTGTGCCAGCGAAGATGTCAGGCCCCCAATGGGGTGGATTGTAAAATCCCACATTGATTGGAGAGGGGAACGAATCATTTCTTACGTGGAAACCTCTCCCTAGCACTTGAAGGGTGGATTGTAAAATCCCACATTGATTGGAGAGGGGAACGAATCATTTCTTACGTGGAAACCTCTCCCTAGCACTTGAAGGAAAGCCCGAAAGGGAAAAAAACTTGAATGAAAGTTTGAAAAGAAAAGCCTAAAATAATATTTGTTCTCCCTTGCACTTGAGAGAAAGCCCGAAAGGAAAAAACTTTGAACGAAAGTTCGAAAGGAAAAATCAAAAGAAGATAATATCTACTACTTGACGATGAAGTATGAGATTTTTTTTTAGTACCGAATAAATGAAAAGGCAAAAAAATTATATATATATAAAAAAAAAAGAAGTCTAGATTGAAAGCTGTTGAAACCAACGCCAATGGAGAGAGCTCAACGATTGAAGTGGATAAGCTGTCTGCTTTAAAATCCGATTTTCACTCACCCACTTAATCCTTCCACTTTCTTCTCCTTCCCATGGAGATCAGCTACAGCTTCATCACCATTAGAAAAACTCCTCGAATCTTTGCCAGAGTTCTCAGGCCCGCCTTCTCACTCTCCGCCACTCATGAATCTGTTTCCGTTCGAATCTCTACTTCACAGGCCCTCCAGAACGAAACCCTCAGGGTTCTAGAATGGAGTTCTATCTGTAAGCAACTCTCCATTTTTACGTCGACTTCCATGGGATTTGACGTAGCTCAGAACGCTAACATACGCTTCGGCCGGACGAGAGAGGAGAGCCAGAAGCTTCTTGATCAGACGACTGCTGCTGAAGCCGTGTCGGTTTCTCGACAGTTGGATTTTTCAGGAATCGAAGATGTCTCTGGAATTTTGAATTCGGCGACTTCTGGTAAATTGCTTACTATTGCTGAACTGTGTTCGGTGCGACGTTCTCTGAAAGCTGCTAGGGAGTTGTTCGAGAAACTGCAGGCTTTGGCTGGTAATGGCCATTCTTCAGATAGGTAATGTTCTCGTGAAATTTGTTCTTCATCGTTTGTTTTTTATTTAATTGGCATTCGTCTAGAGATTCCATAAACTTCTATAGAGCTATTTCTGGTTGAAGAAAAACTACTATATGATACATATTTACATAGAAAAATGATCTTGGACACGAGGAGAAGAAGAATTCAGATCGTCTTGAGCCCTGAGATGAAATCCTTGCTCACTTTTCTCCTGTCACTGAAAAGTTTAGTTGATGAAATGAAACATGAACATATAATTGTGGTTAGAAGTTAATACGATTTATTCTGTCTAATTATATTGATTAGGTTCATGCCCTTGCTTGAAATACTTCAGAATTGCAATTTCCTGGTGGAATTGGAGAGGAAAATTGAGTTTTGCATCGATTGCAATTACTCAATTGTTCTTGATAGAGCTAGTGAGGACTTGGAGCTGATTCGTTTGGAGAAGAAGAGGAATATGGAAGAGTTAGATTCTCTTTTAAAGGCAGTATCCTCTAAGATATATCAGGCTGGTGGGATTGATAGGCCTCTGATAACAAAGCGCCGAGCTAGAATGTGTGTTGCTGTTAGGGCTACTCACAAGAATTTAGTACCAGGCGCCATTGTCTTGAGCGCCAGTAGTTCTGGTGCGACATACTTTATAGAACCCAAGGAGGCAGTGGATTTGAACAACATGGATGTTAGGCTATCAAATTCGGAGAAGGCTGAGGAAATAGCCATTTTGAGTATGCTTACAAATGAAATCTCAGAGTCAGAGAATCATATAAGATATCTGTTGGATAGAATTCTTGAACTTGATCTTGCTTTGGCCAGGGCTGCTTATGGTCGATGGATGAGTGGGGTTTGTCCATGTTTCTCATCCAAGGGGTATGAAGGCTTAAATTCTAGTATAAATGACAATACATTATCAGTAGATATTGATGCTATTCAGAACCCATTGCTGCTCAACTACTCTCTTAAAAGTTCATCAGATAATGTTTTATCTTCCTCTGCAAATGTAGGTCAATTTGACAAGAGAGATAATGCAATCAATAGTGAAGGTTTTTCAGGAAGCGTCACTGATTTTCCAGTGCCAATAGACATTAAAATTAAGCGTCAAACTAGAGTGGTTGTGATTTCAGGGCCTAATACAGGAGGTAAAACTGCATCCATTAAGACTCTTGGCCTAGCATCTCTTATGGCTAAGGCTGGCATGTACTTGCCTGCCAAGAACCTCCCAAAACTTCCATGGTTTGATCTTGTTCTGGCTGACATTGGAGATCACCAGGTAGAATTCTCTAGTCTTCTTGTTGTAATCTTATAGATTATCAGCTTTTTGAGTTAAGTATAAGTTTTAACATTGTTTTCTTGATTGAAGTCTCTAGAACAAAATCTCTCTACCTTTAGCGGGCACATCTCGCGGATCTGTAAAATATTAGAAGTATCCTCAGATGAATCCTTAGTCCTTATTGATGAAATTGGCAGTGGAACTGATCCTTCAGAAGGTGTGGCTCTCTCTACCAGCATTTTGTATTATCTCAAGAAATGTGTTAATCTAGCTATTGTGACTACTCATTATGCGGATTTGACTCGCATAAAAGATAGTGATTCTTCGTTCGAGAACGCTGCTGTGGAATTTTCACTCGAAACTTTAAAACCTACCTACAAGATCCTTTGGGGTAGTACTGGAGAGTCGAATGCTTTGAGTATTGCTCAATCAATTGGATTTGATCCCGCCATAATAGAACGTGCAAAGAAATGGATGGTGAGTCTTACACCAGAAAGACAGGATGAACGTAGAGGTTTGCTCTTTAAATCACTAATGGAGGAAAGAGATAAGTTGGAAGCTCAAAGAAGGGAAGCTGCTTTACTTCATGCAGAAATTTCAGCACTTTATAACGAGGTAAAGCTTTAGAAATTTGTGAATGTGCTGGCTTCCATTTATCTGCTGCCTTTATAACGAGGCAAATTGATTCATATCTTGTGTGCAGCTTTATGTATCTTATCGCCTTATGTTGTTAAGTAATACCTTTAATATGTGGTCAATTGGTCTTTTGCTTGGTTGTATTAGCCCTGTGATCAAGGTAGAGTTCTTACCTAATAACGGGTGCATCATTCGTTGGGCGGATCATTATAACTGATGTAACAGTCCAAACCCACCGCTAGCAGATATTAGGCTTTTCCGATATTGTCCTCTTTGGACAGCCCTTCTGGACTTCTCCTCAAGGTTTTAAAACGCGTCTACTAGGAAGAGGTTTCCACACCCTTATAGGGAATGCTTCGTTCCCCTCTTCAACCAATGTAGGATCTCACGATCCACTTCCTCATCTCACAGTCCACTCTCTTCAGGCCCGTCGTCTTCGCTGGCACACTGTCTGGTGTCTGGCTCTGATACCATTTGTAACAGCCCAAGTCCACTACTAGTAGATATTGTCCTCTTGGGACTTTTCCTTTTGGACTTCCCCTTAAGGTTTTAAGATTCCCTTCCAGGTTTAAAACTCCCCCTCAAGGTTTTAAAACTTGTCAAAGAGGAGAGGTTTCCATACCTTTATAGAAAATATTTCGTTCCCCGGATCTCATACATTTTTCAGCATCTAGAGAACTAAAATTCCCGATTGGTTGCATAGCCAACTGGAAAAAAGCGTAAAGAAATGTAATTATGTCCTATCTATAAGAAAAAAGTAATATCATTTCAAGTATACTGGCATCTAGTAAAATTCAGGTGGCTTTGCCAGTTGCATTATGCCACTGGTGACATTTAGAAAGGACTTTTGAAAGGTTTCAACGAAGTATACCATTGGAGAAAGTTGAAAAGATTTCATGCGACTGATTTACTATTTCTCAATATAAAGAATGCAGAACCGATGGCATTCCAACACATTATGGTGTTGCTCATCTCTCTCTTTAATCATTGATGCAGATTCGGGATGAGGCAGAAGATCTTGATAAGCGTGAGAGAGCTCTTATTGCCCTTGAAACCAGAAGAGCTCGACAAGAAACTGAGGCAATAAAGTCCAAGATAAACACTGTTGTACAAGAGTTTGAAGAGAAACTGAAAATTGTTGGGGCTGATCAATTCAATTCATTGATCAGGGAGGGAGAATCCAAAATCGCTTCAATTTGTGAAGCTTGTCGTCCAACCGACAATTCCCGCCCCGTTGTTGCAAATAAAAGTTCTTATACACCCCAGTTGGGCGAGCAGGTGTTTGTAACTGGTCTTGGGAACAAGTTAGCTACTGTTGTTGAAACGTCTGATGATGAGGAAACAATCCTTGTTCAGTATGGTAAAATCAAGGCCCGAGTGAAGAAAAGAAGCGTCAAAGCTCTTCCAAACAGTGAAAAGGCAGCTGCTGCTGCTAAGTCTCCTTCATACTCTAAGAAACAGGTATCTTCTCTTCTATTCAATCATTCTCTAGACTCCATCTTTTGTGAATCTAATACTATTTGTCCTGTGATGCATACACAATGATGCAAATCTAACCATCATTGTCGACAATTTAGGGTCGACGGAGCAGAGAATTGGTCAGTACTTCAGATGGAGAGTCTTATGGCGCCGTTGTGCAGACTTCAAAGAACACGGTTGACTTACGTGGCATGCGAATAGAAGAAGCTTCGTACCACCTTGATATGGCGATCTCTTCGAGAGGACCGAATTCAGTTCTTTTCATCATACATGGAATGGGCACAGGGGCTGTCAAGGAACATGTACTCGAGACCTTGAGGAAACATCCGCGTGTAGCGAAGTATGATCAGGAGAGTCCTATGAATTATGGTTGTACAGTTGCTTTTATAAAGTAGATATCAATTTCAGGTGGTGAGCTATGTCAAGCTGAGTACACCATCTAGTTTGAACTCAAATGAATCACATCTCATATATGTAAATATTGACCACAAGCTGAACTAAAACAATACAGGAAACACGTAGCTGCTTCAAGTTCTAGGTTCTTTGATCTAGAATGTAACAAACAAATTCAAGCTTTTCGTAAAAGTTTCAGTTTTCGTGCGCACCTCCACACCAAATTTGTACAATTCATTGAATCAGACACGATTAACCTAATCTTGATACTCGAGAGTAATTCTTATTTCCATTCACTTATCTTACTTCCCTGAACAAGAAGAAGCTGCTCTCGATATGAGATCCGCAGAAAAGAAAAAGAAAGAAGAGGAATTGGATGCCTTAGAGCTGCAGTCCCTGGATAAGCCTTAAAAAAACACACACGCCTTTTTTTAACTAAAGTTAGGACACAAACAAAAGAAAGAAAAGGGTCATGATGATGGTCCTATCTTTGTTTTCGCCCCGGTGATGCGCTCCTAGCACGTGGAGCTACATACCAGATAAAGAGTCTTAATTGAATTCACTATTTTAACTTCTTTCTTCCCTGTTCACGAATCATCTATGCATGTAGCACATTTCCCTCAAATCACCAACACTTCATTAAACCACCAAATACAATCAGTAAATTGGAAGTGAACATCAGCTACTTTTACTCCTTTCATGTGAAGAACATGATGATAAATAAGATTTTGCATTATTGAAACCCAAGCAACAGGTGTTAAGATCGACAACAACAACAATAAGATTCAATAAGAAAACAATCAGCAATTGTTCTTACCTTCCTTCAGTTGTTTCTTGCCCAGTGCCAAGAATTTTCTTTGTTTCTTCATCTTCATCTATTTTATCAGACTTCATTTGATTTAACAGCTCATGTACTTCTTTACCACCTCTTATATGAGCCTTCATCAAGGCATGATACATCTCTCTGTTCACTGGAATCACAGACCTCAATGAGCCTACAAAAGCTTCTACTTCTTCAATGCTGGCGTTTTCGCCAAGCCAATTCAATATGCCCGTAATCACACGTAGATTAGGTTTCCATCCTTTATCCATATTTAGAGTAAGGGCGGCCTTCATGCACTCTACAGATTTTTCAGTCTCACTCCTGTCCATATATTGAACAGCCACAGCACCCCAACAGTTTGGTGTGGTAGTCTTTCCCTTCTCCATCAAGTCTTCGAGCAGGGCTTCGGCTCTCTCACACATTCCCTTGTCAATATACCCAACAATGACAGTGTTAGGAACTCGAAAATCATAGCAATTCCCAGATGATTCCCACTCTTTCAGCACTTTTTCAGCTTCCTCAAGTTCACCCAGTCTCACCAGAGATTCAAGCATTGTGATGTAGTCTCTATTGATGAGTCTCGTAGTATCAGTTTTATCCAGATTCCACAATCTCAACACCTTCTCCTTGTTTCCTAACGTTGCGTATAGCGAGATTAGATGGTTATGGCCAATTCTATCTTTACTCTTCAGTCTCTCTTCTGCTTTTTTCAAGGCATCAACCGCCTTATCAGCGAGATCCGCTTTTATAAAGAAGTTAGCTACTACTGCATAAGTGTTCCAATCCATGACTATATGAGGTTGAGATTCCATCTCCTTTAATACATTCTCCATCCCCTCAAGATCCCGTCTCGCACCATATGAATTGATGCAGATTCTGTAACTGAAGTTGTCTGGAGAAACATTTTTCTCTTTCATCTCTGCTAGTACCTCAGGGACCTTGTCATGCTGACCAACATTTGTATACAAGCACATCATGTCATTGTAAGTGAGCTCTGAAGTTGCAAAGCCCATCTCTTTCATTTTTTGCAAATGGGAAAGAGATTTTTCAACTTGCCGCTGCCGAACGTAGCAATTGAGGAGAGCACCGTATGTCTTATCAGTCTGGTCTTGCTCCTTCAACTGATTGAAATAGCTTTCGGCAGAAAGATATCCACGAACTCGGCCAATCAGGTCCAATTGCACCGCATGTTCGCTTGGCGAAAATATGCAGACACCGGTTTTCTTCATCCATTCGGACACCTGCATTTACATCCATCATCAATTATAAAGAACACCCCCAATAAATTGTTGAAATCCACACATTTCTAGCTCATATGATGCTATAGTCATTCTATCATTATCCACAGATTTAGATTCCTAACAAGTGAAATCATACTCCAGATTAAATAAGGGAGAAACAACATAACTCCATGGCTGAAGGTCCATATTATGTGAACTAATGAAGTTACTCAAACAAAGTCATTGAATCAAAGAATCTAAAGAAGTATTTTCTGACTTTTTAGCATAGAAAACCCGCGTACCTTCCATTTCCCCAAGCTATATCTGTCAATATAACCTCATTCTCCATAATCCTGAGGATTTGAAGTTAGCGATTGAGCTATTCACATTTTGAAAGGGAGGCTCATCCGAAAGACACTTAGTTCTCACTGTATGCATCTTTTTTCACAGTTCACTTCTTCCTACACATCCTACAGCTCAAACCAAAATATACCACATTTCAAGAAAGAAAAACTCAAACCTCAAGAGCTTGTGTGAAGCGTTTACGCTTGCGAAGGTCATGAATGATTCTCTGAAGCTCAGCGATTCGGACCTTCTTTCCCTCCTTAACCCAGCCGTCCAGCACCGGCTCCACACTGACGCTAGGATCGCCCAGAGGACTAATTTTCGCGTACAGAGTCGCCTTTTTCAATCGATTCGTATGGTAAAACCTGCCAGCCAGGGCATAGCGTGTTAAAGCTTTGGAAAAGAACTGATCCATAGATGAGATCCGCGGAGATCACGCCTTCGAAAGAAGAAAACGAAGAAGAAGAAGACGACGAGAACTGTTTCAAGTGAGACAGGGAAAACACAAACGCAACAGGAGTGGAGGTTCAAGGTTTTAGGAAGGTTTTGTTATTGGGCTTATGGGCTCGTCGAAATTACAGAATGGAATATGGGCCTACTTAAAATGGGCCGATTTTGGGCCTCAAAACGACAGCCCAACTAAAAGATACCTTACCGCACGTCGGTGATGCGCTGGTTTATTCTCAATGGTCATATTCTTGAAAACTTTCAAATTTAAATAAGTATTATTAATTTAAATACTTTATTTATAAATAAATATAACTATTATAAAAATAATAATAATAAATACGTCAAGTTATTTATTATTTTTATATTATATTATATTAATATACTTAAAATATAACTTAAAAACTAAAAAAAAAAAAGTAAATATATTAAAATCCTTTGTGAAATAAAATTAATTAAATGTGATATGCAATTAAAATAAAAATTATTTACCAAAAATGAAAAACTTTCATTATAAAAAAAGTTATAATGACATCATAAATACAATTTGTAATAATTCAATCAAGTTATAATTGAAATTTTTCATAAATATTGATATTTGTGAATTATAGTTTAAAAAACAGTATATTTACTATATTAAATATATAAATAAATAAATAAATAAATATTATATCACCAAGTTGCTGTGGTGTAGTGGTTATCACGTTAGTCTTACACACTAAAGGTCCCCAGTTCGATCCTGGGCAGCAACAAGCAAAAGTAATTTTTTTTTTAATTTTTTTTTTTTATAATTAAAAAATCCACCGAACAAAAAAGCCAAGATGTACAATTCAGGATAAAAATCTTCCCGCGAGTTTGATTCAGCCATAAACAAAGCCCAAATGATCCAACCATCCATCTTCTTCAACTGTTCCCCACCACTCATCTGTGATTATTGCAAGAAAAATCTTCTCCACCACCGCCACTAACAAGATGAAGAGCGCCACAAATGCAGAATCCAGAAGCCGAGTAAGATCGTAAACCTGTAGATTCTCTAATTTCTTCACGAACATGGCTTGTGGCGTTGTTTCCATGACGATCGTACCTCTAAGTTCAAGTTCAAGTTACAGCTCCTGCTTATCGTATGTTCGGAAGCGTCCTTTGCTCCGTAGTCTTTCCGTTGGAGTTCACTGCTCAAGTATTAGCCGAGATTTGTCTCTAACCACCGGTAATATTATCGATTCCTCTGTTTTCTTCTCTTGTTCTTCAACTGTTCTATGAATTCATGGTGCAAGAGTTTGAAGAATGTATGTATTTCAATGGCTTATGATTGCTTGTTAGTTAACATGGCCTTGGATAACTTGTGGCAGAGAGGCTAGGAAATGGTGATGCTATGACTGGAGGAGCTTTTGATTTTTATAAAGCAACTACATCTCTTACTGAAAGGTCGATCTCCACATCAAAGAAGGTCACTCTTGTAAGGCATGGTCTTAGCACTTGGAATGAAGAAAGTAGAGTTCAGGTTTGTAGTGTTCCTACTTTAATCATTGATCTTTTCGACATTGGGGCGTAATGTAGAATACTTGCTCGATTACTCGATTACTCAATACCGGTTTCCATGTGCTTGTCATGTATGTTTGGTTTATGAAATCATATACATGGATGAATCTGTAACCGGTCAAGCCCACGGCTGGTAGATATTGTCCCTAAATGAACTATGGATGATGAAAATTTGAGATTTCTATTTCTGAGGAGACGGTCAAGATTTGAACAACTTTGAACTTGAATGTACAGATTCCATTCTTCTTAGTACATGGATTTAATTTTACATTTAGCCTAATTTTTGTTGAACTAACATGCAGGGAAGCTCGGACTTATCTCTCTTAACAGAAACTGGAGTGCTGCAAGCAGAAAAATGTAGAAGAGCCTTGGCAAACATAAATTTTGATAGATGTTTTGCAAGTCCAATATCACGCGCCAAGGTTGGGTGGCATCCAAATCTCTGTGTGTGTTGTTGAGTATTATTGAAAGCAGTAGTCCCACATTGGCTAATTAAGAGGATGATCATGGGTTTACGAGTAAGGAATACTCTCTTTTTTGGGGAGACCAAAAGCAAAGCCACGAGAGCTTATGCTCAAAGTGGACAATATCATACCATTGTAGAGAATCGTGGTTCCCAACATGGGATCAGAGCCATACCCTTAACTTAGTCATATCAATAGAATACTCGAATGTTGAACAAAAAAGTTGTGAACCTCAAAGGTGTAGTCAAAAGTGACTCACGTATCGAACAAACGGTGTACTTTGTTCAATAGCTTCAGAGAAAGGAGTCAAGCCTCTATTAAGAGGAGGCTGTTCGAGGCTCCATAGGCTTCAGGGAAGGCTCTATGGTGTACTTTGTTCGAAAAGAGGATTGTTGAGAATTATTGAAAGGAGTAGTCAAACATTGGCTAATTACCAATTAAGATGGATGATCATTAGTTTATAAGTACTGAATACTATCTTCATTGGTATGAGGCTTTTTGGAGAAACCAAAAGCAAAGCCACGAGAGCTTATGCTCAAAGTAAACAATATTATACCATTGTAGAGAGTCGTGATTCCTAAGACGTGTATTCTTTTCTTTTTTCATTATGATATATTGTTTGATTAAATTGCCACTATTTCCTTGAGTGCAGTCAACTGCTGAAGTTTTATGGCAAGGAAGGGAAGAAGAACTGGTTTTTCTTGATTCTCTGAAGGAAGCCCATCTGTTTTTTCTTGAAGGCATGAAAAATGGTCTGTCCCCTGCTTGAGCATACTACAATTTTGATTGCCATTTTACTATGTTATCATGAAGAACATCATGTTTGGAAGTAACTCAAAGTTGAATGTCGCATCAGTTCATATCATGTTTGGAAGTAACTCAAAGTTGAATGTCTCATCAGTTCATATCATGTTTGGAAGTAACTCAAAGTTGAATGTCTCATCAGTTCATATCATGTTTGGAAGTAACTCAAAGTTGAATGTCGCATTAGTTCATATTATATTTGGAAGTAACTCAAAGTTGAATGTAGCATCAGTTCATACATTTAAACAAGCTAAACAGCATCATCCACAAATTCCATTGAAAACGTTTTTGGCGACTGCTCTTTTTTAAATTCTAGGAGATGAACATTTTTTTTCTTTTTGGAACTGGTTTATCTCTTGATTTCTGCATTTGAGATTTGAGACTTGAGACTTCCTTGTAGATCTTAAAATATTGCTTAGAATACGTCCCTCTGTACATTCTGTTTCGATCATAGAAATCATGATTAGAATTTGGAGGCAGTGGATGCTAAGAAGATTTATCCAAAGGAGTACACAACATGGCGAGAAGATCCTGCTAAATTTTGCGTAAATGGCGTCTACCCTCTTCGAAAAATTTGGGTAACAGCAAGAGAAGCTTGGAGGGAAATCTTGTTATCACCTGTGAGATATGTTCATTCAATCTATTCCCATCAATTAGAAGCTTGTCTGGCTGCTTTTTAACTTGTGTTTTGTTGACTATCAGGGAGAGAATTTTGTGGTGGTCACTCACAAATCTATATTGCGGGCACTCATCTGCACAGCCTTGGGGCTTGGCCCTGAGAGGTATGAACATTGTCATGAATATCCTTGTGGACCAAAATGAATTTAGGATTCCTTGTAACAAGTAATCTTCGTTGTTATATATTTAACGCCTTCAAATTCCAAAATGTTGAATAAGTTTGTGTGTTGATGGCTTTCGTGGTTTAGGTTCCGATCGGTCGAGATAAACAATGGCGGGATATCGGTATTCAAGTTCAACGAGAAAGGAGAGGCAATGCTTCAATCTTTGAATATGACAGCACACATGTACAGCGATCACACCTATTTATACTAAAACTAGGAAGTTTGTAGAAATTAGGAGAATGATACTGTATTGTTTTCTTTCTTTTTTTTTTATAAAGATGATAATTTGCATAATGAATCTCAGGCTTGTTTTGTGAGCAATATTGGCCTTTATTTAAATTATTGTGCGGAGCTCTTAGATGTTCGTGAGAGTGTCTTCATTGGTTTAGTGCCCTCTCGTGCTTGGCCAAAAGTACTCTTTTACTTCCATCATTTTTGTCCATCTAGACGTTTCATGGATAATGTCCCCTTCATAATTTTATTAATTGGTTATGGAATGCTGCTAGAGTGTTTAGTTGGTCTCTAGAACTACTATGACACTCTTGATGTACTATGACACTCTAGATGCATCAGTCCAAACCCACCACTAGTAGATATTGTCCGTTTTGGTCCATTACATATCGCCATCAATCTCACAGTTTTAAAATGTGCCTATTAGGGAGAGGTTTCCACACCATTATAAAGAGTGAATCGATGTAGGATCTCACAATCTACCCATCTTGTGTGCCAGCCTCCGCCTAGTATCTGACTTTAATACCATTTGTAACAGCTCAAGCCCACCGCCACCGCTAGCAGATATTGTCTGCTTTGGCCCATTACGTATCGCCATCAACCTCATGGTTTTAAAACACATCTATTAGGAAGAGGATTTCATACCCTTATAAGGAATGCTTCATTCCTCTTTCTCCAACGTGGGGTCTCACATAAGAACTTATTGAAATGAGTTGTTAGTTAAATAATTGGTCTTCATTGCAATTGGAGAGTTCCCTGTGAACCAGATTGTTCAGAAGTTAGAGCAACTTACACATTGAGGGGCAGGAAGGTATTGTCAATCTACCATCTACCTTAGCTTCTGCAAAATGGTAAAACTCAAGAACAAGAATACACAATCCCCTACCTTTTCTTATATCTTTGACCCTAAACCGACCGATCAGTAGTTTGTCCAGTCGATCCAATACAAGTTACGCGCAATATCACAGAGAAAGATTTCGAGAACATTTGCAAGAAGGATTGTAAAACTTACTATTTGTGAGTATGATTCAAAACTCAAGGAAGCTTTGCAATAATTCAAGTCTTATCTTACAGTTCCTCATTGCTGATGGTTGGCACTTGATCATATGTAGGACCTTGTTTATGAAAAGCTCTGGGAAGTATGCATCGACCCCCGAACCGTTGCTGCAAGAATAAGATAAGAGCTAACAGAAGACCACTGCAAGGGATGATGATGTCCCAGGCAGTGGAATAGAAGTCTAGTCTGTGGTTTGCATATATGTATGATAAGTCAAGGTACCAGCTTGAATGATGAGCCCTGTAAAGGTCATAAGCATGAGGTAGTAGACGTACAAATATGGTTCCCATATAGAAGGAGAAGGATAGAGCCCTTTCTTTAGAATCGAATATCAAGTTGAATAGGATCTGCGGTACCAGAAAACCGTCCAAGACTAGACCTGCAAAGGATTTGAGAACCTCCCAGAAAGAGTTTTGTCGGTACGAGAGCTGTCGAGTAGTATAAAACTGGTAACCTTTGTGGTTCGGTTGGAGAAATGGCATGTATGAGCTCTTGTAAGAACTTTTCCACTTATAAACGAGCCACGCGATCAAAATGCCTACTGCATACAATGGTAGAGTCAGAGAAGTAACTTTTTTCTCAGAATCCCACAAGCCCTTCTCACTTGTATTGCCCTGTCTTGATGACCAAGTGAGCTGGAGAAGACGCAGCTGCAAAAGGAAAGCGACCATTGTTACGACTCGAATGATCACTTCATTCACTTCAAGCCATCCCCCACTGCCAAGAAACACGCTCTGTTGAGTACGCCTTGATGCAAACATAGCTTCAAAGTTCAATAGAAGCGGAATCATGTGTCCCAAACACATAATCACCACCATCAAAACCGAAACGAAAGGAAGCACCTCGGGATGTTTGTTTACGTAAAAGAGTTGCAAGACAAGAAAAAGACATGCAAGTGTATTGGAAACCAAAACCATGGTGATTTCAAGGTCCATTCTCCATATGGATTCTTTAGCTTGGTTACCAGAAATCGAAACTGAAGTCAACTCCAGATTATCAAAATAAAAAGGATCCGACTTTGGCCTCTTGCTTTCAATGGTTCCCTTAATTTGATCCATACCACTTGCTTTCAAAGGTGGAAATTGGACTTTGACGACAATTTCACAGTCGAGTGTACGATTTTTCATCGACTCTCGCTGCCAGCATCCTGTCATACACAAAGAACCAGTATTCTTATCATAAATTCCTTCAGCAGAAATCTCCACATTTTTTGATGAAAGGTTTTCTCCAGCTAACTTGAAATCATAAATAGCACTGAAACTTATCCTATAACTAATGTTCATCGAGCTATGTCGATCGTTGGGCACTGGAACTGAAGAGACTCGTTGGCCCGACAGAGAAAAGTTACCCGACCACCCTTGATATACACCATACTGATACAAATGCTGACCGTAAAAGAATGGCGTTGCATAACCCCTTGCAATCTGCCCTTTCCTATTCTTTAAGGATATATAGAATCTCATGTCTGATGAATTCTCATCAGGAAATGTCTTTCCCTTACCATAAGCTTCCGTACTTCGGGGACAAGAACTTTGTTGTCCAATCTCTGTATAATCATACGTGACTCGAGAATGATCTACCACCAACATTTCATTGTAACCACGAAACCCAATTTTCGGAAAGTAACCCGACTCATTGGCAGACTTGGTGCTCCAAATTTGACCCACAACAGTACTTCGGTTTCTAATAGAAAAAACAACAGGGAATATCAGACTAAACCTTATCAAGCAATCTCCAACCGAAGCATTCGTTAACGATTGAGTATAGTTCAGGATTCGGCAGGCAACAGCACAAAGCCGATTTTCCTTCTGATCCCAAATTCCTTCAGCAATCAAGGTGTTACTAGGTACAAAGGAATATTTATTAACATGATAGCTTGAGTTAACAAAGTGCAATAACATTCGCATTTTCCCTTCATGTGTGCACTCAATTCCTTCATAATTCACTGAAACAGGCAAGGATTCGGCATTGTTGCCAAGAGGATTGCAGTTCATATCATGACAGTCACTCTCATACTCCAATTCAAACGTATCAGAAAGCATACCAATTACAGAACATACATTTTGAGATATATTCAGATCTCTATCACTTCCACTCAAGCAACCACTCTCAGGTCCGTTATCTATGAATGTATACTTGTAATCCGTAGTCCTGGCTAAACTCAAGATTGAAACAGGCTCGAAAAATTCCGGATCACTTTTATCATTCAAACTTTCCAAAGTTCCAGTAATCAAACTATGTAAAATGGTTAAATTCGTAGGAAAATTCAGCTTAAGAACCACATTCTCATACTGTAGAACGCCTGAATTCATGAAACCCGTACCTGATCCAACCATACATATCTTCCCAGATGATTGGGACCAAAATCCCTCGAGGGAAAATCCGATTCTCCGCTTCCAGGGCTGAGTCTTCGGTCCGCGATACCGAACCAATCGCAATCGACGGTGCTTGGAATCGACGGAATCAAGATACGAGGTGGAGCCTCGAAGAACCAATCTGGCTTGGAGTTTAACGACGCCAGGGGAGACGGTTTTACGGACAGAGGAAGTATAAAGAAAGAGATATCTAGGAGAAGTAAAGGGCGAACCTGGGGTTTGACCGGCGATCTTGTCGCCTCCAGAGAAGTAACTGTTCCTGAACTGGAGATTGGGAATAGCGGCGGCGAAGGAGGAGGGATCGGTGTCTAGAGGCGATTTGGGAACGAGTTGATTGCAATGTTGATCGTAAAGGGCGTCGGTATCTGGGCGGCGATTTTGGACCATGGAGGTCGTTGAAGCGACATTGAGGAGGAAGAAGAGAAGGGGAATCCATGGGAATTGAGAGGGCTTGAACAGAGAAGTGAGGCGTGGGAGGAACATGATCAAAATGGAAATGGAAATGGAGGCGATTCCGGTGAGCTACGAGCAAATGAGGGAGTTCATAAATACCGATCGGTCAAACTCCGGAAAAGCTCCAGAATCGGATCGCTAATCTCCGCTGACTTCAGCTAAGGCATAGCCAGAGCTTAGTGCAAACTGCAAACGACAAAAGCTTTGTTTTTTATTTATTTATTTTATTTTTATTAATAAATATTATTGTTTTTATAGAATATACAATTTATTATAGAAACCTAATAATATATATGTCTTATAAATTCTAATTACATAAGAATGTTCACTGTGTAAAAGATTATTGAGAAAAATATTTATTTCTAATTTCCACAGTAAACGGTTTATTTATTATAATTTAATAATAATTGAATGTGATTTTTAAATGAATTTTGTTTTTTATAATTATGAAGTTACAGTAAACAATATTCCGTTACGACATATATATATATATATATATATGAAAAAATGTTTCGTTCCTCTCTCCACTCTTCCATCGGGACCCAGTGTCCTCGCTGGCATCAAGACCCTGATCTCACAATCCACTCTCCTTGGGCCAATGTTCTCGCTGGCATCATTCCTCTCTCCAACTAACGTGAGATCTCACAATCCACTCCCCTTGGGCCCAACGACAATCCACTCCCCCTTGGGCCCAACGACAATCCACTCCCCTTGGGCCCAACGACAATCCACTCCCCCTTGGGCCCAACGACAATCCACTCCCCTTGGGCCCAACGACAATCCACTCCCTTGGGGCCCAACGTTCTTGCTGGCACACTGCTCAGTGTATAACAACCCAAACCCATCATCCACTCCCGTTGGGACCCAACGTCCTCGCTGGCACACCGCTCAGTGTATAACAGCCCAAACCCACCTCTAACATATATTGTCTCTTTAGGCCCGTTACATATCTCCATTAGTCTCACTATTTCTCAGAAGAAGAAGAAAAAGTGTTCCCTCTCTAACCAAGGTAGAATAATCGCACACTAATCCTACACAAGTTAAACCACATCTCAAAATACAAGCATCAATCACAACATTTTAAATTAAAAACATATACAATTGAAGCAATCTTGAATCTTAAGTACATTCCTAATAAAGTTTCTTTCAAAACAAAAATCTTTTTTCATGGTACAAAAGCTGGAGTTTCGTTGGAAACTCAGAAACCCAGCTCAAAGGTCAATTCTTTGCCCCCTCTGTCTTCTAAACAAAGACCCAATAACGCGTTGAAATTTGCCCATTTGACAATAAAAAATTGATCAATGAACACAGCAGTTTCCACCCACAAATACTGGTACACAGGCCTGCAATTTCAAACAAGTTTCTACTGCAACAGCAGGAGGTTACCACAATAGTATGATATTGTCCACTTTGAGCATAAGCTCGAACAATAAAGAATTTTGCTCCACAATAGTATGATATTGTCCACTTTGAGCATAAGCTCGAGCAATCAAAGAATTTGGCAGCAAAAGAACAATGAAGGTTCAAGAACAATCAAAAGAAGGGGCAGTAGGGAATTTGGCAGCAACACATAAAAACTATATTATGATTACATATAGTGTATGGTGTCTGCCCTATATACAATGAAAAATGAATGAGAAGTCCAAAACAAAAAAAGAATGAGAGAATGAAAACACTACGTAGAAATAGAATTAGAGCACTGCCTGCCTAGCCCCAGTGTTGTATCTATATATTTTAAAAGGGGTTTTAGAAAAAGAAGAACCATAAAAAGAGTATCTCTTCTCAACAAAACTTCAACCCAAATCATTCCCCTTTGTACTACCTGCACTCACTTTCCGATGACGCCTCGACCTCCTCTCTCGACTTTGCCTTGAGGAAGCCTTCCTCTGTAAGCTCGATGCTCGTTCCGATGGTAGAGAAGGTGGAAGTGGTGGTGGATGGACCGCCGTGGACACCGGAGAAGCCCTTTGTTGAAGCAAGTCTCTATGATATTTCTGCAGGTACAAGAGTTTAGAAAATGCAGTTCATCAACTGCTTCACATTCTCAGAATATACTTCATCAAAATTTCAGTAAAACATATACGCCAAGATCGAAAAGCTACCTGAACCACGAAATTCCGTCTTTCACAGTCCAAGAACATATTGACAGTCCAATTTGTTTTCGCCATTATTTTGTCCCTCACAGTAGAAAAACTAATTTGATCTCTCGACGTAAAACGGTCGACTTCGTTGAACCATAGGCAGCTGAACAAATTGCTAATAGGTACATGTTCTCTAACTATCACACAACCCTCTGGAACATCTGCAGATAATCCAACACAGACAACCTCAAGACCCTGCCGCCTTAAATATGTTATTTTACAGAGAGGGTGGGGATAACATACCACTCGTAATCGGAAGCTTGGCTTCGGAATAAGGAGTCAAACCTTCCTTTACATAAAAGTCAACCTGAAAGTCAATGGAAGCATTATCATACTTTCCAGCAGCTTTATTTGCATCAGCTTCCCGAAACACGTCAAAGCGTCTGTAATGTCTAGAAATTGCAAATGTAGAGTTTTTTCTCCACAAGAACCTGAAATTCGCAACATTTCGGGGGTTCAAAACAGAGAAATGAGAGACATCAAACCCAAAGGATAGTCATATTACAGAGGTTGTGTGAAACATTAGTTATCGTTGTTGTTGTTATTGTTACGATATCTACGAACGTTTATAGCATTGGAAAAACTAAACTGTCGTGGGACTCGATTTCTAGCATTAACTTCTTACTTCCTAATTAATACAAATAGTGAAGGATTTGAACAGGCAGCTAACTGGAACAATTTATACTGAAGGAACTTCAAAGTGGCAGACTTGGGTCCTCCAGTACATTATAATCATGAAGTGGCTTTATGCCTTTCCATCAATACAATCCTTCAGTTACTGCAACAAGAAGGGTCAAACAGATACTTAAACACAAAATTAAAGATCGATAATCTTGCTCGTTCATGCAAATAAGAGTAGGTAGATCTCGAGCAAGATTTAGTCAGCCAGATACATTTGTAACCAAAAACTTTCTCGACAATGAGAATGGATACCGCTTAATATCTTAATAGCAGGGATTAAGATTATTGAAAACTGGGGCATGCCATCACAAAATTCAATGCAATATGCTATGAGTACAGCAAGCTTTCGATGAACCTGTAAAGTTCACAGATAATCAGATTTACCTTTCAAGAATTTGATATGGGTCCACAACAAGCTCAAGTTTACCGTCGATCCAAAGAGAATATCGAGCGTTAGGAAACATTCTGTGCATCAGAAGTTTTGGAATCTGCAACAATAAAAACGCAGGCCAACGATAAGTTTAAGGCACAATTCCTTCATCGAAATTTCCAGTTTCAGACATGAAGTGATGACGTGTGAAAATGAAACGAAAAGTGAAAACCACAGTCGAAATGTCTTTCTGCTCAATCAGATGAAAAGGTTTAGGAGAGGATTATATCCTTAATTCTTAAAGCATCCATTTAAATTGAGCTATGTTAACTTAAAGTCAGAAGTTTACTTTTCCAGTACGTCTTGCATCTTTGTAAGGTAAATTATGAACCACAACGATTCTCCACAATCCAATTTTCTTGCTGCTTTCTAGGATACCAGTTTCCTTTAATGCTGTTTCTGTCTCTTCATCAATAAACATGAAGAAACAAACGGTGCCCCGGGCATATTCACTAATGTTCTTTGGCTGATTTACGACATCAAAATTTCCTGAAGAATAAAATAATTTGATGAGCAACAAATGAAATACGTTCACGGTGAAAAACAGAATCATATGAATCGTACCAAATATTGCAGATGCAACAACCACACCACGACACTGCTCCATATCATGAAGGTCATCATCATTGATATCAAAACCTGTGTTTCGACCAGGTTTGACTCCTCCGACGAACCTATCAACAAGCATACATAATCAAAGCACATAAATCCAAGATAAAGGTAAAGTGTAGGAGATATAATACTTATCACTAATACATTGAAAAAACAGAAAACCATAAGAGAACGGGATAAACAGGTCGAATGTTGTACGCCTAAAATATCATATGAGCAACCCACGCCATGTTGATGTAAACACGAGAAGAAGGATGGAGACAGAAAAAAAACTAACCCACAGTGCAGCCTCATTGACTCCCTTACATCAAAAGAATCTGTCCTCTGGGCCAAAGTAGGATATCCACCAAAGTCCGAACCTCCAAACTCTGTTTCTCTTCTTAAATTCTCCTCATAAATATATTCCAAATTTTTAACAGGTGAATACGATGAGGCGTTTGGCATCAAGGCAACAGCTTCTTCCACGGGAAGGTAACATACAGGACATGCTGAAGCATAATAAGGAAAATTTTAATAAAGGTACAAGCACTTAGAGAATCCATTGGTGCCCAAATAGTCAACAAAGAAAACAGCCAGGGAAATCGATATCACAAGTGACATACAGCAAGTGCAAGAGTATAACTCAACACACTATTAGAGGGAAACAAGACTTACGCCTTGGGCCAGTTCTCTTTTTATCTGCAGGTGGGGGAGGCAGAGTAAAATAATTACATGGGTGTCCTGGTGGAAGAGTATAACCCAGGAAAAGTGCTGGTGGAGGAAGGGAAGGCGGTGGCGGTGGCGGTGGCGGAGGAGGAGGAGGAGGTGATGCCAATGAAGATGTCTCTCTCCCCTTTGCCAAAGAATAACTATTATTATCCATAAGTTCTTCAGCTGAATGTTCCCTGAAACTCATAACTATGCTATTGTTAATACTGACGTGCTGGATATGTTGTCCTTGAGAATCCTCACCTGGAGAGTTATGATCAAAATTAAACATATCATTACAAACATACAAGAATATGCAGGTACAGCAAAATTTTGCAGGTCGGGCATCGACCAATGAACATTCTATAAGTACAAAAGCAAAATTGGGATTGGTGGTATGAACCAGCTGAATCAAAAATCTACCACAAATTAGAACTAAGTCAGATGCTATTATTAGAAAAAAGTAAAAGCAATGTCACTCAGAATATTATTCAACAAGAGCATCCAAAAACGAGTGCCAATATCCAATGATTCAATCCCACATTCATCAGCATAACAGAAGCAAAATGTTCATATAAGAAGATACACAACTTGATGAATGCCACAACATAATTCTCAGCTAACACTAAAACACAACCAATCTTATTTCTTAAACAATCCGAAAGACAAGATTCCAGCAGCAACAGCAGCAGCAGCTGACTACTAAAGACAAAGGGTTTATATATATATCTAAATGCAAAAGAGAGTCAAACCTTTGCCAACGTAGAGTACCCAGAGGAAAACTGCAGCAGAAACAATACAGAGAAGCAGCATCCCAACCTTCTTTCTACCGACGAACTTGCAGATCCAAGGAAACAAATAATCCTTCTCCTTCTCCTTCATCATTTTGGAAGGCTTTCGTGTTGTTTGGATCGGCGAAACTACGTTAATCAACTGTTTATCCAATGCCCCGTAACTCGCTGAGCGAAGTCCCAATGACCCTCCAGTCATTGTTCCTCCAAATTAACATGTGCTCTTCTCATAACCCCCTGCTAATCACTCACCCACACAAAAACCACCAAGGAAACGTCTCAAATTTGCTTCAAACCTCTAAGATTTCAAAACCCACCTCACAAAATCAAGCCGAAACTCTTCGGCTTCTCCAAATTTTCGTTTGCCAATTGGAACTCTCTATAAGAACCAAATGCAGTTCAGATTTCACAACGCCAATACAAAAGAAACTGAGTTGGCAGCAGGATTGGCAGCAGGATTGGCTGCAGGATTGAATCTATATCTCAATCTCCAATGGAAACGAGTATAAATCCCCTATATATAAGGCGATTTTGCTTGCTAACAAACGATGAATTGTTTTCCGGGAAAGATTAGAAACAGAGAAGAGGGAATGGATCTAGGTTTTTGAAATCGAGAATAATCTGGGATCACCCAAACCAAATTAATGAAGATTTTGCATTCAGTTTAAATTCGCTTGATATGAACCGGAGGTGATCCAGTGGTTGAATATTCATCCAATATTTATTTATACAAAATGCAAACTATACAACAAACGATAATTTCCGGAAGAATTTTGGGTGAAAAAAAAAAAAAAAAGTGGAATTTTTTTATTGAAGGAAATTCCATGGTAGGCTAGCGTGCACCATGTGGACGATAATCTCACCTCCAAGGTACGCATAACACCGTGCTACCTCCACTCACAAATCGACATCTGTCCTATACAGCCGTAACAATTGTCACCAAACCCATGTTAATAATGATTCATAAAATCTTTAATAATAATATTACAAAATATGCTATTCTACCCACCAATTAATTATATATTTTATTTAATTTACATTATTATTATTATTTTGGATAAAACACATTATTACATTTAAATAGTTTAAATATATATAAAAAAATCTTTATTTACATCATTATCATTTTTGTTTGTATTTAATTTAATTATTGAAAATCGAGGTCTAAACATCTATAAAATTTCGATAAATTGTTTGATTTATTTTTAGAAAAAAGAAACAGATTATTGTATTTGAATGGTTGGAATATAAAAGTTTTTTTTTCTTTTTACTTACATAATTACTAATTTTAATTATATTCAGTTTAATTATAGAAAATCATGATCTTGGAAGTTGGAATCGTTACTATTTTTTATTATTTTATTGGTAATTATATAATTGGAATATTTTTATGGTTAAACTGAATAAAATTACTTCCAAAAACTAATAGTTGTATTTTTGGATATTTTTATAGCTAAAATCAATAAAATTACTTCCAAAAATTATTTTTAGGAATATTTTTTAGTTTTCATAATATTTTTAAAATTGGTTAAAAAAATATTATTGAAAATTTTAAAACTTTTAAAAATATTTTTTAAATAAGGTATTAATAGTTTAGAGAAAAAATACCTTATTCATCAATATTTTTATTAATTTAGCTTATTTATTGAATTTTATTTTAAATTTAAATTTGATGTTGAGTATTGTTTTTTCTTTTATTTCTTTTTTTATTATTATTATATAATTAGTTTTTCTTTCATTTATTTATTTATTTAATTTTAAGAGGATAATGTTGGTTGTTATTTTACGATTACTTTTTTAAGTTTAGGATATTAAAATGAAAGTCGCATATTATATTTTTAATATAAACTTGTTCGTCTGTACTTGCACTCTTGAGTCATTGAAGTAGCTATGATCAAGTTTGAATCGGGTTGATAAATGAGATTTCTAGGTTGATTCAGATGGCTTAAAATTTTAGAATTTTAGATATTTTTTCTTAATTCGAATTCTAAAGATTTTATATCAAACTTGTGACACCGAGTAAAAGAAAGTATATGAATGAACCGAGATTATGTGAAACTCATCATGAAAATAGGACGACTAAAAAAAATTTATAAAAATTAAAATTATTATTTATACCTTAAGTATTGTTTTTATCTATGTTTGATGATTTTCTATGAATTTTTCTCGGATACATATGAGCGAAAACAAAACATGCTCACATGTTAAAATGACTAGATGCCAAATCTAAATTTCGAATTTTGGACATGAATTGTTACGGTTTTTTTTTTTAATTTTTTTTTTTGTATTTATTAGCTCATGAATTATTGATAAGATTAATTAAGTCTACCAATCACAATCCTTATAAATGTCAATAAGAGATATAACTTTATCTTTGCTATTTATTATGATGTATTTTATTGTAACTAACGTCAATCCATGATCGATATCTATCACTTATAAATTTAAATTACGACTAAGACAAGTTTATCAATCGTAACCACTATTAAAGGTCGAACTTAACGACTTAATGATCGATCGGTTGAGTTATATTTCAATCTTCATTCTCGTCAAATCCCGATTTATTTTTGCAGAATTGTTATATATTTATATATTTATTTATTTATTTATTTCAAATAATTTTTAATGGATAATTTTCAAAATAAATTCAATATTATTTTATAAACAAAAAAAAATATAATATTTATTTTTAATTTTTTTTAAGAAGCTTAAATTTCAATATTCAATAGAGTATTACAGGCATGGACTTGTCTCTATTTAGCTACAGGAGAAAAAATCTCTCTCCCCACTTCAATAAGGATTTTTCATCTAGATCGGGAACCATTTGTAACAGTTCAACACTATCTTTAGTAGATATTGTTCGCTTTAGTCCGTTACGTATTTCCGTTAGTCTCACGATAGATTCTAATCAACGCGGAATCTCACAATCACTTTTTGGAGGCCCAACGTCCTCGCTAATGCGTTTGGTGTCTAGCTTTGACACCATTTGTAACAGCCCAACACCACCTTTAGTAGATATTGTTCGTTTTAGTTCGTTACGTATTCTCGTCAGTCTCACGGTTTTAAAACACGCTTACAAGAGAGAGGTTTCCACACTTATAAGCAATAGTTCATTCCCCTCTTCAATTGGTACGAGATCTCACAAATATACAAAACATTAAATTGCTCCAAGCTAAGCCGCTCAACTTTAAAGTTCCTACGATTAAGTTGTGCACTAATACTATAGATACTAAGTTTGTTTTCACTCCCATTTTAATTTGGTTGCGATTTCATATATATATATATATATATATATATATATATATATATATATATATATTAATTTTTTATTCGGACGTCTAATATTACATTTAATTTCTAAAAACTTATTAGAATATTGATTTTTTTTTTATTATTTTTAACATTTATATTTGTCTAAGTCTATTTATACTTTTAATAAAAATTTAAATTTAATTTCATGTCTCGCTTAAAGATATTTAGTACTAAATTATAGTTTATCATATATATCATATTTGATATTTTATTATAGACAAATATCTCAATATTTATTATTATTATTATTTTAATATTTTTTAGAGAAATTTCATTGGAGGTTTTAGCAAATATTCTCAGGTAACTTTTATTTTATTTTATTTTTTTTTGTTCTTATTTTTTTAATGAATTATTTAGTTGGCGACTTTGATGATATTACCAACAAAATAATTATTTGGTATTGGCAGCTTGCTATTTTATATAGTTTTTTTTAAAAATAAATTTATTAGTGAATTATTGGAGATATTAAAAGGGGTTTGTATAAATTAATGTGAGTAGTTTAAATTTTAAAAGATTATAATATAGTTGGAATCTTCGTTTATTATGAAGAATAAGACGAGCCGTTTATGTAGTTTTTTTTTTTTTTTTTTTTTTTTTTTTTTTTTCATATTTTAAATAAATTTTTTTTTTTNATAATTTAACATCCATTTTTTTATAAGATATATAAACGTAATTAACGTGTTAAAATATTAATTTTCTTTTTAGATATTTGGAACTCAAATATATATTATTTAATAATTATTTTTGTCCTTTCGTTAAATTATAATATAATTTTATGATAGATTCTTAATTTTTTTTAATTTAATTGGTTATTAATATGTCGTTTCATTTTTTATTTTTTAAAATTTTAAACAAACACGAAATTCAAGAAAAACCAATGAAAATGATTTATTTATCAAATTTTAAAACAAAACATAAAATTTTTAATATATAGATAATAAAATGAGGAAATCCATAAATAAAAGCCATATTTATAGATTTAATTTTAAAAACAAATACCCAATTTAATAATTATTTAGTTTTTTGAAATTAATTTTTTTTTAATTAGAGGCATGAAAATGATTTATTTATTTAATTACAAATTAATTTTAATTTATGGGTTTTTGTATTTTTGCTCTTCAAATGGGTACGTGAAAATTATTTTTATTATTTTCTTTTGAGTTAAAAGTTTTAAAATTAATTGAAAAAAATGGAACTAGAGATATATATTCGAAAATCTTGTTTTTGTGGGCCGTTTACTTGACCCGGATTAGTGGGCCCAATAACGAAAGAAAAATATCATAAATAAAGCCCATTTGAAAAGCCTTAAAGAGAAAAGAGAGAGGAAGCCCGAGGCTAACAACTATACGGTACAGGCTAAAATGAACCATATCTGCTAGCGATGAGTTTGGATTATTACAAATGATATCAAAGTTAGACACGGGGCGGTGTGCTAGCACCTTGGAGCTTGAACTATTACAAATGGTATTAGAGACAAATATCTGATTGTGTGTCGCGTCTTCGGTGCGGGTGAATCATGAGATCTCATATCAATTGAAAAGAAAAACAAAACTAGGAGTGGACTATTATAAAAATAATAATAAAAAATTTCTTAACCTTCATTACTATTCTATATCCATATAATTAAAACGTTCACGTTTTGAAAAAAATGTGACAGATTTAATTAAATTAAATTTTAGCTTTGACTTTTGAACAGATGTTTGGCGGCTTCAATCTCTGAATTTTCTTAGTCAAACATTCCAATTTTTTTTTTTTAATTTTGAATATATATTTAAATGAGACGAATTTTCAAACACCATTAATTATAAATTTCTAACCTCTCTTATATATAAACATCATGTTTGACTTTTTTTCCACTCAAATTTATTTTCATTTGAAAATTTTTAATTGGACGGTTCGCCTGACTAACTAAATATCTAGTAGATATGGTTGAAAATTCTATATCATTATTAATGTCGTTATTATTATTATTATTTTTAAAAATTAATAATAATTGTGACGTTCGACTAAATAATAAAAATGAAGAGTTCATGGTTAAGAAATACATTAAAAAAAATGAATAGTAACTATGCTAACAAAATGGTCTTAAAATATTTTTAAACAAAATATAAAATTAAAATATATTTTTATGAGCACATTTACCATAATACCCTTTAACCCATCCAATCCGACGTATTTGATCCTTCTTCCCCTTTTTCTCAAATTCTTCTGTTTCATCTCTGCTCCAATGGCGGCTCTGAAACTCCCAATTCTTCTCCACTTCTTCTCCCTTCTTTTCTTCTCCATCTCCGCCGTCGATTTCGTCTTCAATGGCTTCAATTCCACCGATCTCTTCCTCTACGGCAACGCCACCGTCGAATCCTCTGTTCTTGCGCTCACAAACCAAACCAGTTTCTCAATCGGCCGCGCTCTGTACCCATCCAAAATCCCCACGAGAATCTCCAATTCCTCAACGGTTTTCCCTTTCTCCACTTCTTTCATCTTCGCCATGGCTCCTTTCAAGGATCTCCTCCCCGGTCATGGCTTCGTTTTCATCTTCGTTCCGGCCACCGGAATCTCCGGCACGGCCTCTGCTCAGAATTTAGGGTTTTTGAACTTCACGCTCAATGGAAACCCTAATAACCATGTTTTTGGAATTGAATTCGATGTGTTTGCTAATCCGGAATTCAATGATCCCGATGATAATCATGTCGGAATTAATTTGAATTCCTTGACCTCTAATTTCACCGGAGTTGCTGGGTTTTGGTCGGACGGCGGCTCGTTCAGTAGTTTCCGGCTTAATAGCGGCGGAAACTACCAAGTCTGGGTTGATTATTCCGATTTTGAGATGAACGTTACGATGGCTCCGGCGGGGATGAAAAAGCCACGGCGGCCGTTGATTAACGCCTCCCTGAATCTCTCGGAGATTTTCTTAGACGAAATGTACGTGGGGTTCACGAGCGCCACCGGCCAGTTAGTTCAAGGTCACAACATCTTAGCTTGGAGTTTTAGCAACTCTAATTTTTCATTGAGTGAGAGTTTGGTTACCATTGGATTGCCCTCCTTCATTCTCCCAAAAGACCCATTTACAAAGTCGAAATGGTTCATCGCCACCGTGACGGTTGGCGGATTTCTAGTTCTTTGTTTTATCGTTGGGACTTTGGGGATTTTGATCGCCGACCACCGGAGGAGAGCGAGGGCGAGAGCTGAAATAGAGGATTGGGAATTTGAATATTGGCCGCATCGAATCACATATCAAGAAATTGAATCAGCGACAAAAGGATTTGGTGAAGAAAATGTGATCGGAATTGGAGGGAACGGGAAAGTTCATAAAGGGGTTTTGGCCGGAGGAGGTTTAGAAGTTGCAGTGAAGCGAATTTCTCATGAAAACGACGGAATGCGAGAGTTCATATCTGAAATCACGAGCATAGGGAGATTGAAGCATAGGAATCTTGTTAGTTTGAGAGGTTGGTGTAAGAAAGAGAAGGGAAATTTCTTACTGGTTTACGATTACATGGAAAATGGAAGCTTAGACAAATGGATATTCGATTGCGACGAGACAAACATGTTGAGCTACGATGATCGAATCAGAATATTGAAAAACGTAGCCTCAGGGGTGTTGTATTTACACGAAGGATGGGAATCAAAAGTTCTTCACAGGGACATAAAAGCGAGCAATGTGTTACTAGACAAGGACAAGAATGGAAGGCTAGGAGATTTTGGGTTGGCTCGAGTCCACAGCCATGGCCAAGTGGCTAGCACGACTAGGGTTGTTGGGACGATGGGTTACATTGCACCTGAGTTGGTTCGGAGCGGACAAGCCTCAGCTCAATCAGACGTATTTAGTTTTGGTATCTTGATTCTAGAAGTGATGTGTGGGAGGAGACCAATTGAGGAAGGAAAGCCATTGTTACTAGATTGGGTTCGACGGTTGGACGTCGAAGGGGAGTTGACTGCAGCACTCGATGGGAGGTTGAGGAAGAAGGGCGGGTGGAATGAGGAGGAAGTGAAGAGAGTGTTGCATTTGGGATTGTTGTGTGCACACGTTAACCCGAACGCTCGACCGACGATGAGGCAAATAGTGAAAATTTTGGAAGGGAAGGTCAAGTTGGATGAGAATGAGAGTATAAACGCTTATTTGGTTCAAAGATTGAAATCACCCGGAATGTGGTGTGATTCAAGCGTTGGTTTTGGGCATACATTGCATCATCCAACTTTTGAGGATTTTCTTCACTCTTCTTCAACTTCCCTCTCTTGGTCTGCTTCGATCGTCGCTTCCGCTTCCAGGTGAAAGATTGAGTAATTTGATTTTTTATTTTTAATTTCATTCGAGAACTTAGTTGTTTTATGTAAATCTATACTTACGATTATAAATTATATTATTGTGTCCGTTTCATAAAATTGAAAGTTCTCACGTAATCGCCTTTGTTGAATCAAATTTAATAGGGATAAAATAAAAACTAAAGCGGTTGTAAATATTTTTAAATCAACATAATGGGTATTGAGAGGTAGGCCATGAAAATTTTGGGCTCGGAATAGAAGCCCAATAACGAACGAAGATATTATGAATAAAACCATCTTAGAAGGGTCCGATCCATGACGAACTTAGAAAAATCTAACCTAGAAATAAAATGAAGAGAAGAGAAATTGGGTCGATTCCCTTGCTCGGCCTCGACAAGGGGCCGAGACGAGACTCTTCCTCAACGGAGCCATGTGTTATGCATGTCTATGACTCGTTTGATTCGATTTGTTTTTTTGTTTTTTTTTTTAACTTAATTAGTAAATTATAAATTAAGCGATGGCATCTCACGCGCCAGAAACTGCCAAAACAGCATCAACGGCTGTGCCCGCGTAATTGCCACGTTGGCTAAAGAAATTTACAGATGATCGCCACAAAAAAAAAAAAAAAAAAAGAATAATTAAAATCGGGTAGGGAACAGGTGGGTCCCTTTCCTGCGATCATATATGATTGATTGATTGATCAACGTCACTGATTTAGCCACGTATGATGAATGAATCGAATGAAAGCCCAATAATGGTGGCCCCACCACTCCCACTGGATTAGCGTTTATAGGATAAAAATGCATCTCCCATCTGCTGCGTCCCACCCCGCTCATTCTAGGCCCCACCATTCCACACACGCACGCACGCGCGAGCGCGCACACAACAGAAGGCGGAACGTGGCCCGCTCCACGAACGCAAGCGGTCGATCTAGAAACCCGCGAGCCGATCCGACTTGCTCCGACACACGCGGCTTCCGTTTCGGCTTGGCGACTTCGGTGGCTCTATCTCGGCTTATCTGGTTGAGCTATTTTTGCTCTATTTCAATTGAAAGTTGATCAATTGATACCTTTAGGAGAGTTTAGGTTGATAATGTTTATGAACCCATGTCATGAATCCACATAGGTTATGCCATGTTTATAAGGTATGGTATAATGTGATTATGTCATGTTGTATAATCATGTTTATGATATTAATAACCTATAATGCTTAAACTTCAATGCACCACGCCATATAAGTTAGGTTATGTACCAAAGATTTGATAGGAATAATGTATGCATGATTCATAGACTCATTATGTTATAAATGAATAGAGATTTGATTTACATCATATACTTATGCCATGATTTTAAGCCACACAATCTCATGCATTTTTGTGTGTTTATATGCATCAGAATATTTTCCTGTTATGATTAATATAGACGTGCATCTTACGACATTTATGTTCACTATAATGTTATGCTGGCTCTTTCCCTTCATAGCGTTCGATAGCCCGTTAGCAAGTGCTAACCCAATGAACCATGCCTAGGAGTACATATACGAGCCCGCCTCGTAATTCCATGTATGCTGCGTAGGCCGTGTGTAAGGAAGTACTACACATTCAACTTTACTCGAACTGGAAAGCAAAGCCCAAGACCATGACATGATATTTTTAAAAGGATAGATCCCACCATATCGCACGTGATTGCATTTTTTGACCTCAACAATGAGATTACATATTGAGTATTTCTTAAAATACTCAAGCCACGTGCTACTCTTATTTTTTTCATGGTCATGTTTGTTCAGAGTGCGTTAACTGTAGCCACATGACCATATCATACCAAACTCTTTTATCTACTCTCATGTTATATTACATTTTCTGTGTGGTGACCATTCGAAAAAATCATATTACATGAATTGCCTCATAATGTACTATACCGAAGCTCCTCCCAACCAAATGTTGTAATATCTTTTGCCTACATATTTTTAATGCAATTGATATTCATAATGTTTTCTTTCAAATTATTTTTCGGTTCACGTTTTATTCTTATTATTTTCATTTATGATTTTCTTCATAATTTGGACTTATATTTTTTTGGGTCAAATTTTACTCATAACATTATTTATTATTTTATCATTATTAATATCTTTTTTTATTTGGGAAAGCATTATCTAAAAAGAATAATGGGAAAGGGAATAAATAAATAAATAAATAAAGAATTTAAAAGGTGCCATTGTGGATATTCGAGCATATCCAGATTAGGTTGATTAAATGTATCGGCATAATTGCATGTGTCCAAACTGACGTGGATCCCCGCTGTCAAGTCTACTAAAGTCCACAAGAATCAGTTTACAAGTTTGATCCATTATATCCAATAAGAATACGCCACATCATCGCCATGGAACCCACGTGTACGCGGCATATTGTTTATCCACCCGGTTCTACGGGTAGGCCCGCTTTGGTCCCAACAAATTGATATATAAACAGTCTTCCAATCCATTTAACCCCACCAACAAAATCCTGTTCAAATGGCCGGCCGGAATCTCGCC
Source organism: Cucurbita moschata (assembly GCF_002738365.1). NCBI lineage: Eukaryota > Viridiplantae > Streptophyta > Magnoliopsida > Cucurbitales > Cucurbitaceae > Cucurbita > Cucurbita moschata. The sequence goes on from NW_019268535.1 coordinate 2,283,462, forward strand.
GGATTTGAGGCTTCGAGTTTCTCCGACATGTTTTTCGGGTTCTTGGACGACGGCGAGGGGCTGTCGGCGGCGGGATTTGGGAGCAGCTTCGAGAGCCAAGAGAGTGAAACGACGGCGTTTGATGAGAATGATGAAGAAAATGAAAACGGCGTGAGCGTAGAAGAAAGTAGGATTTTCTGGGAGACACAAATGCAGATCCTACAAGTGAGTTATTTTGTAATTTTATTTTTTAAATTTTTGATAAATATTTGAGTTATTTTAATTGGGTTTTTAATCGTGATGCAGACGACGATATGTCGGACTAATTCCTTGGAATTGAAGATCAGAAACGCTACGAAAGAAGCTGTTAAAGAAATACAGGAAAATGGCGGAGCTTGTGGATGTGGAAGATCGGTCCTCGCAATGTCGGGCTGCCGGAGCTGTTTGATGAGGGAGGTTTCCGGTCACCTTCGAAATGCTGGCTACGATAGCGCCGTTTGCATGACCAAGTGGAGAAGCTCAAAGCATATTCCATCCGGTAAGCATGACATCCAACTAGCTAAACTCAATGAAATTTAGAAGTGAACACGGGTTGAATTGGAAAATCTTTTAAACAGCTTGGATTGATTGAATTGGTGACTTGAATCACTGTAATAGAGCTTTTAACCAAACCCATTTGGGTCGGATCTTTTTTTAAAAATTATTTAAAAAATTATATTTATCCACAAAATATCAAATATTTCCGCGTCATAATACATCATTGGAGTTGACACAACCAAAACAAACTAACTCGTAAACGGATTTGAATTTTTAGTTTTAAAAAATTTAACTCAACCCAAACAGAATTTTTTTTTTTAATCCAATTCAATGTTTACCGTTTGAGTGGGATAGTTTAAATTGGTAGATTCTCGAGTCACACAAACATTTCTAACAAAATTTTCGCAGAAAAGATTGAATTTTTAATAATTTTTTACTAACTTACTTTCTTTGTTTTATGGAATTGAACAGGAGAACATGCATTTTTGGATGTGGTACACAATTCAAAGAAAGGGGAGGTTAGATTCATAATAGAGCTAAACTTGAGAGCCGAGTTTGAAATGGCTCGAGCGAGCGACGACTACAACCGCCTCGTACGGCGGCTGCCGGAGATATTCGTCGGAAAAGTGGAGAAACTCCATACTATAATAAAGATGCTATGCGGCGGTGCAAAAAAATGCATGAAGGAAAAAAAGATGCATTTAGGGCCATGGCGGAAACAGAGATACATGCAAGCTAAATGGCTGAGTGCATGTGAAAGGACCATGACAATGCCTCTTCTTTCTGTTGGGCATTCGTCTGGTTGGCTTTCGAAGCCGAGAGCGTCGATGCTCACCGTTGATTTGCTCGAAAAATTGCCGAATCGGACGGCGGTTGAAGTCGTTTGATGTAAAAACTAATTGTAGAGTTGTTTATTTTGTGTTAGCCATAATCTATGATACCAAAAAACGTGTATATAAAAGGTAGAATCATATGGTTATGGTAATGTTCTTTTAAGCATTTTTTATTACAAGTTTTATATGTTCGTTAGTTACATTCCTTTTTAAATTCATCAATCAATTGGGAATCAAACTATAGCTTCTCTGTCAAAAATATATAATAAACCATAAAAATATATAATAAACCATAAAAATTTGAAATTAACATTTTTTTTTTGAACCCGAATTGAATCGGTTCGGTTTCGGATTCGTGAGACAAAATAGTCGGATTGACTTGAGCGACCCATCTAAATAAAAATATATAATAAACCATAAAAATTTGAAATTAACCATTTTTTTTTTTTTTACTCGCAGGTAATTAAGAATTGAAATTTGGGGAACGTTTATTTCGTGTGGTAAAAAGTGAGAAATGATTACAGTACTTTTTTTTCTTTGTTTGGTGGGGGCGCAACAAAAGAGGACAACGACATTTTTTTTTCTTTTTTTCTTTTTTTTTTAATTGGTTTTGTAACGAATTAAAAGGAAAAGAAATGGTTCCAATGTTCCACACCAAAAAAGGAAAAGACAAAAATAGAAAAAAAGAAAAAGAAAAAGTAATATTCAAAATATTAAATCATTTTTTTTATTCGACTCAGTAAATAATAATAATGATTAATTTTCTAACCTAATTCCATTTTCTATTTCACTTCTTGTCGGTGTGTGAAATTTTTATTTATTTTTTGTCTAGGTCCAAAAATTTTCCTCATCTTTAATTATTGATTTTTTGAATTGGTTCTTAATTCATAATTTTCCTTTTATAATGTCTTTTTGTATTAAAAAATATATATATATTTTTTTATTGAAAGAGATTAGGAAATATTCACAAATAAAAATATAATATAATATTTTATAGTATCATTTTCCAAAAAAAAAAAAAAAAAATCTTTTGAACTTAAATAAAATATTATAATCATAGTCTCAAGATATTGTAATATATACGAAGGAAATAAAATTGGTTGGAGATGAGAACGAAAGACTCCTTGTAAAGGTGTAGATGCGTTTTAAAATTTTAAGATGAAGAGTGCAATGTCGTTAACTCTTGAGGTGAAGCTTAAAGAACACAATATCCGATAGTAGTGGGCTTAGGCGGTTACAAAGCTAGAGTAAAATTAGAGAACTTACCTACTAATAGAGTTGTGTTGCTCGAGATGTTGCTCAACATTGCTAGTTCGAATCGTAATCTAGAACTTATAAAGTTTACTTCAGATTTTTCTCCGTTCATGACAAACATGAACAAATCAAAACTCTAAAATGGTTCTCGAATCCCCAAACGATGTAGTTTCAATAAAGTTGTAACTACAAATCAAATTTGGGGTAGATTTTGTTTTCTCTCCTTAAAAACTCTAAACTTTTTTTTCTTTTATATTTTTCATGAGTCCATGTGATTTTTTTTAAAAAATTTATCTTGGCCGTCAAACTTCTCAATAAAATTCGGGAAATTCGTCTATAAAAGATATTTAATTTTTGATCATGCTCGAGTGTTACAACAAGTTTTAAATACGACAACCTAAAACCCACCAAAATTAAGAAACCCTTAAATGGACAAACAAATTCAAACGGTAAAAAAGATCGAGTACTACTTAATAAATTTTTTCTTCCTCGTTTTTAAATTGTTGTTGATTAAACGAAAAAAAACCAATATAGACGAGCGAAAGAGCATGGTCAAGCGAAAAATTAACTAATGATCAGCGTGCTTAATTAATTACGCAATCAACGAAAACAATTAAAGTGACGGTAGGAAGGTATGCAGCTTACTTACATTGGTCACTTCTTAATGGAAGATATTAAACTCAATGAATACGAACTCCTTATTTAAGAAACATGAATAATGAACATCTTACTTCTTTTTTTTTTCACTAAAAAGTGTTCTTATTGAATTTCTTCTAGTAAGGTCTTCCCGAAATATATATTTTATATACAAATGAATATCTAATAAAAAGATCTCGACCTCGATATCAAATTGAATAATGGTTAACGTTAAACAAAATTCATACTATGAATATATTTCCTTGTTTAAAGATTAGTTTAACCTGGTAATTATTGATTAAATTAAAATAAAGACCTAATTTATTGAATAGAGAAAACCACCTAAAACGTCACGTTACAGTGCAAACTAGAGAAAGATTTGAACATTAAGATTTTGAAGCATTCAACCACACCAGAACGATATCATAAATCTTCAAAATCAGTCGATGTTGTAGACAAAACATTAAACATTGTATTGGACATCTTTGTATTGTGAAACAAACTTCTTCACCGTCTCACAGATCCTTTCACCTTCAATGCTTTCGGAGGTCGTTCCTTCTCCCACCATCTAGTTTTCAAGTGTCATAATACAGTTGATTTATGTAATTAATTAGAGGATAATATATATAGATTCATGTAATTAATCAGACAAATTTGATGCATTATCTTACCTCAGCTATTATCTTGTGAAAAACCCGATCTTTGACGGTTGAGTGATTGATATAGACGATCTGAGTTCCATTTTCTTGAAGCAGTTGAAGGACTTGTTTTAAAACCAAATGATAATCAGATCTAGTGGTCAAAAGAAACTCCAGCGAAGAACCCACTTGATGAGCTTCAACTTGCACCAATAATCTTGCTTTAATTTCACTACTCCTTGCACTTTCTTCTCCCAATTTCATGAGCTTCTCTTTCTTCTCTTTCAATTTCTCGACGTTCTCCTTCAATTGTTTTATGTAATTTGTGGCATTTTCTAGCTGATCTAGTAGTGTCGTTTCAGCTTCCTGCACACAACTCAATTTTCTCAGAGTTACTCAAACAAATTCTCTTATCATCCAAACACAACAGTAAGAAAAAAAAAATGAAAAAGAAACCATTGAGCTTTGATTCGGGACAAGAGAATGGAGCCTCGAGAAAAGGGCCTTCATTTCTGCTCTTCTATTTCTCTCGATGAGCTTTCGGTCGATCTTTGCTGATGATGGACTATGGATGAAGTTGTTCGCCATCTTTGGGAGCTCGAAAACCTTCAAAAATAAAAAAATAAAAAAAATGGTGAAATCACATATATATTATTTTGGAAACGTTTTTTTTTTTTTTTTTTCACTTAACTTTGAGTTCATGAACCAAAAGAAATGGAGGCTGGAGCAGAAGCATTGCAACACAAATATGGAAGATTTATAGATATCTATATATTAAATAATTGTAAAAGTGACGTAAAGAACACAAAGGGGAAGATAAAAGCAAATGGGGGTTTGTTGGTGCTACCACAACCACAACTTTGGGTAACTTTCTAACCACATCAAATCAAATCACCCCTCATGTTTGAATAAATGTTCCTGTGTCGTTTAACACGAACTTAAAATTTTTAGTACTCCTAAATTAATTTTGTACATTGTCTAAAAAATATTCTTAAACTTTAAAAGTTTCAATAATATATTTAAACTTTCAATCGAGACTTAAAAACATCACTAAACTTTCAAAAAAAGAAAAAAATATCTTTACGTTAGTTCGGGATAAAAATCATTCATATTTTGTTTCAAAAGTAACTTTGAACTTTCAAAAGTAATATTAAAAGACGTTTTTGTTCATATATTGACGGTTGGAATTTTTTTTATTAAGTTGAAGGAGTTAAGACTATTGAAAAACGATAGAGAATATTAATGAAACTTTTTCAATTCAAGGATATTTTTAAAACACTTGTCAAAGTTTAAGGACATTTTTTTAACAAAATACTAACGATTTTCCCTTCAACTGTATGAATATTTTTGAGTTTAAGGATATTTTTAAAATTTTGAAAGTTTAAGAGTACGTCAAAAAGTACAAAATTAAAGGATATTTTTATTAATTTAGCCAAAAATTAAAATGGTAGCATGTGGTAAATTTCATAAAAGATACTCTAATGTCATTTTGTTTTTGACACATTCTAATCTTAAGTTAGTGTGTAGATCGAATTAGTGACAAACTTGGTAAGGGTAGTATTTAGAGTTGTTTATTTAACATACGAAGGAGGGGTCCCGTGAGGAACGACTCTGAATGGGGAAGAGATTCTCCGTTTAAACGGGAAATGAGGGAGGGAGTAGAGTGATATTTCTCCCCATTAGATAAATGGGCGGAGATTCTCTCTCATTCTTTGTTTAAACCGAGAATGAGGGAGTGAGTGGGGAGATATTTCTCCCCGTTAGATAAATGAGGCTGGGGATAGGGATTCTATTCTCGTTCCCGTCCAGTTCTCCGACCTGCCCCACTCTAAAGAGAAACTTTTTTAAGTTTCGTCTGTGAGAATGTTTGTTTAATCTACCACACCTAAATGGTGGGAAAGTTATCTTATTTATAATCAAATACGTTACAAGGATATAGAAAGTGTAATAAATGAAAATAACAATAAATGAAAAGATAACTCTGGTAAGAAGACAAATATCTAGATATTTGACTTATAATAAAATATCAAATATGATATATATGGTAAACTGTAATTTATTACTAAATATCCTTAACACCCCATCGCAAGCTAAGCGTTGGATTTAAACGAACGTGAAGCTTGAATCTGAAAAATTTAAAGAGGTTGAGAAACACTTTTCGTGAAGATGTCAACAATCTAGTTCAGAGTAGGCGTAGAGAAACACTTTCTTGGCCATCGAAAACTGTAGAGGGATCGTCGCTCAGCGGCGATGCTGCCTTGACTTTGGCGAGAATATGTCTAACCCATGAAGAGGGATCGTCGCTTACCGACGATGCTACCTTGGCTCTGGTGAGAATATGTCAACCCAAAAAGTAGAAGGGGATACCTAGAGCAAGGGATAAAGACAATGTTGAAGCCGAAAGAGTTGCCACAGTGGGCGAAGGAGCCAATTTTGGCTAGAAGGGCGGTGGCGACTTGGTTGGCGAAGAGGCCAGTGCGGCGCCCAGATTCGAAAGGTAAATCTCTGCAGAAGATTGAACGTAAATCTCTGAAGCTTGGATCTGAAAAATTCAAAGAGAGGTTGAGAAATATTTTTCGTGAAGATGTCAACAACCTGGTTCGGAGGAGGCGTAGAGAAACATTTTCTTGGCCATCGAAAATTGAAGAGGGATCGCCGCTCAGTGGCGATGCTGCCTTGGCTTTGGTGAGAATATGTCTAACCCATGAAGAGGGATCGTCGCTGAGTGACGATGCTGCCTTGGCTCTAGTAAGAATATGTCAACCCAAGAAGTAGAAGGGGAAACCTAGAGCAAGGGACAAAGACAATGTTGAAGCCGGAAAAGTCGACACAGTGGGCGAAGAGACTAATTTTGACTAGAAGGGCGACGACGACTTGGTTGGCGAAGAGGCCAGTGCGGCGCCCAAATTCCAAAGGTAAATCCCTGCAGAAGGTTGATAGGTTAAGGTTAGGGTTTCTGTGAAGGATGAAGGGAATATTGGGAAGTAAATGAAAGAGACTATGTTGGTTGAGAGAAAATCGATTGTGTTGGAAAAGGTGAGGTTGTATGTACAAAGTATGGCGAAGGGTGATTTGGAGGTCAAAAGGGTGGAGCCGAAGAGTAATCAATCGGCTCTGCATGTGGCAGTCATGGAGACTGCCCTTGCGACGTCAAAGCCAGCAGGAGTGGTGGAAAATAAGATGAGTAGGGGATTCAGAAGCCATTGAAAATAAGAGATCGGGATTGTTAAACTGAAATGGCTCTGATACCATGAGAATGTTTGCATAATTCACCACACCTAAATGGTGTGAAAGTTATCTTATTTATAATCAAATAAATTACAAGGATATGGAAAGAGTAATAAATGGAAATAACAATAAATGGAAAGATAACTATGGTAAGAAAGCAAATATCTAGGTATTTACCTTATAATAAAATATCAAATATGATATATATGATAAACTATAATATATTACTAAATATCCTTAACAATTTCTAAGTTTCATATATCTCCAAAGATGAAGAAAGCTTTTTTATATTTCATTCTCTGCCACATGTACATCTCTAGTAGTATTGAGTGTCTCTCTAATGTAATGAGTTTTGATCTATTTTGTAACGGCCAAAGTCCATTGCTAGCAGATATTGTTCTCTTTGGACTTTTCCTTTTGAGCTTTCTTTCGAGTCTTTAAAACGCGTTTGCTAGGGAAATATTTCCACACCCTTTAAAGGGTGTTTCGTTCTCCTCTCCAACCGATGTAGGATATCACATATTTAGACTCTAATTTCTCACTATTGTATTATCAACCTAATATACAACATTACTAAAATGAAAGTAGGTGAAACAAGTGTCGAAGTGCTTAAACGAAACTCATTAGACTACTTGCCTAATGCCTCGAGTTATATACAATACATGTTATCTAACAAGATTTAGAGTCGTTTGAATTGTCTATCTATTTAAGCGTTTTTAAAACAGAGATTTGAATTTTTTTTTTTAATCCAACCTGTAAAGACGAGAAGTGCTTTACACAATAGTACGACGCATAACCCTAGGATTCAGCTACCACATATGTTAAAAGTGGTGGGTTTTCCTAGACGACAATGCTTTGTCTAACTTCACATGCTATGGGACAGGTTGCACTCTATTTGTCCCTACAACCAATAATTTCATGTTTCCATAATTGGCAACGTGGGTTATTGTAATAACCCAAAGGAAGTAAAGAAAATGAAGATTCTATTGAAAAAATTGGGAGACTGGATTACTTTCTTTCCACTTGAAGTTGGTGGAAGAATACATATTTTGACGATTCTAGGCTAGCATTTCGATTGCGGTTTGAAATTGGTTGAAGAATACATTTTTTGACGACTCTAGACTAGCATTTCGATTGATCCGACTTGGGTCTGACACTTCGACCCTTTTTACTAGAATTAGCTAGTTGAAATTATTTGGACTCAAGTTTATTTTATTTTATAGAGATTTCTTAGATATAATTAAATTTTAGAGAGCAACATTAAACTACTATCAAAGAGTTGTAGTAGCTGGGCACGTGTCATATGTGTGATATGCTCTGATATGTGATGTTACGCTATGTAATATGCCAAACAATATTATGGTATAAATGAAATGTCATGTTATGTTACGATAAACTATGTTTGTTATAAGATGCCATGATGTGCTATAATATGATATGTTAGGTCATGATATGCTATGACATGCCAGGATGAACTATGATATGTTATGTTAGGCCATGATTTGCCATGACATGCTATGATATGTTTTGAAATAAGAAAATCTTTGATGCACAATCTCTCTATGCCATGACTTAGAAGTTATGTTATGTTTAAAACAATGTATAAGAATTATGGACGCATAATTACTGGGTTTAATATGTGTTGAAAGAATGGAGGTTATCTTGCATTATTTATTACGCCAGGATGGAAAGTATGGGGACCTCATGCATAATTGAATTATGCATAATTGAGTTATATATAGCATAAATAACATAACTAACCAAATTACTCAAACTCAAATATTTCATTATCGAGTTAGGTACAATATACGTCGTCTAACTAGATTTAGAGTCACTCTAGATTACATTTCAATTGAAGTGTTTTTCAAAAATGAATTATAAACGACTATTAAAACTAATAAGTTTAAATTTATATTGAAATTACTATGACTGACCATTGACACCAATATATAGGGAGCTACTAAATGAACTCGCCGAAGTTGTAAGTGAAAGTGGAGTGGCGGTGGGTGGGAGCGAAAAATGAGAGAGATTTGGGAAGAGTAACATAAGAATATTTTGATCATTTTGATAGTCGTAAAAATTTGAGAGAGATTTTAAGTTCGAGCCTAATTATTTCTTAAACACATTTTTTTTAAAGCAATTTTTCACGAACTACAAATGAAAATAATGTGCAAACTAATTATGTCTGAAAGGTCTTTTAACCCAACTTGTAAAGACGAAAAGGATTCCACGCCATAGTACGACGCGGGTAGAACTTAAAAGAGCCAGCTATCATATCCAAGAAGTTAAACATTGATGGGGTATCCTAGATGGGAATCAACTCCACATGGTATGGGACAGGGGCTAATTGTAGCCATTCTATTTGTTCCTACGACCAATAATGGTATGTTGCCATAATAGTCAATGCCGTTTATAAGATCCATCCGTGCATGAACAGTATTGAAATGAATAGTATCACCATGTTCGGGTTGTGGTCTCTAAGTATCAACATGGTTCCAATCCATGCTCCTCACGATTTCAACATCTAAATCTATCTATGAACGTCATGTGATAGAAATTATTATTATTTTGATTATAAATCGAAAATGGAAGAAAATATAATAGAGAAAACAAGAGAGACATGAATAAAGGAAAGTCCGAGAAGTACATAAACAAGAGAGAGAGAGAGAGAAATAGATTGACAATTGAAGAGACAAGAGGTGTCGTCAAGGACCCATTTGAGTGGTCCTTGACGACAATGATCCTATTTTTTTCTTAAACAATCTTTAAAAAAAACATATTTCAAAATGATGTTATGGACTTATATGCAGAAAATAACTAAAGTAAAATTTAAATAAAACAAGGGAAAAAAACCTAATACTCTTATGTAATCTAAGGGCTACAAATAACATGAATGCATCTACACTTTCATAATATAGCACAATTTTTAATGGTACAACATGTCAACGTGATATTTTATAGCTTGACATATCTCATAATTATAACTTAACATATCAAGTTCGATAAAATACCTAACCCTCCTCAAATTGAAAAAAATGGCCTTTCATCGCGATGCTTTAGCCTTTGCAACTCAACTCGTCTTTCAATTACCTGGGGTTTCACTGTTATGAGCCATGCCTCATAGTCATTATATAAGAGGGTACAACTCCTCTTTCATTTACCTGAAAAATAAGAGTAGCATGTGGCTTGAATATTTTAAGAAATACTCAGTAATAATCTCACCGTTGGGGTTTGGAAATGCAAATACATTCCATATGGTGGGATCTATCATATTAAAAACATGGCATGACCTTATGTTGCTTTTTAGTCCGGAAAAAGTTGGATGTATAGTACTTCTCTACACACGCCCCACGCATGCGCACATGAGCCCACTAGGCGGACTCGTGTACCCTCTAAACCAGGCTCATCGAGCTAGCACTTGCTAACGGCAACAAGACACTACGGAGGGAAAGAGCCTCCACAACATCATGACAAACATAAATGTCGTAAGGTACGCATTCGTATTAATTATAACGGTGAACTATTCCGATACATATAACACACAAATGAATCAGATCCCATCACTTAAAATCATGGTATAAATCCCGATACATATAACACACAAATGAATCAGATCCCCATAAATTAAAATCATGGTATAAATTTATAATGCAAGTCATCCTCCATTTTATTTATAACCTAATTTTCTGTCAAGACTTTCGTAGCATTGCTTACATGAAATAGTCTATAAAGATTCATACATTAGAAATTATCAACATCATAACATATTATTACAATATTGCATAGTCACACTGTAACATAACTTATAAACATGACACAACTCATCGTAGCATAACGTGGCATAACATGTTATAACTTGACATAGTATTATACAACATAGCATAGCATGCAGGGGTAACGGAGCATGCATCATCATATATAATACAATTCATCCAACTAAGTCAACAGTAGAGCCACTTACTTAATTGACCTAAATCGACGTTACTAAAATCTCTAATTACTAGTCATACCCTTCAGCATGATAGATGCTACAATTGTGGGATCAACTGAGTGAGCCCATTGCGTTTCCTGCTTAAGTAACAAGATGTCCAACTTTCATGTAGTTTACTCGAGGGTCCACAGAGCTCACCACCCCAGCAACTTCCATGGCTTGAGTCGGCAGCAGCCTTGTCTACTCCTTTCCTGAAGTACACATCAATAAAAATTAGACCGATCGCCATACAAAGATTCAAATAAATGTCTCCTTGTCTCGACCACCTTAGTGAGCCTCGTTGGAAACTTAGTTGTATGTGTGACCCATGTAGTACCAAATGGCCTATGCGGGTTGTGTGTGCATAGGATCATGATCCTAACGATAACACAACATTTATAAAAAAAAAAATTACGACTATTAAATACTATTAATAAATTTAAAAATATAGTCGTCAGCTGACTCACAAGTGTTAATACTAGTAGTGTGGTGATGGTGAGTGGTTGCGGCCATGGGGAAGTAAAGGTGTAGAAGAGAAGGAAAGATCAGAGACATTTGAGGACGGTGTGAGTATTTTGCTCATTTTTGTAATCTTAAAGAATCGAAAAGGGTTTTGAGTTAAACACCATGATATAACATGCTACGACAGGTATGACAATGAAATTTTTTTTGATGCACATCTCCTGAGTAATGTTATGAATGATGAATGCATGAAAGTTTATGCATGCATGTTACCTAGAGTAATATGTGAAGAATGTGTAGAGTTATGCCGCATGAATGATTAAGATGAAAAGTATAGGGACTTTATGTATACTGTATGTTCAGTTATATCTGGATATTTTCTCTTTTATGATGAGTACGGACGCATACACTATGATGATGACGACGACTATCATGCTTGACATAATACACAAGGTCGTTGTACCTCAGGACGTCCGACTTCATCTAACTAGCCCAACCATGTAGACCCAAGGGGTGTGCGAGCCTGCCTGGTGGGCCCTCGTTCACACCTATAGGTCATGTGTAGAGAAGTATTACACATTTAAGTTGTCCGAACTGGAGGCCACCTAAGAGACTATCGTTTTAAATGATTGGTCCCTATTCATGATTGCATGTGTTTGCATTCCCTGACCCCAATAGTAAGGTCATTTATTGAATATTTCTTAAAATACTCAAGTTATGTCATACATATATTAGCAATTCTAGACCTCTAAAACATTAGAGGGTTACCTAAAGAAAATTTTGGTCACGAGGATTCAAAGTTAAAACACCTTAAAACCCTTTTCTAATACTCCATATCAAATATTTCACAAAAAAAATTACTTATTTAAATTAATTTTTTTAAAAATTTGATTGGCCCATCACTCCAATTTTATGAGAATAATGTGCAAATGCACTACTAAATTGGATATGAAAAGTGCTTTTAACCCAACTCTTTGATTCTTGACCAAACCTATAAAGACATGGGCTTTACATCACAATCACAGATTTATCTCTAAGAATCAGCTACCAAATGCAAGTTACAAGTGGTGGGGGTATCCTATACGTATGCGCTTTTGCCAAAGTTTTGTCCTTTCCGCTGCACTCTACTTGTTAGCCATAATAGCAATATACATTATAAGAGATGTCTATTTAATTTATGAGGTTAGAGTCCCATAAAAATTTGATTCAAGTGTGATGTCACGATCTCATTAAGAAGAGAGTAGATTGTGACTCTCACGTATCGATAAAAAAGGTGACAACTTTTAAGTGGCACCTTTCCAGCCACGTGAAAACAGACACAGACAGATGTCATGATGCAAACGAGGAGAACGATGTATCATCTAACTCACTGAGAAGAGTATACATTAAAGCTAAGTTGAGACACAAGTAAGGTTGGAGGGGAACGAGGCAACACAACTATCGAAAACAAGCTTGAAGAGAGCAGAGTAGGGCGCTGAGACATAATCTCAGAAATCGGGTAGAGCCCCGAGGATGGTATAACTCGATGAATTAGAACCCCTTATTTAAGAAACATGAATAACGAACCTCCAATGAAAATAATGTACAATATTTAGTTTTTTTTGGTACGATCCAATTTTAAATTTTGTCTATAAAACTTTTAAGAATACTTCAAAAAAAAAAAAAAAAAAAAAAAAAAAAAAAAAAAAAAAAAAAAAAAAAAAAAAAAAAAAAAAAAAAAAAAAAAAAAAAAA
>NW_019268535.1:2297218-2307640 GCF_002738365.1 Cucurbita moschata
AAAAAAAAAAAAAAAAAAAAAAAAAAAAAAAAAAAAAAAAAAAAAAAAAAAAAAAAAAAAAAGTTAACATTAAACAAAACTCAAATAGACATTTCCTTATTTAAAAGATTAGAAATTTGAATCCTCACCCAGAAGGCATCACAAATCTTGGAGATAACAAAACATTAACCTGTGCATGGGTCATCTTTGTATTGAGAAACAAACTTCTTCACTATCTTGCAAATCCTTTCACCTTCAGCGCTTTCAAAGGTCGTTCCTTCTCCCACCATCTAGTTTTCGGTCGTCACAAATATTCTCAATTTTCTTATTCATTACAATTGATTTATGTAAATAATTGGATGTATTATCTTACCTCTGTTATTATCTTGTGAAAGACCAAATCGGTAACCGTTGACTGATTGATATGGACTATCTGAGTTTCATTTTCTTGAAGCAGCTGGAGGATTTGTCTTAAAACCAAATGATAATCAAACCCAGTAATCAAAAGAAACTCCAACGAAGAACCCACCGATGAGCATCAACTTGCACCAATAATCTTGCTTCAATTTCACCTCTCCTTAGGTTTTTTTCTCCCAATCCCATTAGTTTCTCTCTCTTCACTTTCAATTTCTCCACGTTCTCCTTCAATTGATTTATGTAATTTGTGGCGTTTTCTAGCTGATCAGGTAGTGTCGTATCACCTTCCTACAAGCAACTCAAAATTTTTTTCGGAATTATTTAAACAAATTTTCTCATCATCTAAACATGATAAAAATACAGAGAGTAAGAAAAAAATGAAACGTTGAGCTTTGGTTGGGGACAAGAGAATAGAGGTGGGAGAAAAGGGCCTTCATCTCTTCTCTTCTATTCCTCTCTACGATCTTTCGGTCTGTTTTTGCCGATGATAAAAAATGGATGAACTTGTCCGCCATGGTTGAAAACTTTCAAAACCCTGAAAAAAACATTGTAATCTTTAAAAGAAAAAAAATAATTAATGATTATTTTCCACATGTTTTTTAACTTGAGGGGCACAGGTTCACAAACCAAAAAAAATATCGAGAATCTAGCACAAACATGACAACGAAAACATGGAAGAGTAGGGAAAAGTGAACATCAATTATCATCATTGTCCATATTCAAAATAGGGCTTTGTTGGTGCCACCACAACCACAACTTTGGGGATAAGAATTATTCTCTCTTCGTTCATAAAAGTTCAACGGAAAATGATTAACGATCGATATAATCGATCGAGAAAAAATTAACACGAGTAGTGGACTATACATTCAAAATTCTTTTAGTAATGTGAAATTATTATAAAAGATGACCTTTAAAAATACTCGAGCCATGTTTAGCATTTTTTAAAACAAATGTAGGAGTCTCATATATGGATGACGGTGTCAACTGCAAAAGCCATGAAATCAAGTCACGACAGTTAAATTTTCTCACGATAAGTCAACAACATTTTATTCTTAAACTTTGAGAAGGGACGATATGAACCAAGAGATATCAATCATACAATATACTTCAATGAAGATGTGAAAAAAATGTTGTTAAGATTATCAAAATATATTTCAGTTCATGCCACATTGAAGAAGAATGAAGCCTCGTTGTTATAAGTTTTGGGTGAATCATAATTTAGAATAATTTAGTTGGTGTTTCTTTAATGTATTTTAAGGTCTATACATAGTGGCTAACTATGGCCGTAAAGTATAGTTAATTATGATAATAAAGTAGGAAGGTTACAACTTTTTGAAAGCCTCATAAAAGGTTAAGAGTTTACATTTTATGGCTATATAATGCCATGTATGTTATTTTTGTTCGACAAACTTGAAAAATGTTGTAAAAAGAGCATTTGTGCTTTTCTTTCACCAATGACTAAATTTCTTTGCAATTGTATATAGTTTAGGTTACATGTAAAATCATTCATGCTCAACATGATCAATTTTGCTTTGTGGAATGATTCGAATCTCAAACAAGTGTTTTTGTCTTCAGATATTCGATTAATTTTTATAACGATGAAAGCATGGGAGGATTCATAGTTAAAACTAGTAAGCCTTTTTTAATATTCGATATCAAAAATTTCACCAAAAAATTACTTATTTCAAATTAATTTTTTAAAAAATTGATTGAGCATCACTCCAATTTTATGGGAATAATGTGCAAACGCACTATTAAGTTGGATATCAAAAGTGTTTTTAACCCAACCTTTTAAGATTCTTGACCAAACCTATAAAGACAAGGGCTTTAAATCACGTATTGACACAATTGAACTCTAGGAATAAGCTACCAAATGCAAGTAAAAAGTGGTGGGGTATCCTAGATGATGTGTTTTTGCCAAAGATTTGTTCAATCGACTGCACATGGCACGAGACAAGTGTGAGTTGCAGTCGGTAGGTTCTGACTCCCACATATCAACAGATAAGGTGGTGACCTTCACATGGCGTCCATTCGACTAGGTGAGAGTTAAGACAAACAAGTATAATGATGCAACTGAATAGGATGATGTATCATCCAACACACTAAGAAGAGTGTGTGTTAATGTCAAATGGAGACATAAGCAAAGATTGGAGACAATGAGGCGACATGAGTTTCGAAGACAAGCTCAAAGAGGTCCAGTTAGGACCCCGAGCCATAGTCTCAAAATTCAATTAGGGATCTGAAGATGTTAAAGCTCGTTGAATACGAACTCGTTATTTAAGAAACATAAATAATGAACATCTAATATGAATAATGAGAAAAGTTCATCTTTTATTTTAAACAAAAATTAGTGAAGAAAGTTCATCATTTAAAAATTATAGATTTGCATTTATACCTGCCTTAAAGCGTCATATTAAAATGCAAACGAAAGCGTCATATTACAATGCAAACATCGTAAATCTTCAAGATTAGTCAATGTTTTAGACAAACATTAAACGGTCTATTTACCATCTTTGTACTGTGAAACAAACTTCTTCACTGTCTCACAGATCCTTTCTCCATCAACACCTTCGGAGTTCATCCCTTCTCCCACCATCTAGTTTTCAATTGTCACAAATATTATCAACTTACTTACCCATTATAATTGATTTATGTAATTAATTAGAGGATAATATATATATATATATATATATATATATATATATATATATATATATATATATATATATATATATATATATTCATGTAATTAATCAGAAACATTTGATGTATTATCTTACCTGAGCTACTATCTTGTGAAAAACTCGATCTATGATCGTTGAGTGATTGATATGGACGATCTGAGTTTCGTTTTCTTGAAGCAGCTGAAGGATTTGACTTAAAACCAAGTGATAATCAGATCCAGTAGTCAAGAGAAACTCCAATGAAGAACCCACTTGATGAGCTTCAACTTGCACCAATAATCTTGCTTTAATTTCACCTTCTTGTGATCCCATTAACTTCTCTCTCTTCTCTTTCAATTTCTCTACGTTCTCCTTCAATTGTCTTATATAATTTGTGGCATTTTCTAACTGAACCGGTAGTGTCGTTTCACCTTCCTACAAGTAAATCAAAATCTTCTATTTAAACAAATTTTCTCATCATCTAAACAAGATAAAAATATAGAGTACAAAAAAAAAACGAAACCGTTGAGCTTTGGTTGGGGACAAGAGAATGGAGTGTGGAGAAAAGGGTCTTCATCTCTATGATCTTTCTATCCGTTTTGGTCGATGTTGAATAATGGATGAAGTTGTCCGTCATGGTTGGAAACTTGAGAACCTTAATAAGTTCTGGTTTTTTCGAAGAATAGTTAGTATAATGAAAATAGAGATATAAAAGAAAACAATGTAATATTTAAAAGAAAAAAATGGTTAAATCATATAAATTATTTTCTGACACGTTTTTTAATTTGAGGCACATAGGTTCACAAACCAACAAAAAAAAGTGTTGAGAATCTAGCACAAACATCATAGGGAACATTTGGAAGTGTAGGGAAAAGTGAGTATCAATTAAGAACATCCTTGTCCATATTCAAAATGTGGCTTTGTTGGTGCCACCACAACCACAACCACAACTTTGGGGATTAGTATTGATACTCAACTTGCATGACCTTTCCAGGTCATGTTCTTATACATTTGCATAAAACAACGAAAAATATTTGACATAAAAGTAAAATAACACTGAAAAAAATATTAAAAATGATACTCTAGACTAACCTAAGATCTACAAAAGAAAATGCAACTAATTTAATGCAGATTTTATGGATTTTATCGCGACACCGCCGTCAACCGTACAGGGGTGTCTTGCTTTTACTAGCACTATAAGAATATAACAAGGCTTGAGTATTTTAAGAAATAATCAGTAAGTGACCCACTATTAACGTTAGTAAATGCAAACACATGCAATATGAATGAAACCTATCATTTAAAATCATATTCTTTTAGGAGGTCTTGAGTCCGGAGAAGTTGGATGTGTAGTACTTCTCCACACACGACCCGCACGTGCAAGTATGAGCCCACCAAGTGGGACTCGCACACCCCCTGAGCCTGTTGGTCGGGCTAGCTCCTCTAGGCTGTAATCGAACACTTGGAGGTACAATGACTGTCGTACACCATGCTAACCATGAAGATCATTTCAATCTCACAGGGTACGAGTTTGTACTCATCATAAGAGGAAAATATCCCGACGAACGTGACAATAATGCATGAGGTTTCCATATTTTCCATGGTAAATAAGTCATGCTTGACAACCCCATTCATTTCTCACATATTTCACTCGGTAATATGCTTTCATAAATCATTTTGTTCCTGACACAACTTTCAAATCATAGTTTTAGGGGTTCTGCATGGTAAAATTCCTCATTTCAATACATATCATAGCATGTCATAACGTGTCATGATCGTATTCATATCATAGTATACCATGACATCTCATAATATAAGATAATTCATCGTAACATAATTTGACGTTTCATTTATATTACAATGTTATTTGGCATATCTTGATATATCATATAGAAGCAGATATCAAACATATCACACATATGACATGTGCAGGGTTACTGGGCACGTGTCATCATACATATCAACAGTTGAGTCACTTACTTAATTGTCCTAGGCCAAAGCTACTACTATCCCTTTAATGTTAACTTAACACTTCTCACTCAAATTTAATTTTACATTCTAACGTGAGAATTCACTCACTCAATTTTTCATAAAATAATTTAAATTTACTACTAATCACTTAAATCAACTAAACCTAATTTTTGCCTCATATAATTTAAATTTACTCTAAATAATTTAAACTTGGTAAACCTAATTTTCTATAAAATAATTTAAACTAAACCTAATTTTCTAGATTTAAACTAACTAAAAGGTAGTCATTAGACACTTCTAAAGAGTTGAAACTAGTAGAAGAGAGTCCACGCATATCAGATCCAAGCCGAATCAGCTCAAATGTCAACCTAGAGCCAGCATGAAGTGTGTTCTTCGATTGGCTTCGAACCGTTCAAGTGAGATGAATAGAAGTAAGGGACCTCCCTTTTACAGTGGAGTTTAACTCCTCACTTTCTCAACATAACCGATGTGGGACAACTTTCACTTTCCTTTTTTTTTTCTTTCTAATTTTTGGTTGTTATATCTTACACATCTAAAAGGAACTTCTATTCTTGAAAGTGTCTTAATCTTGGTTCTGTAAATAGTATTTTCCTAGTACAGAAGACCTTCATTTCCTTGGTTAAAATACTTAGTGGTCTTGTCTCGTAACTTAGGTCATCGTCTATCTGTAAGGACTCGTAATCTATGATGTGAGTTAGGTCATCCAAGTATTTCCGAAGCACAGATACGTGGAATACGGTATGAACCACAAAGAGGGACGATGATAGAACTAATTTGTATGCCACCGATCCAATCTGATCTATAATGCCAAAGGGTCTGATGAAACATGGGTTCAGCTTTCCCTTTCGTCCAACCCTTAAGACGTCTTTCATTTGGAATAACTCTATTCATTCACGTGAACATACAATCAGTACAGTCTCATTCATTCTTCACCTATTACACTCTGTCACATAAACTTTCATAAATCATTTCATTCTTCACCTATGACATATCATTAACGTATCAGAATGTTCGATGGTTATTCATAGTACAATAATTGTGGTCGGCTGCAGCCACCGTAAAAGTGAAGATAGGGAGAAAGGAAATGATAAAAGAAAATTTTGGTCATTTTTTTAATGATGAAAGTATGGGAGGATTCAAAGTTTAAACACCTTAAAACCCTTTTCTATACTCGATATCAAATATTTCACTAAAAATTTACTTATTTCAAATTAGTTTTTTTTTTTTAAATGGGTTGAACATCACTCAATTTTGTGAGAATAATGTGCAAACGCACTATTAAATTGGATATGAAAAGTGTTTTTAACCCAACCTTTTCAGATTCTTGACCAAACCAATAAAGACAAGGGCTTTACATCACATCATGACACTGATTTAACTCTAGGAATCAGCTACCAAATGCATGTTAAAAGTGGTGGGGAATCCTAGACGTATGCGTTTTTGCCAAAGCTTTGCACTCTACTTGTTATTACTGGCCATAATAATAATATACATTATAAGATCCCTTAGCTACACAAATCAACGTCGTCTAATTTGTGAGGTAAGAGTTTCGTGAGAATTCACTCCGAACGTGGTGTTACAACCTCACTAAGAAGACAGTAGATTGTGATCCCACATGTCGACAGACAAGTTGGTGACCCTCAAGTGGTGCCCATCTGACTAGGTGAGGGCTGAGATAGATAAGTGTCATGATGTTGCCGAAAATGATGATGTCTCATCCAACACACCAAGAAGAGTGTGCATTAATGTCAAACTGAGACATAAACAAGATGGAGGGAGTGAGACAACACGAGATTCAAAGACAAGCTCGAAAAGGATCGGGTAGGACAGATGACTAAAACTTCACATAACTTTTCTCCTCCATCGTATCTTTACATTCACATCGGTGGCATATAACAAAATCATTATATTGAAGTCGAGTTAAATCTCGATCTCCATATTTAATTGAAAAACTCAAAATAAAATTGTGGCTATAAAACTTTTAAGAATAGTCAAAAGAAAATTTAGTTAATGTTAAACAAAATTCAAACTAAACCATTTCATCGTTGTAAGATTAGAGATTTGAATCTATGTCTGGGCTCTCATTCTATCTAAATTAAATGGTAATTCTCGTTTAAATCAAAATAAAGACCTGATTTGTTGAATAGAGAAAACACAGAGTTGAAACCTAAAACATCACATTACAATGTAAACTAAAGAAAGTTTTGAATACTAAGATTTTGAAGCATTGAATCAAAAGAGACTGACCTCGTAAATCTTCAAGATCAATCAATGTTTTAGACAAAACATTAAGCAGTGTGTTGATCATCTTTGTACTGCGAGACAAACTTCTTCACTGTCTCACAAATCCTTTCACCTTCGGCGCCTTCAGAGGTCGTCCCTTCTCCCACCATCTAGTTTTCAATCGTCACAAATATTATCAATTTTTTACTCCTTATAATTAATTTTCTAATTAATTAGAGGACAATATATATAGATTCATGTAATTAATCAGATAAATTTAATTTATTAACTTACCTGAGCTATTATCTTGTGAAAAGCTCGATCTGCAACCGTTGATTGGTTGATATCGATAATCTCAGTTCCATTTTCTTGAAGGAGTTGAATGATTTGTCTTAAAACCAACGAATAAACAGACCCAGTAGTCAAAAGAATTTCCAACAAAGAACCTACTCGATGAGCTTCAACTTGCACAATTAATCTTGCTTTATTTTTACTAGTGATGGTACTTTTTTCTCCCAATCCCATTAGTTTCTCTCGCTTCTCTTTTAATTTCTTCACGTTCTTCTTCAATTGTTTTATGTAATTTGTAGCGTTTTCTAGTTGATCCGGCAGTGTCATTTCACCTTCCTACAAACAACTCAAAATTTTCTCGAAGTTATTTAAACAAATTTTTTCATCATTCAAACACTATAAAAATATAGAGAGTAAGAAAAAAAAATGAAAAGAAACCGTTGAGCTTTGGTTGGGGACGAGAGAATGAAGCTCGGATAAAAGGGCCTTCATCTCTTCTCTTCTATTCCTCTCTATGATCTTTTCGTCGGTTCTTATGGATGGTGGACAATAGATGAAGTTGTCTGCCATTGTTGGAAACTTGAAAACCTTAAAAACTTATGGTTTTATGTCTTCGTTAGCTTAATGAAAATCAACGTACAAAAGAAAATATTAATATTTAAAAAGAAAAAAAAATGGTTAAATCATATGAATTATTTTCCACACGTGTTTTAACTTGAGGCACATAGGTTCACAAAAAAAACCAACAAAAAGTAGTGAGATTCTAGCACAAACATGATAAGGAAATTATGCAAGTGTAGGGAAAAGTGAGTATCAATGAAGAACATCCTTGTCCATCCTCACAACGTGGCTTTGTTGTTGTCATCACAACCACAACTTTCAACAGGAAAAAGTGAAATCTCACCTCAGTTGAGGAGGGAAATAAAACATTTCTTATACCGATGCAAAAACTTTTCCCTAGCAGATGCATTGTAAAACCGTGAGGCTGACGGCGATATATAATGTACCAAAACAGACAATATTTCTTAGCGGTGGGGTAGAGATGTTACAAATGGTATCAGGTCAGGCACTGGGCTATGTGCTAGTGAGGACATTAGACCTTCGAGAGGGTGGATTGTGAGATCTCATATCGTTGGAGAGGGAAATGAAACATTTCTTATAAACGGTGTGGAAACCTCTCTCTAGCAGACGCGTTGTAAAACCATGAGGCTGATGACGATACTTAATGGGCCAAAACAGACGATATTTGTTAGCGGTGGGGTTGAGATGTTACAAATGGTATCAGAGTCCGATACTAGGTTATGTGCCAGTGAGGACGTTGAGCACTCAAGAGGTGGATTGTGAGATCTCATATCGATTGGAGAGGGGAACGAAACATTCCTTATAACAATGTAAAAACCTCTCCTTAACAAACATGTTGTAAAACCATGAGACTAACTACGATACTTAACGAGACAAAACAGACAATATCTGCTAGCGATGAATTTGGGCTGTTATACTTGACCATCTCGATAAGCCTCCTCATTGTGGATGTAGTCGTATGCATGATCTATGTGATCCCATTTGTGAAAGGTGAAAATTGATAAACAGTTAATGCACTAAGACGTGGATTTTAACCGATGAACAATTATTAAGCTATCGATTTGAATTCATATGCCAACTAAACCCTAGGGTGCTGACACCGACAATGGGAGTGGTTGCTGCCATGGAAGAAGTAAAGACGAGAAGGGCTCTACACCACAGTACGACACGACACTCAGAAACCTATAGAAGTCAGTGAGCATGTACAAGAAGTTTAAAGTGGAGGGGTATCCACTCCACGTGATATGGGGAAAGGGAGAGAGAAGCATATAAATATCAAACCAAATACAATTATTGGGTGGAAGAGAGTGAAATCCTATAAAAGGACGACGTAATAATAAACGTCACCACTAGTAGATATTGTCCGATTTTGCTCGTTACACAAAGATGTCAGCCATATAGTTTTAATATACGTTAGGGAGAGTTTTCAACTCCTTTATAAGTAATGCTTCGTTCCCCTCTCCAATCGATGTGGAATCTCACGATCCTCTCCCTTGGGAGCCAGCTTCCTCGCTGATACACCGCTCAGTGTCTGGCTTACTAATATAGTGTCAGAGTCATGCCCTAAACTTAGTCATGTCAATAGAATACTCAAATGTCAAACAAAGAATTGTGAGCCTCGAAGGTGTAGTCAAAAGTGACTAAAGTGTCGAACAAATGGTATACTTTGTTCGAAGACTCTAAAGAAGAAGTCAAGTCTCGATTAAGGGAAGGCTGTTCGAGTGTTCGAGGGCCCTGTAATGTAAGACAAGAAGGGCTCTACACTATAGTGTCAACACTGGTAGAACTCTATGAGTTGGCTATCAAATGCAAGAAGTTCATAGTGGTGGGATATTCTAGACGTGAGTGTGTTTGTCGAGGCTTTGTTCAACCCACTTCACATGGTATGGGGTAGGTGCAAGTTGAAGACACTCTATTTGTTTTAACTAATCATAATAATAATAATTTTCTTATAAGGTAGACATATCTGGTGAGGTTGAGGCTTGGCAAGAACCCATTTTAAATGTAACTGAAAATTTTTGTTTAAGCTAGAAATGAAAAAGGGGTGGAGAGATTTTCTTTGTTAGCTAAATGAGGATCAGGATGGAGATTCGGTCTTCGACCTCTGCCTCGTTTTGAGCTCGTCATGCTTCACTTTTATATATAAATATAAATATATGTATATGTAATAATAATAAGTTGGTTTTGTTTCTTAATTTATATATATATATATATATATATATATATTTTTTTTTTTTTTTTTTTTTTTTTTTTTTTTTTTTTTTTTTTTTTTTTT
>NW_019268535.1:2308342-2384247 GCF_002738365.1 Cucurbita moschata
TTTTTTTTTTTTTTTTTTTTTTTTTTTTTTTTTTTATTTAGTAAATAAATTAATAAGTGTTGTTTTTTAAATGTTGAAGATGATATTATAGTATTAAAAGTAGAATTTTTAAATGTTAGGTTGAAGTATATTTTTTTCTTCTAAAATATTTTTTAATTTATTATGATGTTTTATATTAGGGTTTAGGGTTTGTGCACGGTACCAATACCAATTAATTCTTTGCTTTTTTTACTATGCATGTGAGTGAGGAAAAATTATGCTGAAAGGACTTCTGTTGGTTTGTGGGGATAGTTTTCACTAAGCGAGGAGTAAGTAGCATGACCATATCATAGAGGATAAAGGAAAAGGTCAAAGTCATCAGGTGTAGAATCTAGATTCTGCAAATCTCACCTAAGGTCCGACAAAGCTACAAAATTGAGCAAAATATATATATGGGGCTTAGGTTCTCCTTAAGACTTGTCATGAGAGTGTCAAGAACAAGACATTGCACGGTTAAAATGTACAATCGTGATAATAAGCCACATTTTATGTGTCTAGTTGAACAAGAATGGCAGGAAAAGGGTTGAATGAAGACAACACAAGTGTGTCAAGAGTGTCAGTTTCGACAGGGTAGTTGTGCTGTCAAGATTAGATAATGTTGAGCATTGAAGCCAAAACTCCCCCAAGTGCAAGAGTGTCGTGTGTGTTACATCAGTGAGGGAGTTCTACCTATAGTAAAACAAGAACCAAAAACTCCCCCAAGTGCTAGAGTGTCGTGTGTGTTACATCAGTGAGGGAGTTCTACCTATAATAAAACAAGAACCAAGCTCATTTGCTTGAGTTTTTTTGAAGTGGACAATAGTAAATTAGAAGACAAATCAGGTTGAGTATCTTTCAAAGAACCATTCACATTAGAAGAATAGTATCAATGGTTGCAAGCCAAAGAAGCGAGGAGTCAAGTAAGACATGCACTTGTCAAATGCTAAATTGAGTATAATACAAGTCCTTATGGGGATGGCATTGTTGCAGATGAGGCAGCTGTGTTAAATGGGGGAAGAGAATAGGTCACTCATCCCATAGGAGTTTTCCAAGGAACGAGCACATTTGTATTTCGTAAGCCACCACCTTGTGTCTTATATGGGATGTTTCACAAGAGGATATGTCAATGCTGTCTAGTGAACATCAAGCTAAGTTCGAAAGGAGGGCAAGGTAGAATAAGTAAGTATTGATATATTTAAAATTACGAATTTGTAACGAGTATTGATATACTATTGATACACCACATTATATTAATACTAGAATTTACTAGAATTTAAAATGAGAGTGATGAGAACTAACTATATTCATCAAGCAAGAAAAAACTGAGAATGAACTATCTAACAACGAAAAATTTTGATTTTCTAATAATTTAGAGCTCAGCCTCGGGTTACTTTGGTTAGAAATATTTAGTTCACTTCAAATAAATGGTAAGTTACTTAAGAACTATAAATCTATTTAAATCACGGTGAAGGTAAGGTTTATTCTCAAGGAATTCCTACTCGACTTTAACAATGGTAGATAATACATGTTCACCAATCGCTACTCTATTCTTATTTAGAATTGAATTCCAAGATTTTGAAACATTCAACCAAAAGAGGACATACATCATAAACCTTCGAATCAATCAATGTTTTGTCCATCTTTGTATTGTGAAACAAACTTCTTCACTATTTCACAGATCCTTTCACCTTCGGCGCGTTCTGAGTTCATCCCTTCTCCAACCATCTAATTTTCAGTCGTCACAAATATTATCAATTTTCTTACTCAATACAATTCATCTATATAATTAATTAGAGGATAATTTATATTGATTCATGTAATTAATAGGATAAATTTGATTTATTATCATACCTGAACAATTATCTTGTGAAAAATTCGATCCGTGACCGTTGACCGGTTGATATGAACGATCTCAGTTCCATTTTCTTGAAGCAGCTGAAGGATTTGTCTTAAAATCGAGTGATAATCAAATCTAGTAGTCAAAAGAAACTCCAATGAAGAACCCACTATACGAGCTTCAACTTGCACCATTGTACTTTCTTCTCCCAATCTCATTAGCTTCTCTTTCTTCTCTTTCAATTTTTCCACATTCTCTTTGAGTTGATTTATGTAATTCGTGGCGTTTTCTATCTGATCCGACAACATCGTTTCACCTTCCTGCACCCAACTCAAAATTTTCTTGGAGTTATTTCAACAAATTTTCTCATCAACCAAACACGATAAAAATAGAGTATAGGAAAAAAAAATCCTTACGCTTTTGTTTGGGACAAGAGAATGGAGCCTCGAGAAAAGGGCTTTCATTTCCTCTCCTCTATTCTTCTCTATGAGTTTTAGGTCGGATCTCGACACAGATGGATTATGGATGGAGTTGTTCGCCATCGTTGGGAGCTTGAAAATCTTCGAAAAGTTATGGCTTTGTCTCTTTTGATATATGCAAAGAAAATATGGGGAAGAATAGGAGTAATGAAACCTTGATATTAAAGAACACTTGGTAATATTTAAAAGGAAAAAAAGATCATCAAATATGATATATTATTTTGCACACGTTTTTAACGTAAATTTAGGCACGTGCATAGATCCAAAAAAATCGAGATTCGAGCACAAACATGAGGAGGAAATTATGGAAGTATAGTTTAAAGTGAATATCAATTAGGGACATCTTCATCCTTATCCTTATCCTTATTCAAATGAGGGCTTTGTTGGTGCCACCAAAGTTAGTAGTTTAGTTGTAAGTGTAATCCCAAATGGCCTATGTTGGTTGTGGGCTCATAGGATCATGATCCCAAATGGCCTATGTTGATGATATTCTTATCTCACGATTATCTTGATAAAATATAGATACGTTAATGATGGACAAACTCATAAAAGTTATTTTTGAAAGTATACTAATCTCTTATTTTATATACAAGTTTTTACCATTTTCTCTATCTTCGAAATTCTTCTAATAATGTCAAATTATTATAAAAGACACTTATTAAACTTTATGGATTAATAAGTTCAAATTTATTTTGAAATCGCGTGATGAACTCATGGGAAATGGGAACCAGTGGTTGCAAGTAAAGTTGTGGAAGAGATGGAAAGATGGGAGACATCTGAAAAATAAAGTGTAAGGGTATTTTAGTCATTTTTATAATAATGAAAAGTCGATTCACATGTGACTCAGCCTCACCATGCAACTTGTATGTAGCTCGACAACTCTAAACGTTTTTTTTTTTTTTTTATCATTTCAACTATGGTTCAACCATTTTTTAGCTAGTTCGAGGGGTTTTTAGGTGGTTTAGGCCGGTTTAATGAATTTTTTAGGCTACTTGGGTCGATATTTAAGTTGATTTTAGGATAATTTGGTGAGTGTAGTTTTACAAATGAGTTTTAAGATCCATTCTCATCTATTGGACTGTGGAAGAATTAGGTTGGATGAATTGTTTGATGCATGAATAACACTTACTATGTTGACTAAAATTATTTGCTAATGATATGGTTATGTATATGTTATAGAAAACACCATGTTATACATATATATGTTATACGATATACCATGAATATAATTATGCATATGTTATACGAGAAATCATGAATTAGAAATGTCTAAAAAAAATATGATGGAAAAACCATGATTATAAATGTGAGATTTCACGTAGGTTGGTAAGGAGAAAGAAGCATTTTTTACAAGGGCGTGGAAATTTCTCCCTAACATACACATTTTAAAACCTTAAGGTTGACCGCGATACGTAACCGACTAAAGTGGACAATAATTGCTAGCGGTGAGCTTGGACTGTTACCAATGGTATCAGAACTAGACACAGGGCGGTGTGTTAATCAGTACGCTGGGCCACACACCGGTTGGAGAGGAGAACAGTGTGAAAACCTCTCCCTAGCATACGCGTTTTAAAATCGTGAGGCTGATGATGATACATAACAAGATAAAATGACAATATCTGCGAGCAATTTCATATTTAAATGCATCATGATTTAAATTATTGGAATTCGTGTTAGTGTTTGCATTTATAAAAGCTATTATAACACTTGGGAATCAAATGTTTTACTCGTAATGAAATGCAAGAAGTTAAAAGTGGCGGAGTATCCTAGACGATGAAGCTGTGTTAAGTCCACTTCACATGGGATGTGGTAGGTGCGAGACGCCAAAGCTTTGTTTAATACGCTGGGGTTGGTGCGAGTTGAAGCACATGCTACGAGGTAGGTGTGAGTTGAAGCCCATGGTACGAGGTAGGTGCGAGTTGAAGTCACTCTATTTGATTATGATAGACGTTAGAAACAACGGACCTCGCTCTTACAGTTTTGTTTTTAATTTTCTCGAGTGGCATCGTATCAATGGAGATCACTTTGAGTATTAGCCAACTTGGGGTTACTCTTTCCAATAATTCTCAACAATTCTTCGTTCGAAGAAAGTAAATCATAGAGCCTCTCCTGAGGCCTCCTTCTCTGACGCCCTCCAACAATCTCCCCTTAATTGAGACTAGACTCCTTCTCTAGAGCCCTCCAACAAAGTACACATTTTGTTTGATATTTGAGTCACTTTAATTACACATTTGAGACTCCCAACTTTTTTGTTCGACATTTGAGAATTCTATTGACATTGATAAGTTAAAAGGCCTAAACACAACTATTTTGTGGGAAAAATTCGAGCTTTTATTAAGACCAATCGAGAAGATTACAAGAGAGTCTATAAAGGGTACTATACTACAAATTAATAGGGTGGAAGCTTAGAGTAAGGCTAGACTATTTATTTCTAAAACATATATATACCTTTATTCTTAAAATATACCCTATTGGATTAGGGATGATATTTTAACACTCCCCCATCACTAGTTCTCAGTTGTCGTACCACACTGAGCTGACAGCAAAAGCCTTCATATTTACTAGTATTCAGCTCTTTTGTAAACAAGTTTGCCACTGGGTTATTTGTATTCTTCATTCAGGATTTTCTCTCTAATAAAATGGTAGTACACCCCCACATGCTTTGTTCTAGCATGAAATATTTAATTTTCTACTAGGAAAATTGCAGATTAGTTGTACCGACTTGTGATACCAATTGTACTCTTAAAGCTACTTGGTTTGTGTTCATGTAAATTTCTAGTCCAACTCTTCGGGCAAGTAAGCATTCTTCACATTTATCTGCCATAATTTCTAATTTTTACTTGCCGCAAGTACTAGTGGGACCGATATAGTAGTGATTTTCACCACTGGACTAAGGGTTTTATCATAGTCATACTATATTGTTGAGAAAACCCTCGAACAACCATCAAGTTTTGTATCTCTCAATTGATTCATTCGGGCGAATCCTCGAGCAACTAATCGATCAAGCCTTGTATCTCTTGATTGATCCATCGGGGCGACGCTTTATTTGTATGCTTGCTTGCAAGAGATGACTAACCACTCAAGCCTTATAACTCTAGTTCCCAGATTTGATTTTGCTTCAATGCTATAATTTCTTTTTCCATCTTCTGACAATTCGAATTTTATGGAGCTTCTTCGTAGTCTTTTCAGAAGCACCCATTTAACCAAATGTGTGTAGTTTGGATGATGATCCTCTTCCCACGTAGCATACTAAGAATTTCAAGGGATTAAACAACCTACACCAACCTTACTCTAATACCATATTAGGAGAGACAAACTTATATAATACTGTCCACTTTGAGCATGAATACTCATGATTTTGCTTTTGATTTTAACAAAATGTCTCATGTCAATGGAGATCGTATTTCTTATTTATAAACTTATGAGCTTCCCCTTAATTAGTCAAATAAAAAATATGTAAATAAAGCATTTGGGATTTGAGGCGATATTCGAACGGGCATCAAACGTGAAACTTGAAGGAAATAAAGCTCGAACCTTAGCTTTAAGAGACTGATAATATTGGTTCTTAAAATCATGCAATGCTCAATCTTGAACTTGAAGAGAGTAGTTGAAGCGACAATTGGGATTTGAGGCGGGTGAGCAACAACTTGCACTTAGGGTGCACAAAGTGCAGCATGAACTTCAGGCAAAAAGTGACACCATGAACATGAGGTGTGCGACATCTTGGAGATAATAGATATTTAGGCATCAATTATAATTTATCATATTTAATATTTTATTACCGACAAATATCTAGATATTTCACTTTCGCTTACCATAGTTATTATATTTGCCCTTTTAATTTAGATAAATATTTGTATCTATTTATTATTTATTATTCTTTCTATATTCTTATAATTTATTTTATGATTATAATGAGAGAATTTCATCACCATTTAGGTGGGGTGGTTTTAGCAAATATTTGAAAGAGCGAGATGTAGACTGACAATGGAGCCTCCTAAATTGAAATTGGAGATTGAGCGATGACAAAATCTCGGGACGATGAAGATAGAGAAACAACAAAATCTCTAGGAATGGGCCACGATGAAACTCGCAACTTAGAGATGGAGCAACAATGAAGCCTACAAACTTAGGATTGAGTGACAAAGAAAATGAGACCACAAGACTTGGAAGAAGCAAAATGCCATAGTATGTTGATCGCTTATTATTTCGAGACGATCAAAAAGTAAATGTTGAATGCCAATTTTTCGTCGATGTAGAGATACTTAACCAACCATCCCACATAAATGGTGGTGAAAGTTCTTTGTTTATAATCATTCACACAGTCTTTCAAAAACTAAAAGGTAAATATTTGCTAAAACTATCCTACATAAAAGTTGGTGAAAGTTTTTTTGCTACTAAAAGGTAAATATTTGCTAAAACTATCCTACATAAAACGTTGGTGAAAGTTTTTTTTTTGCTTATAATCATTTACAAAATCAAGAGTACTAACCGTAAATAGTAATAAAAGGCTAAATATTCTTAATCATACAAAATTTAGCAACAGTAAATTTATCCTTAATCATACACAATTTTGCCTGTAAACCGTAAATATATCCTTAATCATACAAAATTTGCCTGTAAGCCGTATTGAGAGGCTAAATATCATCAACCATACAAATTTTGCTTGGAGGACAAAATTTTGCCTGTAAACAGTACCAAGAGAATTTCTGTAAACCGTACCGAGAGGCTAAATATCATCGACCATACAAAATTTTGGCTGTAATAGAGTGTAACCCTACAAAATTTTGTCTATAAAAAAAGTATCAAATATAATACATACTAAGATTTTCTTCTTCCGATAGAATACTTCCTTTCAAACAATAAACTTAATTATCAAATTTTTT
Organism: Cucurbita moschata; assembly: GCF_002738365.1. Taxonomy (NCBI): domain Eukaryota; kingdom Viridiplantae; phylum Streptophyta; class Magnoliopsida; order Cucurbitales; family Cucurbitaceae; genus Cucurbita; species Cucurbita moschata. Next base: position 2,315,563 of record NW_019268535.1, read on the forward strand.
ATGTTGAAACGAAACACTTAATTATCAAATATTTTATGTTCAAACCAAACAAATTTGTATGGATAATTTGACCAATGTACCTCGGATTTGGTCCATTAGTGCAATTATCTCTTTCTAAAACTGGAATACTTAGAACCCGTCTGGAATGACTAAAGTCCCTAACCAGTTTGGAATATGACTTTTTTTTCAATCTTTTCAAACACAAACTTAAAATTTAGCTTTGTTGACAATGTGTCACAGGTGAAGCCGAACTAATAATGGCCATATCAAAATCAAATGGATTAACAGGTAAGGACAGAATTCCAAGCATTCAAGCCTTTGATAGTCTTCAATTCAGTCACGAGAATGCTAGAAACAAGAACAAATGAAGAACCAAAAATCTGCAAAAGTTCTCTTTTAATCTTACATTGAACCTAAAAGGAAAGAAATGCAGAGAAAGAATCATATGAATTTAGATTTGGAGGATAGAGAAGTGTGGGAATGATGAGTACCAAGCTTTTGTATCCAATGCTTTAAACCTTTCTTGTGAACTTCCCAACTTGGCTTCTGCTCTACATTCATCAATGTCCCATCTCCCCCAACTGAACTCTCAACTTGCTCTAGCACTTTCACCACCTCCCAAAACTCCGGCCGGTTCGCTGGTTGCACTGACAAACATTGCTCGATCAATCCCCGCATCACCGGAGTACACTCGCTCGGGACGACTGGTCGGATATTCTGAAACAAACAACAAGAACAGTGTTTCAGTTGTGAAGAAACAAGATGGTACAAAACAACTATTACCTTGTTAACAACTGCATAAGCTGCTTGGATTGGAGTCATATTCTCATAAGGGATTCTTCCTGCCACCAATTCCCACAGGATAAGTCCAAAGCTGTAGAGATCGACCTTCCGTCCGTAATGTTTACGTTTGATCATCTCGGGAGCCATCCATCGGTAAGTTCCGAGATCGTCGGCCAGTGTATCACAATGTGCTTCCTCACAAGCAATGCCAAAATCAGCAATCTTAAGACAAAAGTCTTGATCGATAAGAACGTTTTCGGGTTTGAGATCTCGATGAATGATGCGTTGCGAATGAATGTATTCCATTCCACGAGCAATGTCCAATGCAATGGCAATCAGTTTTTGAAGTGGTAGAGATTTGTTTTCAAGTTTGTGTAGATATGCCCTTAACGAACCTTGAGATAGATACTCTGTTATGATCCAATAACCAGGCTTTCTGCAAGCTGCTACCAACTGCAAAACAATGTGAATACAATACTTTCAATCCATAACTGATTATACAGATTCTTTCCTTTGCGACCAGAAACCGGGAACTCGGGAACTCATATCGAACGTTAAAGACAACCTAAGAACTGTAATTCAGATGAACTTGTCATGAATCAGTAGAAAGTAGTTTACCTTAATAACATTGGGATGGTGAAGACGAGATAAAAGGATTACTTCCCGACCAAACTGCTTTGTTATGCGACCTGCAAGATCGCCATTTTCGTCGTGCTTTGGTAGATTGATGACCTTAATAGCAACAACTTTGTCGAAGTAAAGTCCGTGGTAAAGGCAACTATGAGCTCCATAAGCAAATTTAAATCCAAAATACAACTTAGACAAGTCAACAGAGAATTCATCAACAGCATCAACAGCAGTGACCTTCCCTCTTTTGTGTTCAAACAATTTGGTCCAAGAACCCTCCTTCATGAACGTGGATCTCTCATTGCCTTTAAATGATGCAAGATGCCTTACAGGGCTTCTTAACTTCTCTTCCTCTGAGGAATTATGCACCTTAGCTTCTTTATTGAATACCCTTTTACCCTTCTCTTCTCTCGGCTCTCGTCTACAAGGTTGCGGAGTTGAAAATCGCTTCGAATCATTACGTGCATCCTTAAATGTGCTTAAGAGTGTAGTTTGTGAAGGTGGAGATAGAGACCTCTGCTTGTTAAGGGTAGATTTAGGATGAGAAGGAGCTGTGATAGGAAAGGAAGGCAATCTTAAGGACTCTAAACGGTAGCAAATTGTGTGGGAAAACTTGGTTCTTCTTAACCAAGAATTAGGATCTTCCTCCATGGTTTCCCAAACACTGAAAACTTAAGAAACTATTTGCTGTTCTTCTTCTTGTTCTTCTCCTCCAGCTGAGAAGAAGGCTTGAATTGATCAAAAGGGAAGTTTAGAAACAAACTAGTTTGAATCATACAGCTCTCCAAAACCCGAATTCAAGAAATCCCATGAATAATTAAGAAAACAAGAAGCAAAACAGCCACAGAAACAGAATTTCTTCGTGTTTTTAGCAGCAGAACATTGAGATGGCTAATCAAAGCCGTGAAGATCAATCAAGAACAAGATCGTTTCAACCAATAATCTCATATCCATCAGTACCAAAATCCCTTGAAACCCAATATATCCCATCAAACACCAAGAGAAAGTCCAAATCTAGGAGCTCCCAAATCGCAGTTTTCCCCCCCTTTAACCCTCCTCCTTATCTAAAAATCAACAAATTTGACCTGTTCTTCTAAACCCTAAACTTTTACCATCAAAAAGTCAAACGTTCTTAGTCTCCTCCGTCTACAAAATCCAACAGCAGAATTTCAATAAACAAACAAAGAAACGTAATAAAATAAAATAAAGGTCGCCGCTCAATCGCATTCATACTACAGATAAACCTAGTATCACATTAATCGTTGATTCACAGAAACAAGAAGAATCAATAGAAGCTGACCAGGAGATGAGCAAAAGGATGGATCCTCCGAGCAGCATTGGAGCCATATTTGAATCAAAAACAGCACAGAATCGCCGGGAAATCGGTGATTTCAGAATCGTTTGTTTCGTTTCCCTCTCCGCTTGCGGATTACAGATATTATAATTTGAAATGGGAAAGAAACGAAGAAATATAGAGAAAAAGAAGGAAGTGTGGGACGCACGCAGACGAGGAGGAGGTTGGTTCTCCGGTCATCCCGTGGAGCCTACGATTTTATTAGAAAGCGGAGCTATATTGGGAGGTGGGTCCCAGTGCGGCGCGGCAAAATGGGAGTGGGGCCCAAGGGCTAGCAAAAGTGAAGGAGAAAGTCCACGTGTCATAATCAGAGGGAATTATAAAATATCAAATCCAGCGTGGCACGTTGGTGATTGGTGGGGTACGGCCCCTACCATCTCGCCTACTCAATCAACGCTGCCAACAAGTGGGACCCAACTTGGTTTTTTTTTTTATATATTGCGTCATTATTGAATTGATACTATTATTTATTTAACCAAATTTAATTTTTAAAAATTAAATTAGTTATTCGTCGTAGAGGTGACTATAAAGGGATCAGAGATGATAATTATATTTTTCATTTTCGTCTCCAATGACTCCTTTGAATTTTTATTCCACTATCGAAATTTGAACTTTTAGAAATTATATTTAACCTTATTTATATTTTATATGAAATATTATTGAATTTATTATGAGTATCACATTTTATTTGGTTGATATTTTAGATCTTTATTTTCTTTTATCAAATAGTATTAATTTGGTTGCAATTAATTATTTAGGTCAGGTATGCTTTTGTGAGCCACTGATGGGCTTGTGTCAGAGAAGTTTTCTTCTTGGGCTGCAGTTGATACTCAAGGATGGGCCTTTTGTTTGACTTGGACATTGGGTGAAAGGCTGGATGGGTCCATACTCGCACATGTAGGCCGTGGGTAGAGAAATTAAGTACACTCTAATTATCCACTTAGAATAGCGGTAAAAAAATAGATTGCTGTGATAGGTTTCACTCATGAATTTTATGTGTTTGCATGTGCTACTTCTATTTCATGTAAAGGCACTCCTATACAGTTGATGACAGCATCGTACTTCGAGATCATGACTGGATAATTACATTTATTTTTTTAGACTTAGATTAGAATACGATGTATTTAATTTAAATGTTTATTTACTTCATTTAATATTTCGTTGTGCTATTTTAAAGATGTTTATGATAATGTTTTAACACGAAGTTTATGTCTTATAAAGAAATTCAAATGTATAGATAGGAAGAAATTTAATATTAAAAATATTTATATAATTTTTTTTTAAAAGTTGGAGGGCATTTTATTTAAGATAAAATATTATCTAAACTTTTGTGGAAGGATATTTAGAGGGATGTGAGACGGTGGACTGAAATCCGGGCACTCAAAATAATAATCCTCTACAGATGTCACATTCTTACAACAGTGGTCCTTCTCCATTTTGTTATTACTTTGAACTTCAATTTTCAAACATTGAAAATATGCAAATTAATATTGTTATTATTTGTCCCGAGAATTCAGGTGACTCGACTATATAAACTCTAAAGTTCAGTGTATTTGGCTTAGAGTAATCTCGTATTTGGTAAATTTATAATTTTTTTAGAAAACATATGGATAAAGACAAAACGTGCTTAAAAAGACAGTTGTGAGGACAATTTTCACTTTTATAAGTAATTTAAGAAAAGTATATAGTTTCTTGAAAATTCCGAGAGTAAGTACAATACATGTTGGTACGTGGGAATAGTCTAATGTCTATACAAAACATGTTTAAAATGAATTTGGTTAGTTATAAAGAATGTTCGAGACATCAAAAGTCCACCATTATTTGTTTTTTACTTCTTCTTATTGTCGGCCGTAACTTAGGGTAAAAAATACTCAAATATACCTTTATTTATTTTATTTTTTTGGTTAAAATTAATGGCAATTTTGGAGATAATTAAGGGGTATTAATAAATGACCTTTGGACTTGGTGATATTACGGAATCTGCCACGAGACTGGAAAGAAGTCAAAGTCGGGAAAACTCTGCATAGCTGTCTTTCTTATGATACCCAGCCAATTGAATACGGGATACCACTTCCACTCTCATCTCACGCGAGTGTTCTTCACATGCGGCCTTTTGCTTTTTATTTATTCTATTTAAAATAAATTAATAAAAATACTCTTATATTTTACCTACTAATAAAACTAAAAAAAATATATAAATAAATTATTTTGAAAAATTATCTTTTACTTTTAAAGAGTCTCAGGGAGACCTTTTTATTTTTTAAAATAGTTGAAAAATAGTTTTAAAATTTTCATTAATACCATTTATTTTTTTTAAAGTAAATATTGCTACGTTTTGTATATATGGATGAAATTGTTAATATCACATTTTAAATATATTATATACTTTCAAAATTAATATTAATCCTCTTAACTTTTAGAAAAAAATTAAATTTTTAAAAACGATTTATGAGATGTAAATAGACAATTTTCGTTCCTATATTGATCCTAATAATTGTTTTTGAACTTTTATTTATTTATATATATTTTAAAACAAAATACTAATAGTTTTTATTCCGAACTAAGTCAAAATTTGTATATATTATTGAAACGTTTAAAAATTTAAGGGTACCAACTAAAAAAAAATCATTCAACCGCTCAACTTAAAGAAGGTTGAAGGTAAGAAAAATGAATTCAAGAGTTACGTTCCCGGTACCTACACTTAAAAATGTAACCATTTATTTGTCCTAAATTGATAGATTCAAGCTAACTTTATCGCTCAATAGAAGATCTAGTGGGAGGAGTGGCCCCATGGTAACAATTCAAATAAAATCTATTATAAACACACTAAACTAATAAATAGTAACAAGATCCAGCTCTTACTTAGAACCTCCCCTCGAACAAAGTACGTCTCTCTGTCATTTTTACTATGCATTCGAGGCTCACAATACTTTTGTTCGATATTTGAGGATTCTATTGGCATGGCTAAGTTTAGGGGCTCGACTCTAATACCATGTTAGGAATCACGGATCTCCATAATGGTATGATATTGTCCACTTTGAGCATAAGCTTCGTGACTTTGCTTTGGGTTTCCCCAAAAGACCTCGTACTAATGTAGATAGTATTATTTGATTATAAACCCATGATCATTCCCTAAATTAGGAGACGTGGGACTTTCATCCAACAAGTAGTATTATGTTTAAAAAAATATTCATAATATTTTAAGCATAGCATTAACACCCTCGACTTTTGTAAAAACATGTTCAAAAAAGTTTTTACCATCAATCTATGAACGAAACTCGACCATCCACACAAGTTCATTAATATTTTTAAGAGGGCCGTATATTATTATTTTTTTAAAAAGTTTTTAAAGGATATTGTTCTAAACATTGAGAGATTTAAGGGGAAAGAAAAAAAAAGTGGATGCTTTGCTTAATGGTTGGTTAATTAGGGAAGGGAGCGTGTTTGGCAGGTGCGATGTTCATGATGAATCTTCAAAAATTTTCAAACTGTACAGTAAAACAAAAATGACAAATGACCAACAAAATCAATCCAACCCTCCCTCAACCCCACGCCTCTGATTCTCAACACCTTCCCCTGTTCTCTCTCTCTCTCTCTCTCTCTCTCTTCCCGTCTCTGCAACCTCTCTACTGATCACAACCCCATCAATGGAAGCCTCTTCAATTCACCAACAAAACCCTTCTCCGCCGCCTCCAAAACCCATCACTCGATCCGAATCTGTAAACCCATATCCCACTACCTTCGTCCAAGCCGATTCCTCCTCTTTCAAACAAGTAGTTCAAATGCTCACCGGATCTCCTCAAACTGCTAAGCAAGCTTCTGCTAAGCCGGTTTCCGGTGGTTCCAACGCTGATTCTGTGTCGAAAACGCACATTCCGCCTATGAAATCGTTGCCCAAAAGGCAGCAATCTGGGTTTAAGCTCTATGAGCGGAGGAACTCCTTGAATAAACTTAAAATTAACCCGTTGATTCCGGGGTTTGGTTCGAGTTGTAACTCTGGGTTTTCTCCGAGAAACCCTGAGATTCTTTCTCCTAGCATTTTGGATTTTCCGGCGCTCGCTCTTAGTCCGGTCACGCCGCTTATTCCTGACCCGTTTGATCGATCTGGGTTGGCGAATGCGAAATCGGAAGCTGAGGCGGAAGATAAAGCGATTAAAGAAAAGGGGTTTTACTTACATCCATCACCGACCACTACACCTCGAGAATCTGAGCCTCGGCTGTTGCCTCTGTTCCCATTGACATCGCCTAGAGTTCCAGGTTCTTCTTCCACTTCTTGAATTCCTCTTTTGTTCTTTTTTTTTTTTGGATTTTGATTTTATATGTTGCTGCTGAGTGATAATGTTTGTAATGATGTATTTCCCGAGAATGATAGATGATTACTGCTTCAATTGTAAAATTTGGTGTTCTGAATCTGTTCTTCTCATGAAAAAAGAATAAGAACTAGCCTCATTTTCTCCCTTGTTTGTTCCAAGAGCTGAAGATTAATGATTGTTCTATGGATTTTTCTTCAAACCCATTACAGTTTACATACAATTTCAGTTTCTATAATAGGAGGGATCTTGATTTAGTGCAAATCCTGATAAATCTTTGTTCGTAAATTTGATCTGTCTATCATTATTACTGCTCAGCTCATCTTGTAGTCAACACTCACCACTCAATAAATGTAACATAAATGCGAAGACTAATTCGGTTTTGGGTCATTTTTAAGGCAATGTTAGTGTTAGTAGAGGTGAATAAAGAAAAAGGAAGGTCTTGTGCGTGTGGAATCTTGACATTTTGTTACCTTTTGTGTTGTATCTTGTAAGCTTTTGTCGTTTCTAGCTTTCTTTCTTTCTTCCTCTTTCCCTTTTCCTTTCCCCTCCTTTCAAAGCCTGAAGTAACTTGTGATCATTTGACATGATAGGATAGAAAATTCACCCTCAAATGTTGGGAGAGAGTCCTACGTCGGCTAATTAAGGAGATGATCATGGGTTTATAAGTAAGGAATCGGGAGAGAGTCCTACATCGCCTAATTAAGGAGATGATCATGGGTTTATAAGCAAGGAATACATCTCCATTGGTAATACGACCTCCACAATAGTATGATATTGTCCACTGAGTATGAGCTCTCGTGGCTTTGCTTTTTGTTACCTCGAAAGGCCTCGTACAAATAGAGATGGTATTCCTTACTTATAAACCCATGATCATCTCCTTAATTAGCCAATGTGGGACTCCCTCCCAACCATCCTCAACAGGTTCGTGATTCCTAATAGGGACCCCATTTGAATCCGGTGAAGTTCATTAGCTGGGCAATACAAATCTTATCATCATAGTGTTGTTGGGGCAGCTGACAATGAAGGAACCCATCCCCATGGGTCAACCCAAGTGTGATGAGTTACTCTCAAGAACAGGTCATTACAACTGTTTATAAATGAGGAGTTTCCCTGTCAGATAAGGTAGTCAAATGGGGACATTGGACTTAGATGCATAGCTTTGAATTTGAACTTGGGTCCGGTGGATCATTAAATGGGTAGACTTGGTTGGGGCCCTTGAAGGCGAAGGGCATTGTGGGTGTGCTAAAGTGAAGCGATCATGGGGAAAGGTAGTGGTGCTTTTAATATCTTTTCTGGAGTCTTAACACTTACGCTGGCCTACTTGGCTTGACTCTGAACAGTCCTCTCAAAGTAAATGGGGACACGGGAAAGTGAAGGAAGGAAGGAGGGAGAGGGGTAAGGCAGAAAACATGGGTGTCTTTGTCAGTGCTGTTGGTTTGTTTGTTTCTTTGACTCGTTGTTTTTATATGTTTAGTAGTAGTTGTGGTGTTTCTTGTTGGTCTGCTTTGCTTTTGTAGACTTTTCGACACTCCCATGGTGGGGTGTCATTAATTGCAATCGCGAAAGTTGATTATTAGTCTAAGTTCACCGCTAGTAGATATTGTCTTTTTTAGATTTTTTCTTTCGGATTTTCTCTTAAAGTTTTAAAACGCGTCTTACAACCGTGAAGTTGATAGAGATGCGTACCGGGCTAAAAGCAGACAATATCTGCTAGTAGTGGATTTGAGCTGTTATAAATGGTATCAGAGTCGGTCACTAAATGGTGCGAGGTATTGGTCGGAGTAGGACTAGACGTGTTTGAAAACCATGAGGTTGACAATGACACGTAATGGGCTATATCGGACAATATTGCTGGTGGTGGGCTTGAACGGTTACAAATGGTTTCAGAGCTAGTCACTGGATGGTGCGAGGCACCGGTGGGAGTAGGGCTAGACCCTCTCCATAATAGACGCATTTTAAAACTGTGAGATTAACAGTAATACGTAACGTGACAACCGTGGACAATATGCGGTTCCTTTTTATAGTTTCTACCCTTCAACCACATCATAATTCTTTTCTTTACAAATTTACGCCCAAATATCCGCTGACACCCTATATTCTCTCTCTCTCCCCTGTTTTTGTTTTTTCTTTGATCTTTATTCCCATTTTATGGACTTTTTATCATATAAATGAAAGTATCGATGATTCGTCCCAATTCAATTCATATGGTTTGGGTTGAATTATGAGTTATTTTAATTGAATTTCACGTAAATAAAAATTTTATGGATTGGTTCATGAATTCTTTTGGAACTAAATTAGGTTTAACGGACCGACTCGAATTTATTTTTAATTTTAAAATATACATGTAGAGATATTTTATGGTTGGATTGGTCTCATTTCTATGTAGAGATATTTTTCGTGCATTCAATCTTTTCATCGTAATGTTTATCGTGAAATATATCATTTTTGTACTAATTGGATTGATTTTTCAAAAGAGTTTGTCTAATAAATATAAAACCTTGGTCTATGTCTTTATTTAAATTTATTGCTTACTTTGAATGGTCAATAATGTAAGTAGTCGTTTTCGAACATGTGGCATCATTCAAAAATGTAATCGGAGTCTTGTATGATAGCAACCGTGACACCTTATTGACTTTTGAATTGCTATCACATTAACTGGTATGAAAATTTAAACGTTCGATATGAAAAAGAGCAAGAATATATGTCAATTATCACTAATCTATGCTCGTTATGACTATTAGTTTTTATATCTAATTTAACAAGCCAGACGTAATTCCAATATTTGGTGCACTTTATGATATACTTTAACCTGTTTAGATATACTTATAATCAAGAGGTTAGAGACTCGAATCTTTCTATCTTCACTTGATGAATTTGTACATAACACAGTAGGATAACTCCGAGTAGGGAATCTTGTTGCGACCCAGTTCCCGTCCAATTAAATTGAATGGAGAAGTCGTCATAGTTCCCGTCCCACTCGTGGACATCTCTAGTGGTCGATATGATAGAGGCCAAACACATGGCCTGATCCTCATCTACATTGATCCTCATCTACATTCGTAAGATAATTGGGCCTTTAAGGTCCAAATTCCCCGAGAGAAAATGCTATAATAATTTAACTATCGAGTCAACTTGACCAACTGAATTAACTCGAATATTTGATGTTTGTGACTGATATAATGATGCGTTGTGACTTGTAAATTTTTTATATTTGATTTTTTTAAATAATTAAAAAAACAAGCTGACAACTCAATCCAAAAATCGACGGTTGGATGAGGTTAGATTGTGAACTATATTCAGATTGTTCGGGTCACTAATCCAACTAACCCTAAATTTTATATTGATCTAAAATATTTCTAGAACCCAATTCGTGTAAACCCGAACAGGTGACAGTGATATCGTAGATAGAAATTGTTGAATTTAAAACCTTCAAATATTATGTCGTCATTGAGTGGGCCCTCCTGACTGTAATCAGATTTAGACTATCCATAGACCAGAAGAAATTAGGGTTGAAAATCTACACCTTTCTAGGGTTAAGGTTCTTCAACCTTCCATCTCCTGGGCCCCATTTCTGATCAACGGTTGTTAACCTTAACAAAGCATCATCATGAAATCCAACGGCTGTGAATGTAGAGCTCACCATCAACGCTCTTTATCACTCCGTAGACAATTGCAGCCCAATGATCATTGTACCCGTAACCACCTTACCATCCATGCGGCGTTTTTATTTTCCTTTTTTTTTTTTATAAATGTTAAAACTTTATAACAAAATATTTAAATTAACAAATAATTACTTTATTATCCTTAAACAAATTATTTAGCGTTTAGATAACCATATGAAAATATCGAACATAAATTTAAAATTATTTATAAAAATTAAATAATTAATAATAATTAATGTCTTATTTACTTAATTACGTTAACAGAGTTAAAATTCTAAAACGTCCACATTTATTTATTTTAGTCTATGTATTTTTTAGGCTAATGAGAGGGGTTAGCTTGGATTACAAGTAATCTTGTGTAACTAGTCAATGAACATGGCTACTACTTATCCTTCATTTTTTTAGTTTTCTTTTGGGACTTTTCTATGAACAATTAAAAAAATAATCCCACTTGGTATATAAAATTGCTTATAATAATTACATTTTCATGATTAAATTTGAATTTTCGTTTTTACAAGAGGCTGGTTTTGTTATGAATCACGGTTTAGCAGGTGAATTTGAGAGAAGAAACGACTGGTCTCGGCCTTTTTTGATCTTTGATCTTTTTCCTTTTTTTATCGACACCCTTTTGCTTTATCTGTTTTTTTTTACTGCGTAGAGGTGTCGTGGTCTTCTTACATAGCTTTCGATTCGCGTCTCTGTGTACCCTCCAAGTGTGCGCTTTTGGCTGGAGAATCTGTTTTGGCCTCCTCTGCTTCAAATATGTTTGCTCTGATTCTTTAATGGCGATGATCGATTTTTGCCTAATTTCTACGAGGTTTGTTTATTGCTACTATCCATTTTTTTTACTTTGTTTTTTTGCCCTTTTGCTTTGTGATCTTCTTGGGACGGCTGTTCTTTACTTTACTTCATGTGGGGTTTCTTATAATCTATTTCTGGTGTTTGATTCAGTGTTCTTCTTCTTCTACAGAATTCGTGTTGAGTTTTTGGGGATACCCCAGTAGTCATAGGGCGTTGATTTTCGTCTGGACTTCAATTTTGGCTTCTGGGAATGGATTTTTAAGTGTAGGGTTCTGTAGTTGGAGTTTAGTTCTTTGTTTTCGGATGAATTTTGGGATGTTTCTTCATTATGTTCACGAATTGTTCTTTGAGTTCTTACTTACTCAATAACTAAACGAAAATGAGAGGATAGTTTGAATCTTGCTGCGCATCAGAATGATTTGAAGTAATTGAAACTAGGAGTGGAGCTAGAAATTTTTGTAATGGGTGTAGTGTTGACCTTCCTTTGTCTTTGGCTTCACCCTTGCTTGATATGATGTCTTTGTAAAGATCCCACGTTGGTTGGAGAGGGGAATGAAGCATTCCTTATGAGGGTGTGGAACCTTTCCCTATTAGACGCGTTTTAAAACCATTGGCGATGTGTAACAGGCTAAAACGGACAATATTTGCTTGCGGTGGATTTGGGCGGTTAGAAATTGTATTAGAGTTAGACATTGGGCGGTGTGTCAACGAGGACGTTGGGCCCCCAAAGAGGGGTGGATTGTGAGATCCCACGTTGGTTGGAGAGGGGAATAAAACTTTTTTTTTATAAGAGTGTGGATACTTCTCCCTTGTAGACGCGTTTTAAAACGGTGAGGCTGATGACGATATGTAACGGGCTAAAGCGGACAATATCTGCTAGTGGTAGCCTTGAGATGTTACAAATGGTATTAGAGCCAGACAATGGGCAGTGTGCCAGCTAGGATGATGGGCCTCCAAGGGGGGTGGATTGTGAGATCCCACATCGGTTGGAGAGGGAAACGAAGCATTGTTTAGAAGGGTGTGGAAACCTCTCCCTAGCAAGCACGTTTTAAAACCGTGAGTCTGACAACAATATGTAACGAGTCAAAGCGGACAATATTTACTAGTGGTGGGCTTGAGATGTTACAAATGGTATCGGAGCTAGACATCAGATGGTGTGCCAGCGAGGATGCTAGGCCTCCAAGGGGTGGATTGTGAGATCCCACATCGATTGGAGAGGAGAACGAAGCATCCTTTATAAGGGTGTAGAAGCCTCTCCCATAAAACCGTGAGGCTGACAGCAATACGTAACGCATTAAAGCGGACAATATCTGCTAGCCATGGGCTTGGGCTGTTACAATACACCCGATTTTGTACTTCTTTTTCCTTCCTTTCTTTCCTCTCATTGTTTCACTTCTCACAGGTTAACTTACATGACAATATAATACACTTGATGTTCCAAAGGTAGTGTACCTTGAAATCAGCTGCTCAATTTTAACCATGGCTACCTCTGCAAATCAAAGCAAAAAGGAGAGCTTGCTTAATGAGGTAATTTATTGCATAAGATTTCATGTTGTTATGGTTGCTTCATGATGTGAATCATTGCAGGTTGTGAGCTTGGAAAAGCAGTTAACAGCATCAATCCTTTCCAAAGGGATATTACATTCAGATGTCAAAGATCTATACTACAAAGTTTGTTCAATTTATGAGAGAATTTTCATTAATGAACATGAACAATTAGAGCTTCAAGATGTGGAATATTCTCTATGGAAGCTTCATTACAAGCTTATCGACGAGTTTCGGAAGCGGATAAAGAGAAGCTCTGCAAATGTAGAGAGCCCAAAGTTGGGGACAGGACAGAATTCTAATGATGCACAGCGAAGTAGTAGTAATCATATTGCAGAATTTAGGTCGTTTCTGTTGGAAGCAACAAAGTTGTATCAGAAACTGATCGTGAAAATCAGGGAGTATAATGGTGTTCAAAAAGAAGGCTTGTTATATAAGGCTTTTGGTGTCTCTAAGGGCATTGATCCAAAGAGAAAGAAGACATGTCAATTCTTATGTCACCGTCTCTTAGTTTGCCTTGGGGATCTTTCTAGATACATGGAACAGCATGAAAAACCAGATGTCCATTCCCATAAGTGGTTAGCTGCTGCTACTCATTACTTAGAAGCAACAATGGTTTGGCCTGATAGTGGAAACCCCCATAATCAGGTGATCTTTTTTATTACTGCAGAAAGGAAATACGTGAGATTCCACATCGATTGGAAAAGGGAATAAAACATTCCTTCAAAGGGTGTGAAAATCTTTCCTTAGTAGACTCGTTTTAAAACTGTGAGGCTGACGATGATACGTAACAGGCCAAAGCGGCATATCTACTAGCAGTGGGCTTTGGTTGTTACAAATGGTATCAGAGCCAGACACTGGGCGGTGTGTCAGCGAGGACGCTGGGCCCCCAAGGGGGTGGACTGTTGATATCCCACATTGGTTGGAGAGGAGAACGAAGCATTCCTTATAAGGGTGTGGAAACCTTTCCCTAGTAGACGCGCTTTAAAACCGTGAGGTTGACGACGGCACGTAACGGGCCAAAGCGGATAATATCTACTAGCGGTGGGCTTGAGCTGTTACAAATGGTATCAGAGACAGACATCAGGCGTGTGCTAGCGAGGATGCTAGGCTCCCAAAGGGGGTGGATTGTGAGATCCCACATCGGTTGGAGAGGAGAACGAAGCATTTCTTATAAGGATGTGAAAACTTTTCCCTAGTAGATGTATTTTAAAATTGTGAGGCTAACAGCGATACGTAACGGGCTAAAGCAAAAAATATCTACTAGCGGTGAGCTTGGGCTATTACAAATGGTATTAGAGCTAGACACTAGGCGGTGTGCCAGAGAGGACGCTAGGTCCCCAAGGGGGTGGATCGTGAGATCTCACATCGGTTGGAGAGGGAACAAAACATTCCTTATAAGGCGTGGAAATCTTTTCCTAGTAGACGCATTTTAAACCTGTGAGGTTGACGGCGATAGTAACGGGCCAAAACGGATAATAACTACTAGGGGCGAGTTTGGGCTGTTACAAATGGTATCAAAGCCAGACATTCGATAGTGTGCCAATGAGGATGCTGGACCCCCGAGGGGTGTGGATTGTGAGATCCCACTTCGGTTGGAGAGGGGAACGAAGCATTCCTTATAAGGGTGTGGAAACCTTTCCCTAGTAGACATGTTTTAAAACTGTGAGGCTGATGACGATGCATAACGAGCCAAAATGAACAATATTTACTAGCGTGAGTTTAGGTTGTTACAAATGGTATCAGAGCCAGACACCGGGCGGTGTGCCAGCAAAGACGCTAGGCCCCCAAGGGAGTGGATTGTGAGATCCCACGTCGGTTGGAGAGGGGAACGAAGCATTCCTTATAAGGGTGTGGAAACCTTTCCCTAGTAGACATGTTTTAAAACTATGAGGCTGACGACGATGCATAACGAGTCAAAATGAACAATATTTACTAGCGGTGGGCTTAGGCTGTTACAAATAGTATCAGAGCCAGACACCGGGCGGTGTGCCAACGAAGACGCTAGGCCCCCAAGGGGGTGGATTGTGAGATCCCACGTCGGTTGGACAAGGGAACAAAGCATTCCTTATAAGGGCGTGGAAACCTTTTCCTAGTAGACATGTTCTAAAACTGTGAGGCGGACGACGATGCATAACAAGCCAAAACAAACAATATCTACTAGTGGTGGGTTTAGCCTGTTACAAATGGTATCAGAGCCAGACACCAGGCGGTGTACAACGAAGACGCTAGGCCCCCAAAGGGGTGGATTGTGAGATCCCACTTTAGTTGGAGAGGGGAACAAAAATTTCTTATAAGGGTGTGGAAACCTTTTCCTAGTAGACGCGTTTTAGAACCGTGAGGCTGACAGCGATACGTAACGCGCCAAAGCAGACAATATCTACTAACAGTGGGCTTGAGCCGTTACAAAATCATCTTATGAACTCTTTTTTCCAATCATGATATGAGATAGTATAATATGTTTTACTCAAACTGTTCATAGTTTCTTTCCAGTTGGCTGTATTGGCAACATATGTTAATGATCAGTTTCTCGCTATGTACCACTGTGTGAGAAGTTCTGCAGTCAAAGAGCCTTTTCCAGATGCTTGGGACAACCTTTTGTTACTATTTGAAAGAGTAAGACTCATTTAGTTTCTATCTTACCCTCTACACCTTTTTTGGTTGTTTTTACCACGTTTTAACTATGTGACCTTACAGAATAGGTCATCTCTTATGCCTTCCCTATCTAGGGACGCCGAGTTCGATTTCTTGAGACCGTCCGAGAAGTGCTGTTTAGAAATCAAATCACAAACCAAAGATGATCATAAGTCTCTAGAGACAGACTTGTTTTCTCTGCTCATCAGAACATTGGCTTTCTTTTTCATAAATTCGAGGTATTTTAGTCGCTCAACGTTCCGTATATATATACATTCATATTGTTTTTAGTCCAAGAAACTCCTAATTCATGCATACATGACTTTGTGCAACATTAGGAATGCTTTGCTTATAAAGTTGTTTAGCTTGTTAGAGTCAACTTGATACTCTATGTTGCAAGCAAGACTGATGATACTTAAGAGACTGGGTTATGGAGCCATGCTGCTTTTTTATAGCTCATTTAGTTGTTATAGATAGGAAAACTATATATGGAAAATGATCCTATATCGTAAACGACTATTTATAGTAAAAAAGCTAGTATAGATATACCGTAGATGGTTATATCTGGTAAAACTATATATAGTAAACTAAAACTATATATATCCTTTAGGCCGTGCTTTGAAGATGTACTTTCTGCATTTTCTGTATCCTCTCTTACTTAGTATACATACCTGAAGTCTCTCTCCTGTTTTTTGTGTTCATCTAGATCGAGTGTGTGCGTTGTTGTACGATCCTTACTGTAAAAAAGTGACTAAAGTGTCGAACAGAGGGTGTACTTTGTTCGAGGGCTCCAGAGAAAGGAGTTGAGCCTCGATTAAGGGGAGACTATTCGAGAGCTCCATAAGCCTCAGGGGAGGCTTATAGTGTACTTTGTTCGAGGGAAGGATTGTTGAGGATTATTGGGAGTGAGTCCCACATTGGTTAATTTAGTGGAAGATCATGGGTTTATAAGTGAGGAATACTATCTTCATTGGTGTGAGGCCTTTTGGGAAGCCCAAAGCAAAACCATGAGAGCTTATGCTCAAAGTAGACAATATCATACCATTGTGGAGAGTCGTGATTCCTAAGTGTTCATCTAGATCGAGTGTGTGCGTTGTTGTATGATCCTTACTGTAACAGCCCAAACCCACCGCTAACAAATATTGACCTCTTTAGGCTTTCCCTTTTGGGTTTTCCCTCAAGGTTTTTAAAGTGCGTGTGTTGGGGAGAGGTTTCTACTCCCTTATAAAGAATGTTTCGTTCTCCTCTCCAACTGAGGTAGAATATCATAATTAACAGTCACTTAACGTTTTCTTTGCTTTGCCAATTCCATGTCCACCATTTTTTTTTCTGAGTTCTAACATTTCTTGATGGATTTCAATACATTACAGTTTGGAGCAATTCACAAGTACATTTTCATCTATGATGAGATCGCTGGATGAACTCTTGTCTCTAGATGATTCTGAATTAAATGTTTCATTAGAGTCGTACGACGTTTTGGATTCAGTGCGAACCGGCCCTTTCCGAGCCATCCAAATTGCTTCCGTATTCATCTTCATGGTACAGAATCTTCTCAGTAAAGCTAACCTGAATGATATGCAGCAACTTGAGCTAACCCACTTGGCATTGGTTGCTACCTTTATTGTCATGGGACGTCTAGTCGAGAGATCGCTGAAGGCGAGCCAATGGGAATCATCCCCTCTTTTACCTGCAGTGCTCGTTTTCGTGGAATGGTTACCAAGCGTTCTTGATGAAGTAGTAAGATATGGTTCTGATGCAAAAACTAGAAGCTCCATGTCTTACTTTTTTGGTGCTTATGTTGAGCTTCTACAGAAGCTGAATGTTCATACAGCTGAGGCACATTGTTCTCTTGCTATCCCTCTGTGGGAAGATTATGAGCTAAGAGGCTTCACTCCTTTAGCTTTTGCACATGAACCATTGGATTTCTCATCGCACTGGGAACACATCGACAACTTCGAATTCGGAGCTGAACACCGCGCTTATCGCATAACGGTTGCGGCTACTAAAATTTCGGATATCGCTAAGGATTATCCAGAGTGGATCATTCATGACAAAGTAGAACAAAATGAACTTCCAGATAAGAAAGAACTGGAAGATGAAGAAGTCATTCTTTTCAAGCCCCTCACGAGATACAATTCGGCACCAATCTCTATTGCAGGGAGCAATGAAGCTTCACCGAAAAGCACAGAGGCTCAGACTATATCTTCCGATGAATGTTTGAGGCGTGCCACGTCGCTACTTATACAACAGACGCAGGGCCAGACCGATCCCTTTGCTTTTCATAATCTCAGCAGAAACAAGCCATTTGAACAGCAGCATGATGTTTCAGAAGGCACCATATCAACTGGCCCTCCTTCACTTAGTGCCTGGGTGATCAATAAAGGTTTTACTTTTAACCCTGTTACAGAGAAAGGGCCTGGTTTGCAGCCCATCGATGAGTTAACTCTGGCATTCGTGAACGGTCTTAAACTCGACAATACCGAGAATTCTGCCTCGATTCCGAGCTCGAAATCTGGAAAATCCGACCTTTTTCCACCTCCTCCCTATTCCACCCCAGTACCTTCAGCTCCTTATTTACCTGATGATGCTGTTTGGACTAATGCTACCAATGCTAACATCTCTAGGGACATTGTCCAAAATGATACATTTTCAGGAAGTGCTTATTCAAATTGGACTGCCCCTCAAGCTACATATGAGTATGGTCCCGTGTATCCGTCATCACATCGAATGAGTTCTTCGGAATGGCTTCGTCAATATCGGGAGAATCAAGTACGGGCACCTCCCTACAATGCTTCTGGAAACGTTATGAACTTGCAAAGAAATGATACTTCAAGGTATGAACATTTGTATCCAACAATGAATATGGAGAGTTCATTGCGTTATCCAGCTTTCCCTGCAGCTTACAGCACGAATGAGAACCAAAAAAACATGTTTTTCCATGGTTATGTAAGGCCAAACCTGTATGGCTGCGGTGTTATTGATTTGAGAAGTGAGCAGCCACCGGTTCTGCCGTATCTAAAAGATAAAGAGTGGCAGCTGCAAAAGGATGCTGGTAATAGAAATGCTACCTATATGGGGAATTGAGGATTTTCATAGTTTTGTCTATATTCATCGTTTACTCGAACCGAAAACTTGAAACTGTCTAATGAAAGCGTTTGCGTTTGTATGTACGTGTATAGAAAGTCGAAAAAATGATCTCAAGTAAATGTATATTAAGGAATTGTCTCGCCTCGACATTGTAGAAGATCGTTTCCGTTTCTTAAAAGATATGTGAAAGCGGACCTTCATGTCTGGTGATATAACGTGTCCTTGAGTTTCATTTACGACTGACCTAAAGTTAAGTCACGTTCAATGAAATCTAGTTTCACAAAGTTGAACTCGAGTGCAGCTCATGCTAGTGGAATATTGTTTTTTTTTTTTTTTTTAATTTAAGTAAGCATCTCAATTACTGTCACGTTATTTTAAGTTACGATATCTCTGTTGGTATGAAGTTTTTTAGGAAAATCAAACGTAAAATCATGAGAGTTTATACTCAAAGTGAACAATATCATACCATTGTGGAGGGTCGTGGTTTTTAACATGATATTAGAGTCATGCTCTTAACTTAGTCATGTCAATAGAATGCTTAGGTGTCAAACAAATAAGTTGTGAGCCTTGAATGTGTAATTCAAGGTGACTTAATATCATACTATTGTGGAGGGTCTGTGGTTTTTAACCTGGTATTAGAGTCATGCCCTTAACTTAGTCATGTTAATAGAATGCTTAGGTGTCGAATAAAGAAGTTGTGAACCTTGAAGGTGTAGTCCAAGGTGACTAAAGTGTCGAAAAAAAGGTGTACTTTGTTCAAGAGCTCCAGAGAAAGAGTCGAGTCTCAATTAAGGGGAGATTGTTCGAGAGCTTCAAAGAAAGAGATATCAGGGGAGGCTCTATCGTGTACTTTGATCGAACGGGAGGATTGTTAAGGATTACTGGGAAGAGTAGTCTATAAGTAAAGAATACTTATGCTCAAAGTAGACAATATCGTACCATTATGAATGGTCGTGGTTTATCATGTTAATTTATAGTTTAATATTTTAAATTATTTCTACTTCGAAAATAATTTAAAAAATATTAAAAGAAATATTATAATTTTTGAAACCATTAGAGGGATAGTGCCCTAATCATGGGCTGAATGCTGTGTTCTTAGGAGGGAAGGCGGACCAAGTCGATCAACAGAGCCCATTAACACCGAAGGGAAGGGTTCGAAATCGATCCTCGAAGAACAAACACAGCTTCTGATGAATCTTCCAAAGCAGCCGCAGCCAGTTTGATCTCGTTCTGGCCGTTCCATATTTCCGCAATGGCAGGACACGATTCAGGCGATGGAGAAGTATCTTCAGCACAAGCAGTTTTGCTCGGAGCCTTAGCCCCTGGGGTCAACGTTAGTTCAATTTCATCTTCTATTTTCCAGTTCCCCTCCCCTTTGCAAATCCATTCTCCAATTGAATTCCTGTTTTCTTTACCTTATGAAATCAGGGTCCTACATGGACTACGCTTAAGTCGGCGTTTCTGATGCTGGGTCTGTGTCTTGTCCTGATGCTTAGCCTTGCATTCTCTGCCAGTGATTCTTGGTTGATTCTTCATGTTACGTTCCTAGTGGTTATAACTGCGACCCTTTTCTTGCTCCTTAACTGGTATGTTCAACTTTTTACATTCTTTCATATCGTTCTGGTTCCATTTTTGTTACAATTTAATTTTGTAACAACTTAGTCCTACTTTAAACTTTGTGAATTTCTAACAATTTGATCCAAATATGAAGAACATTGTTAAGATTTAATGAAATTTTGTGGGTATATAGATCTAAAAACTGATTAGGGACCAAAGTAGTTTCCAAACTAAGAATAAGTCTGTTACATAACAAGAATCAGATGGAACTGTTCAAGGTAGTTGATAAGGGATTAGTAAGATTCGGATTACCTCGTTAAGAAATATTTCAAGGTAAGAACACTTGTTTGAGATTCGAATCACTCGATCATATTGAGCTTGAATGATTCTAAACATGTAACCTAAACTAAATAGAATTGTAAAGAAATTTAGCCCTAATGATAAAGAATAAAGTAAGATTCAAATTACTTGTTGATTGAATATCTCTAGACATGAACACTTATTTGAGATTCGAATCACTCCAGTAGAAAGATTGATCATGTCAAGCTTGAATGATTCTAAACATGCAATCTAAGCTATATATAATTGTAAAGAAACATAGTCATTCACAAATGCTTTTTTTATTGCATTTTCCGAGTCTTCTTTATAAATATAACATCCATGACTTTATATAGTCTCAAAATGAAAGTCCTTGACCTTCCATGGAGTATTTCAAGAGTTGTAACCTCCATACTTTAGGACCATAATTAGCTACTATGGTCAAGGAACATCATAACTCTAGATTGCCATTCACCCAAAATTTGTAACCATCCAAGAATAAATGGAATTTGAACATTTTCTTTCCATCTTTCTTCTATTGATACCTTGGTTGGTTATTAAATTGTTACAAATTTGAGCTGTGAGGAGTGAGTTCTATGTGGCATACATTGTGTTGAACATAGAACGTGAATTAAATCAGGAAAAGTGTGGAGCACCAACTTTCTCGAACCACCAAATATTTTAGTCAAGAGCTGGTATTGTACCCAGGGATTCAATGTCTGCATTGAGTTTGGTGCATAAACAATTGTATTCAAGAGCTGGCATTTGGCATAAACAATTGTATTCAAGAGCTGACATTTGGCATAAACTGTGAGGAGTTTAAATTGAGTTTTGGGCCTCAATGGTAGGTTGTTTTGAAGGCTTTGGAAACTTGGTGGGTTTGGCATTTGTAACCTGAAGTTATGTAATGAAACATTGTTGTCTTGTGGTGTTTCTTTAGAGATCATAATATTTTTATCATTCAGACGCTTATGAATGAGTTTTGATTTCTATACAGGTTTCTTTCCGAGACTGGCTTGGTTTCAGTAAAAAATCAAATGGAAGAACTACAGATGTCGCCGAAGAGTCAAGATAAAAGCGAAAAGAACGAATGATCATTACGAACTTTATTACTCAATAAACCAAGACATCAAATGGGTATGCCTTAGGAGACTCAAACAAACAGATAAAGACAGCAATCACGGTACGTCGTCGTGATCGATAGGTATTATAAATCTTCCATTATTCGAAGAGGGGAGAAAAACCCGAACTTATTTTCAGAAGAAACACTTGCAATGGTAACTTCATTCATGCTTTGATTCATCCTCCTTGTGCTTTCCTTTCTTCTGCTTGATGGAACAGAAGCATGAACAGCATGGTAACTGTAAAAAGAACTTCATTGCTTGTTGTGTTTGATGTGGAAGTTAGGAGAGCAAGACTTGATTTATATATGCAGAGACGTATAGAGCCTTTTCTTTTGGTGTGTTTATTCCTTATATCTTTGGGGATGCTATTCTCGTTTCTTACAGATAAGAAGATGCTTAGCCTTGCTGAGCCACTTTCCTGAAACTTGTGGAATCTGAGATTATTTTGTTGATGGGTTATTTCCAGGTTTTGTCTCGAAGTTTTGTATTATGTATTCTTAAGGCTGTCACATTTATATTTTAATGAATTCATCTTTATGCCTATTTTTTTAAAAAATAATTATCTACTCGAAAATCGAGTGTTTATATGACTTGATAACTCGAACTGGATTGGGTTGGATTGATTTAGAATTTTTTCTTTTAGGTTGAGTTATGTTGTACTTTTTAGAAAATTGAAAATTTGTTTAGTTCACAGGTTGAAACTTTTTTTAGTCGAGTTGTGAAAATATAGTTCACAATTCAACCCAGTCCTACTTTTAAGATTGTTAGGAAAATTAAGGATGTTTAATGTTTGTAGTAGATGTTAGTAATGTCGGGTGACTTATAAAATGTTTGAGTTTTATGAGATTTTAATTATTAACGTAACGAGTATTGTAGATAAATAGAATATTTTTAAATAATAAAAAAATGAATAATCGATTCAATTCAACTAAAAAATAGAGATATGAGTTGGGTTGAGATGCAAACTTTATTTGGGTTTTTTGGGTTACAACCCGACCAACCTAAAATTTTGATCGAAAATAAAAGTTTGAGTTAAGATGTAAACTTTATTTGGGCCTTTTCTGTCCAACACCGATGCAAAGACCAAAACCAAGTATTACCCATTCCTTTGAAGCTATCATCACTACCAAAACAGACTTGCTCTTTACTTGTTCTTCCTCCCGAGTGGAGACCGATCGTTCAGATAGATGGGAATAAACTAATGAGCTTGGATATTAATGAACTCTATAGAAGAGTAATCTATCGGAACAATACTCTTATGGATCTATTAACAACAAGTAGATCTACGTCAGGAGAATTAGTAATGTGTCAAGAGAAATTGGTACAAAGAGTCGTGGATACACTTCTTGATAATGGAATCCGCGGACAACCAATGAGGGATGGCTATAATAAGGTTTGCAAGTCGTTTTCCGATATAATTGAAGGCAAAGAGGGAACCTTTATAGGAGAGAAGAGAGGCAGTGAGACCGAGTTCAAAAGAAGAGGTACGATATTTCACTTTACAAGAGAGTATAATAACTTTTTATTTCGAGAGTAAATTCATTAAATCCAAAACCTTCGGGCTACAAATCCAGCCAATCTAAAATTTTATGTAAAAAAAAAGAAAAAATTATATATATAAAAGATTAGTTGGTGCAAAAATTGCAATGAATTTTCATCTTATCTTAACGTGTTGACTGTGCAGGCAATTGAACAACGAGGCAAACAAACACATCACCACGTGGCAAAAGCCCCACGTGTCACATGCTAAACTCTGCCACTTCTTCCTATAAACCACACCTTACAAACCCCTTCAAATCAACACGTTCAGATTCACAAAAAAACACATACAGAGAAAGAGAGAACTACGGTCGGTGTCGGCTGTCGGTGTCGGTGTTCGAACTGAAACAATGGCAGTAAGCATTTCCTTAGCCAAAAATGTCATCTTCAACCTCTGGAAGGCCTTTCCCAATGCCTCTCCTTCTCAAACTCTCAGATATTCCTCCAAGATTTCAAGGGTCTCTTTCACTACTTCCGCCTCTAAGCAACCATGGGTATCATTCCTTACACCAATTTCATGATTTAAAATTGTTATTTTAGTGATTTGTTTCATGGGTTTTGTTCGTCGTATAGAATGGACATGGCGCGGATGCGAACCGAGACCCGAGACCGGATTTAGCATACGAAGATGCGAAGGAAAGAGCCAAGGAAGGAGCCTATGACATGAAGGAGAAGGCGAAAGACTACGCCGAGGGGACGAAAGACATGGCGAAGGAAGAAACCAACAAGGCTGCGGAGACAGCGCGGGCTGCGAAGGAGAAGGTGAAAGACTACGCCGACGATGCGAGGGAGAAGGCTAAGGAAGGGACGAATAGGGTAGCGGAGACGGCGGAGGATGCGAGCGAGAGAGCGAAGGAAAGTGCGAAGGGAATGAAGGAGAAGACGGAGGAGATGGCGAAGGAGGGGACGAAGAAGGCGACGGAGACGGTGCAGAATATTGGGGAGAAGGCGAAGAGGACAGTGGAAGGGGCATGGGAGGCGGCTAAGGATACAACGCAGAAGATAAAGGAGAGGGTTGTAGGGTCAGATGAAGATGAGAGGGATGAAGATGTTGTGGATGTTAGGAGAAAAAGTGGGAGAAAGTTGGATGATTGAAATAATGGGTGGAGTTCCTTTTAGTTGCATCAATGAAATTTCATGTTGTTTTAGGCTTTTGATCAAGAGATGTTCTATGTGTTATGTGGGAACTGTGGAATAAGGTAGATATTTGAAGGAAGTTTCTTTTGTTATCCACTTTTTAAGTGTCTATGAATTTAAACACACGAAGGAATTTATTTGGGGTATATACATTGGGTATCATTTGGAAATTTCTAATGGGTATTATAGATAATGGATATATAGGATATATAGTTTTGATTTATATATCTCTTTACCGTTCGAGTTCGAGCTGACATGTTTGCTGGATTCTTTGTACCTATTTTCTTAGGCTTGTTTTGCTATCACCTTTTATGTTTTGTTTTCGTACGGAGTGAAATGGTATCACTTTTTATGTTTTGTTTTCGTACGGAGTGAAATGGTATCACTTTTTGTGTTTTGTTCTCTTAT
The DNA here is from genome assembly GCF_002738365.1 of Cucurbita moschata. Classification (NCBI taxonomy): domain Eukaryota; kingdom Viridiplantae; phylum Streptophyta; class Magnoliopsida; order Cucurbitales; family Cucurbitaceae; genus Cucurbita; species Cucurbita moschata. The sequence goes on from NW_019268535.1 coordinate 2,340,452, forward strand.
GGCTTCTTATTTCTAAAGTCTAATCAATAACTCGCTCTCACCTCCCACCGGGTATGATATGAACTAAGAGACATCATTTGTATGATATGAACCAAGAGACATCATTCATACAATATACTTCAATGAAGATGTGAAGAAAATGTTGTCAAAATTATCAAAAGAGGTTGCAATTCATGTCACGTTGAGTTGAATAGGAATGAAGTTTGATGGTGGTTTTATAAATTTTGATTGAATAGGAATGAAGTTTGATGGTGGTTTTATAAATTTTGATTGAATAGAGTTGAATAGGAATGAAGTTTGATGATTATAAATTTTGATGGTTTTATAAATTTTGATTGAATAGAGTTGAATAAGAATGAAGTTTGATGGTTATAAATTTTGATTGAATAGGAATGAAGTTTGATGGTTTTAAATTTTGGGTGGGTTATAATTTAGAGTTATTGTATTTTAAGACATTTTATTTACTTTATAGGTTACATTTACACGGCTAATTATGGTCATTAAGTATGAATGTTACAACTCTTGGAATGCTTCCATTTTGAGGCTATATAAAGCCATGTATGTTGTATTTGTAAGAGAGACTTGGAAAATATAGTAAAAGAAGCATTTGTGCTCTTTTTTAGCCAATGGCTAAGTTTCTTTGCAATTCTATGTAGTTTAGGTTGCATGTAGAATCATTCAAGCTCGACATGATCAATCTTGCTTGTGGAGTGATTCGAATCTCAAACAAGTGTTTGAGATATTTGATCAACAAGAATCATTCAAGCTAGACATGATCGATCTTGCTTGTGGAGTGATTCGAATCTCAATCAAGTGTTCTTGTCTTGAGATATTCGATCGACAAGGTAATCCGAATCTTATTCCCCTTGTAGTTGATTCCTTATCTTATCAGGGTACTTCGATTCGATAGTGTAATGAAGAATATATATGTGGTGATGTACACTAAGAATATATATCTGGTGATAGTTCTGGATAATCTTCTCTAACACTTGTTCAGGTGAACAGGTGTCACTTGCTTTGCTTCTAGTTTCTCTGCAACAGTCTCGGGAGTTTTCTGAGTATCTGCTACAACATTACTAGGTACATCACTACGTGAATCTTTCAGCAACTCAACCTTAACTCCCACTTGCTTCGTTGTCCTAGAGCTTTTCTTTTCTTTGTTCTTATACAGGACATTTTCATCAAAAGTCACATCACAGTGTCTTGGAACTTTTCGGTTTTTGTCATCTCAAAACTTGTACGCGAACATGTCAGAATCATAGCCTATGAAATAACACTTCACAAGCTCAGCATCAAGCTTGTCAACTCTTCTCTGGATCAACCTTGTCAATCTTCTCTGGATCAACACGAACCTACGCAGTACAACCAAAAGTTCTCAAGTGAGAGTACTTGAGTTCTTTTCCTGCCCATATTTCTTATGACAACTTGAACTCCAAGGGTACTGACGACCCTCTATTGATCAAGTAGACTGCTATATTTAGAGTATCGGCCAAAATTTCTTTGGCAATCCAGAATGAATCATCATACTCTTTGCCTACTCATTCATAAGTCAATGACAGTATTTTAAGATGAAGTATATGTTTTATGTTAAAGTTTTCAAATGATTATTTTCGCACAAATGAGTATGGTATGTATACTGTAGCAACTTTAGACTATCAGGAATCTAAGGTCATTACAGAAGTATTATACATGAGGCATTGTGCCCACATAAATAGCTTGATTGTGAATGAGGTGCTTAAAAAAATACATGACTCTATTCTTAGTGTTCGTTATGAGGTGAGTTATGTTAGATCATCCTAAAGAGATGGACAAAATATTTTACCAGTAGTTTTTATTTTTGTTATACTTAATTTATTTAAACTAAATATTTTTATTGTTTTTGTATAATAGGAAGTTTAAGTTTGTGCTCAAAGTTTGTAAGGCGTGACTACTTGTCTCTTTCTAGAAACGGTTTTTTTAGGTATTTTGTTGAATGATTATATTCTGTGAAGGTGGATAATTAATTAGAGGTAGGTGCAGTTGAAATTGATTCAATCCATGCAACTGAGGTTTCGGTACTTTTAAACTAAAAGTTTAGAGGTGACAATTCTTTTATGCGATAATATCACAACTTTTACTCCAAAAGTTTTGAATCCATTATCCAAAATCCTAAACTCTAAATAATTCTAACTCAACCTGAGAATAGAGGGTTGGGTTGGGTTACCAATCCAACAAACCTGAAATTTTGGGTTGGTTCAAAAAATTACTTCAGTCCAATCCAACCCGACCCTTGTATACTCCATAAAGAAAAATAGTCTCACGTCCGTTGGAATGAAAAAACTAGGGAGTTTCTCTACTATAATTGGGATGTTTTATCTCACTTAGTCAAATCGAATTCAGCCGAAATATATTTTTTGACGGCTCGAGCTTGCCTTTAAGATAATCTGGCTTGGGTCTAATATACTCAAACGCTTTCCTACCATTTTCGACTCTTTGGGACCATTTCTACATTTTCAGAGGTGTTCGAGCCAATTTAAATAATTTTGAGCTCAATTTAGATTATTTGATACAATTAGATTAGTCCATAGTAGAATTCTAAATTATAATGGTAGGAATATTCCATAGGTAGAATTAGATTTCAAATTGCAACTTATTGGTTTTGTTGGATGAATTTTTTGAAGTATGAACGTTGCATGCCCTAGGAACCCTACACACATCGTGTTTTGTGATTCTTCGATGTGTATTTTGTTATGAGACGATTGTGCTATATTATGCATTTTGTTGTGAACTCAATATAGTATAATGCATGAAACCTCTAAATGTTATGTCACGCAGACTATGTTAGCATGTTATTCATGAAAGTTATGTTTACAAAAACCGATGGTATGACTCATATCATACATATATGTCATGATATAAACCTATGGAGACCTCATGCATTTTGTGTGTTACGTGCATCAGGACACTTTCCCGTTATGATTAGTACGAATGTATAGACTACGATATTATGTCCACCAAGATATTTTGTGTGCTTCTTTCCCTCCACGGCCTTTCCAGTAATATGCCTGTATGTTAAAGGCTAGGTTTGAGGGTACGTATACGAGTCTGCCTGGAGATCCATGTGCGCGTGCGTGAGCCATGATGTTTTAAGTAAGGATATGTCCCTTCATGATTGCATGTGTTACTTAGTATTTTTAAATATTCAAGCCACGTGCAACTTTCTTTTTAAGTAAGGATATTGTTTTAAATGAACTTATTATAAACCTTTAAGTGTATAAATTATTATTTTATTATAAAAAATAGAGTCATTAAAGATTATGGCACGTAACCTTTTCTCTTTCCACCTTCGAAAAGATTTTTTCCTTTGAACGTAAACTATACTCAAATTCTTAAATTGACATTTTAAATTAAATATAAAAATCTAATTAAGAAATTTGTTGAATTCATATATGGAAGGTGTGCTTGGTTAGATGAAATCCAATTAAATTGACGGACACCTCTTCTAAACAAGACTATTCAACTTTTACTCAATTATACAGTATACTCTTTATTTAGACCGTTTTTCAAATTCACTTTCAACCTTTATATATGAGACTTCAAAGTAAGAACTTCCTTCAAAGCTAGAAGTTCATATCATATTCAAATGGCTTCTCTTAGGGCAAGTGTTTGTGTGCTTGTGTTTCTTTTCTATTGTAGTTTCAATGTCTTTGAAGCCACCGAATCTCATGGAAGCCTTACTCCTGCACCAACGGCCACCACAAAGCAGCCGCTCCAAGCCCACATCATCGTCGTCATCGTCGTCATCATCCTCACCACCACCACCCTCCACTGAGCGAATCCAACTTCAATGTCTTTGAAGCTGTCGAAGACCACAGAAACCCTGCTACTACACCAACTCACCATGACCATCACCACCACGAAGCCACCTCAAGCCCCCACCACCATCACCATAGCGCTGCCCCAAGACACCATCACCATGCCCACCACAAAGTAGCTGCCCCGAGCCATCACCACCACCACCACCTCCATAGCCAACACAAAGTAGCTGCTCCAAGCCACTCCCACCATGCCCACCACAAAGTAGCTGCCCCAAGCCCTCACCACCACCACCATCATAGCGAGCACAAAGTAACTGCCTCAAGCCCTCACCACCACCACCACCATAGCGAACACAAAGTAGCTGCCCCAAGGCACCCCCATCATGCCCACCACAAAGTGTTGGCCCAAGCCACCACCACCATGCCCACCCAAAAGTAGCTGTCCCGAGCTCTCACCACCCCCTACCACCTCCATAGCCAACACAAAGTAGCTGACTCAAGCCACCACACCACAAAGTAGCTGCCACCATATAGGCCATTGGAACCCCTTCAACGTCAATTGTAATGGTATTATTATATGCATGTCAGGTTCAAACGAAAAATATCTAAAGTTTATTTTAACTTTAAAATTTGTCGAAGACTTTATTATTCATTATTAATAAATAATGTAAATATGGTAAAAACACACTTAAACGGAAGGTTTATACATCTTCTAGTAAAGAAATCAAACATGCAATTTCATCAAATGTGGACAAAAATATTCTCACCCAAAGTAAGAATGTTTCTTGATTCTTATCATTTTCATACTTGAAACCAAAATCGACCTTCCAAGTATGAACAAATTTTAGAAGTAAGTAATCACCTAAAAGTTATAATTTAAACCGAAACACTATCCTTAAATTCATAAATCATACCTTCAATTCTTTTTCGATTCTCGATTTTGGTAATTCAAAATCTAAACCTATAAAGAATCATGTTTTGAGCCACTTTCGTGAAGGATTCTCGACCAAAAACCGTCCTGAATTCCCGACTTTGAGTTTGAATCTCACATTTCAACTTCCTCTTTCAAAAATCCTAGCCCTCTTTTCTTTTCCTTTTTCTAGGAAGGCTCATACCTTCAGGGGCTATAGAATGGTTAAATTTGTATTGAGTTATAAATCTATTGCTAATAGGTTTCTTTGCAGTTTTTGTCTCCATATACCGAGTTTGGACATAGGACATCTGCACCTCGGATACCCCGTATGTTGAGTTCTTGGAGGCTAACATTTTGCCTCCCTTTTTAACATTCTCAGCTACTTGTCCCTTTCTCAACTATTGAGAGATGTACAAACTGACTGGTGTGTTCATACTCGTACGTGTGGATCGTGTACGGTGAAATTAAGTATACATTTAAATTGGTTGTTAGGATAGCCAGAGTAAGAAAATAGATGGTTATGTTAGGTCCTTTTAACGAATCGAAAAAAAAAAAATCATATAACTTTCGTGGTCTCCAGCGAGACTCGAAAACTCCGACGAACACTGGAGTTTTCGTTCCAACACCCATGACGCACCCCGCCACTTTCCACGGATTACCAAAGCTATTATCATATATATTTTCTTTTCATCTAAATTGTTACCCATTCCGGTTTAAACTCACAAATATTCCTCAATAATGAAAGGGTTTTGAGTAGTGTGATACTTGAGTAAAAGAAAATACATGAACGAATCATTCGAATGAAAGCAATCGAGAGTATAGATGATAAAAAAGCTTAAAAAGAATGGAAACTTACTACCCATATCAACTAGATGTACTTTCTTTTCTCATGGCTCAACAATAGCAACTCCCAATTCAACTGGAGCAATTTTATGTTGGTTGACCTTTTGAGAATTTTGTAGCAAACACGTGAGTGAGGACAAAACATGTTAGAAAAACTCATGTTGGTTTGTGCGGATAGTTTTAACTCTTAGAAACAAGGAGTAAGTAACTTGACCATATCATCACGGGAATGCTAGGGCCATTGAGTACCAAATTCAGATTTCAAATCTTGGGTATGAGTCGTTACAAGTAAAAACACGAAACTTAAGCACATTATAACATTAAAAAAATTCTAAAATCCCAAAAGATTCCTCCCACTTTTATTGGCTTCAAATGTACGACATCTTAGGTCTATAAAGAAACCCAACAACTCTCTATTGAATTATTACATGTGTAAGCAATCAAACATAACACGAAGAAGAAAAAAAAAAGTAGGTTTTGTGGGAGCAAATTGAGTGAGGGAGATTTTATTTCATTTTTCCCAATGGTGTATCAATTCAAACTTCTCGGCAGGAATATCTTTCAAGTATAATCCATCATCAAAAGCTGCCCAAATGCAGTGTTTATTATCACACCGTGGAGAAAGCCAATACGTGTTCTCTGGCCAAAAAACCTCAAATGAAGCATGTCCATTCAAACTATTAAAATTGTACCAAAACAAAGTCGTACGCCAAAAGTTCATTCTGAATCTCCAGTTGAATTGGGCTTGCTTCTCCAAAACGTGTTCGCCCAAATCGTCATTTTTTGACTTGCAATGAACATTTAAAACTGAGTTTGTTTGATAATTGTAAATACTAACTTGCCATTTGCCCCCTGGTTCTTGTCCTTTACTCCCTATAACGTTTATTTTGGATCCTGCAAAACATGTGTTAATAATAATGCTTGATTCTAAAGCAAATAATAAAATATAACATAAACTAGTTAGAGGCTTCATTTTTTTTTTAGATACTCGAGGCTCTTTTGTTGATGCTTACCCATTTAAGTTTTGGTTTATTATATAGTAAAACAAAACATGCGTTAGAACAAGCTCTTAATCGTGTTTAGAAAGGTAATTTAAAGTTAATATCCATACAAAATATTAAATGGTATGAATGTTTTGAGGTTGGATATCTATATATGTTGCATGGTTATAAATATCAATTCTCTTTAATTTGCTATTTTTGATTGTGATGGAAAAACACAGCTGTGTTATTTTTAATTAAACAATAAAGGAAAACACAAAGGAGGCCATTCAATTTTCTATATTTTCTTCTTAATTAGCATCAATTATCTCAAGCCCATTAAGGCAGATTTATAAATAGTTCTCTTAACAATATTTATCCTTTTTTCTTCAGGTTCAAATCTGCTCCGGTTCGTTAAGTATCACAAAACTCCGGTGTGTGCATGGAAGATATGAGAAATGATATGAAAAACGATATGATATTTACGAAATGCTAGTGGAGTCGTATTAAATGATAATGAAATAGAAAAATGTTGGGACCTCATGGATTATTGTGTGTTCTTGCATTGGGGGATACCCCTTTTTACGATGGTACAGACACGTGTTACGAGACAAAAAAACGATCATTATGGATATCATAATGTTACAACGGCCAGTTGAAAAAATGATCATTGTGGGAGTTGTTTAAATGATAATAAAAATGGAAAAATGTTGGGACCTCATGGATTATTGTGTATTCATGCATTGAGGGATACCCTTTTTTACGGTGGTATGGACGCGTGTTATGAGGCAGGAAAACGATCATTATGGATATCATAATGCTGCAATAGCCCAACAGAAAAATGATCATTGTGTTTATCATAATGTTGCAGTAGTAAGGTAGGAAAATGATCATTATGTTTATCCTGACGCTGCGACGGTTGCTATTCCTAAACAGGTGTCCGACATCAACAACTACTAGAGAATGCTCGAACGACAAAAAAAGGGGCTAGGAGGTGAGCGAATCGACTGGTGGGTCCATACTCGCACATGTGGACCGTGTGTAAAACATGAAGGTCGATGAAAAGCACATGACACTATAATTCCAAGGTAGAATGTCACGCGATGAAATGACACGACATCCTGTTACGGTGAACAATACTTTTGAAAAAGAAGTAATAGAGATCATCTCCTAAAGAACATGACAAGCGGATAAGCCATGATGTAACATTCAAGAGCTCTTTGTGGGTAGAAATGGCTCCCTAATGCAAAGATTATCTATGAGTAAGTGGAAGATCTTAAGTGGGCAACATTGCTATTATCATGCTTACCCAACGCATATTGCTCGTAGCCGTATGCCTATGACAACCCATTTATTCATATTTTCATTACATGTCTATTGTATATGGTTATTTTATTTCCTTGTTGATTTTATAAGCATACAACATTTTGCCATTTTTGATGTTTAAGCTTGTCCGAAACAATTTGTTTCGTAATGTACCATAGGAAGATACAAGTAGTCGTCAAATCTTTTTACCGAGTTATACGCTATAAATAGTTGATGTCGTCTTTTTATTACTCATTAGCATATAACATTTGTTTTCGTAGAATTTTCTTCAAAGTATTTTTTAAAAACTTTTTCTATGTATTCGTTGGATTCTTTCCAAATCTTATTTTCTGATTTGCTCTAAAATTGGCTTGGTTCCAAGATATAGAATCGATGTTGAATCACCATTTAGCGGGTCTGTTAGGACTTGGGTTTCTTTCTTGGACAAGACATATCTGCTAATTCTTCAACATTAGGCTACCATGAGACAAACAAAAGATCTCCTCTCTAAAGAGATTCGATTCACAACTATTAGGCGTCCAAAGTCCAATATTGAAATAATTTCAGAGGTTTTTCTTGACTTTGTTCGTGTCAACAACAATTCGAAATACGGACTAGTTGTATCTACCGTTTCTTTTTTAAGATTCAAGAGGAGGGGTAGTATTGTGTAAGCATAGCATTTCTGGTCGAACCTGCTCAAAATCAACTTATTGACATTGGAAGAACCAAAAGATTCTTCCAATGTATCATTTCAGGGTCCAATGAAATCCTTGAACCGATAACCATTTTTCGGCTAACCCTTTCATTGTAGCCGATCTAGAGACTATACCGGTAAATAGTGTGAACGTTTTTTATGCATCGACTCGATCATCATATTCCAGATTCCTTTATGGCACCGATGATTCGAGTTTCAATTGATTGACGTATGAATGACTACGATTGTGACACACTCCAAACTTCCAAAGTCAACACCTTCCCTTCAAATCTACGCAACACAATACCTACAATATAATAAAACCCACACACCAAAAAATGAAGAGCTAGATATCATCTGGAAGCTCTCAAAATAATGCAAGGAGCTGCAACACCAAACGAAGAAATGAAATCCACACTAGCTCGCCCACAAAGCACTGAAAAGTGCCCTCGCTGTGAGTCTCTCAACACCAAATTTTGTTATTACAATAACTACAGCCTTTCCCAACCTCGTTACTTTTGTAAGTCTTGTCGGAGGTACTGGACTAAAGGTGGCACTCTACGTAACGTCCCCATCGGCGGCGGCTGTAGAAAGGCCAAGCGCCAAAAACCAGTGCCCTCTTTTTCTTCTTCTTCCGCCGCCGCCATTCAGTCTTCACCGGAGACCCAAAACGCGCCGCCGTCTTTGGAGGTGGAAACTGTCGGAGTTTTCGAGAATTCTTGTTATTTGGGTGGTGGGTATTTTCCGTCGTCGGAAGCGATTCATCAAACGGCTATGGATCCACGGGTTTACTCGTTTGGATTACCGGAGCAAAGTTGGGTTCATCGGAGTTTTAGTGGTGATGATCATAACAAAGAATCAAACACTCGTCCTCCTTGAATGCTGTTAGAAATCACGACTCTCCACAATGGTATGATATTGTTCGATTTAAGTAATAGCCCTCATGGCTTTGCTTTCAACTTCTCCAAAATGATTCAGATTAATGTAGATGTATTTCTTACTTATAAACCCATGATTATTCCCTAAATTCATGAGTCTCCCTGAGGCCTTTGGAGTCCTCGAACAGCCTCCCCTTAATTTGAGCTCGACTCCTTATCTAGGGCCCTTGAACAAGGTACACCCTTTCTTCGATACTTGAGTCACTTTTAACTACACCGAGGCTCACAACTTCTTTAATCGACATAGCTAAGTTAAGGGCATGACTCTGATACCATGTTATGAATACATCTTCATTGGTATGAAGTCTTTTGGGGAAGCACAAGGCAAAACCACGAAAGTTTATGTTCAAAGTGGACAATATCACATCATTGTAGAGATTCATGATTCTTAACAAACGCCTAGTTTCAAAGAATATATATCAATTATTGCAAATTACAATTTTTTTTTCCTTTTTGTGGGTTCGAAAATTTTGTGTTAATCACGTCGAGTCCAATTTCAATCGATTCATATATAATAAATTTATAATGAACCAAATCAACTTTTTGAGTGTGAGAATCTTATCGTTAAAAATCAACTAGTTCATATGAAGTGGGTTTGTGAGTAAGCTAAAAATATTCTTGCTTTGGGTCTGCCACCACCTTGAAAGATCCTTTTCAAAACTGGCTCTTCGTGAATGATCTTGATCTGCAATAATTCCCAGTTTAGTCGATTCAAAATGAAATGAAATCAGATTCCTATTGAGAATCGTAATTTATGAAAGAATAAAATTTTAATTTTTGTAGACATATCTTATCACAACTTTGACGAATGCACGTAAATTTGGAAAATTGTTGATTGGGTCACTGTATTTGGATTTGGCCAAACTTCTGCCCTAATATCAAATGTTATAATAATGATCCTTTCGAATAAATAAACTTTATCATATGATTTTTATAATGTCTATTGATTGAGTATATATTAGTGACATCAACCATAGATATCGAGGAAGTTGTTGGGCGTTAACGAACGTTGGATCACTAATATGAAGTAATTATAATTTCAATACTAATACTTATCATTATCATCGGGGAGGAGTATGTGAGTGAATAAATAACACATTCGAATGAGAGTAATTCTAAGAATATGATATTCTAAATAATTAATAATTACTACCATATTAACAAAATATCACAGAAAACTCACACGTTTCATCTACCTCATGAATACGAAGAACAAAAGATAAAAAACAAAACAGAAATGATTTGAAGTTACAAAAAAAAAAATCCAGCTTAGAAACTACAAGAATGGGTGGTACATCTCCTTAAATTACTTACCTGCTAAAAGTTTTGTTGTAACTTGTAATTAAGCTTGTTTTTGCATATTTGGTGATCTTATGTAAATTTTCTAAAAAAATATGTGAGTAAAAATAAAATATGTTAAAATAATTCATATTGATTTACCGTCTTCACAGTTAGAAGTAATTTAAGAGGTAGCAGGATCATATCATAAGGATTGTAAGGGAATGTCGAGGCGTCAGATGCTCAATCCAATATGTTACATAAACACAAAGAGGGATGAGAGGTTAGACCACTAAAAGAATGTTGGGGACTTCAGGTGCCCGATCATTGCATAAACACAGAGTAACCCGCCAACGCTAAATTTATTGAGTTGGGATAGGGATATTTGAACAAAAAGTCCATTCTTTTGAATACAAACTTTTTGGCTTCCCGGTGGCTCTTACGGGGATTACCCATATACTAGCTCACCAAGCTGAACGGTGAGCTAGTTTGGGTCTAGTACAAACCATAGTTTACAATAGAATAAGAAATTTTGTGAGATCTCACATTGGTCAGAGAGGAAAACGAAACATTCTCTAAAAAGGTGTGAAACCTCTATCTAGTAGACGTGTTTTGAAAACTTTGAAGGAAAAATCCAAATAGGACAATATCTGCTAGCGGTAACCTTGGGCTGTTACAAATGATATCAGAGTCAGGCACCGGGTGTGTGCCAGCGAGAACACTGGACTTCCAAGGGGGGGTGGATTGTGAGATCTCAAATTGGTTAGAGAGAGGAACGAGACATTCCTTATAAGGGTATAAAAACCTCTTTCTAGTAGACGCGTTTTAAAATCTCAAGGGCAAGCTCTGGTAGAAAAAGCCCAAATCAGACAATAACTAGTAGTGGTGGACTTGATCTGTTACAAATTTTCTCCATCAAACAGAGTCTTTTACTCTCAGCTTGAAGCGTTGGAAAGTCATTAAAACATTTAAGTGATTGGTTTGAAGTTGATTCAAGTTAGAAAATCATCAAAACGTTTGTTCCAACATCTATGTGATTGTTTAAGCCCATATAGGGACTTATTCAATCGAAAAACTAAGCTTCCATTCTTCTTCTTCTGTTCATATCCTTCGCATAAAAGCAATGGTAATTAATGAGGATTGCTGGAAGGTAGTCCCACGTTATCTAATTTAGAGAATGATTATGGGCTTATAAGAAATATATCTCCATTGGTATGAGATGCTATGAAGAAACCCAAAGCAAAACTATGAAAGTTTTATTATATGGTATTAGAGTCGTGCCCTTAATTTAATCATGTCAATAGAATCTTCAAATGTCAAACAAAAAAATTCTGAACCTCAAACATGTAGTCTAAAGTGACTGAAGTGTTGAACAAATAATGTACTTTGTTCAAGAATTTTTTAGGCTTCACGAGATATTTGTTCTTATTGAGAATGAAAATGAGGTAGAAAATGGTAGGAATCTAAAAGTGAGGCCACTCGCGTTAGGGTGCCGTAGCTGACAGATGCATGGGAAGAACAATAATCCACATCAATATGGTCCATCGATTTGACTTTGATTTGATTGATGTTGTGGACTTTTCAATTCTTATAACACACAAACAAGTGGTCGGCTCCAAATTTCCCCCATAACACACCAACCCATTTTATTTTACGATCTACCCCTATAATTTGTAGATTATTGCAATTAAGTCCTCAAATCTTTTAATTTGATCAAGTACTCTTTGTATTTTTTTAAATTTGTCAATAATATATTTATTTTATCTTACTAACATTGTGAGATCTAACGTCGGTTGGAGAAGAAAACAAAACATTTCTCATAAAAGTGTCAGAACTTCTTTCGAGTAGATGTATTTTAAAACCGTGAGACTGATGGAGATACGTAATGGACCAAAGCAGACAATATTTGCTAGCGGTAGGCTTGGACTGTTACAAATGATATTAGAGTTAGACACTGGGTGGTGTGTTAGTAAGGACGTTGGCCCCCAACGGAGTAGATTGTAAGATCTCATATCGGTTGGAAAAGAGAACAAAGCATTACTTATAAATGTGTGAAAACCTCTCCTTAGTTGATGCATTTTAAAACTGTGAGGCTGATAACGATATGTAACGAGAAGATCAAATTAAAAATTCAAAGGTATGATTACAATATACGACAAAGTTCAAGAGACTGATTTATAAATAATATAAAAAGGACAAAGGCGTGAGGGTAAGAAATACGAGAATTCAAAGGTGTTTTTGTGCAATTTTAAAAAAAGAAATGAAGTGGCTATCCATTTTGATACGACATGACATGTTATCATAGGTTTATAACAGGTTATTTGAATGAAATCGAAATGAATAGGAGTTCATCCATTTTTGGACGTAATACTCGTATAAAAAACGACACAATATGTCTGTCTTTTTGTTCATATGAATGAAGCTAAGGTTGATTCGATTAGGTTAAGATTTAAAATGTTATAAGTTTGGAGTTTTAACTTATGTATAATATGAAATGTCATTGTGTGTAAAAGACAAGGACCCTTCATGCATGCTTGCTTGCCTTTACTCGTTTTGCTGATTAGACAGAGGTTTTGAGAGACAGGATTTCCATGTGTCCATTGCCTATGTCAGCTGTGCCTGCTCTTATTTATAATTCTTTTATTTTTTACTTCTATTTGGATTTTGATTTTAATAGTTTTTGAAAGGTTGTTTAAAACTTTCACTAATATGTTTAAAAATAATATTAATCATTGCTGTGAGAAGAACACAACCCTCCACTGTAGTATGATATTGTCTACTTTGAGCATAAGACTTTGATTTGGACTTCGTCAAAAGACCTCATACCAACCGAGAGACTATTCTTTGATTATAAATCTAGGATCATTCTCTAAATTAGTCGAGGTGGACTTTCATGAGGATATTTTTGAACTTTTAAAAAATTTAAGGGTATTAATGAAACTCTTAAAAGTTCAACGTGATTTTTCAAATAAAATTGTAACGATTTCCCTTCCCAAGGGAATTTTTTAACTTTTTAAAATATTTTAAGGATATTAATGAAAATTTTGAAAATTTAAAAGTATTTTTTGAAATAAACCTTAAATTCAAAAGTATTTTTTATTAATTTAGCTTCTTTCAAAACTTATTTTTGTTTTCAAAATTTGGCACCTAAAAACACTAAGTACAACTTTCAAAAACAAAAATCGAATTCCAAATCGCTATAAAAAAGACCAACTAAACAATAGAAAAACAAGAAAGCTCACTACAAGAAAAAAATAGATACGACAGCTTACGAAAAATGCTATCTAGCGTTTTTAGTACGTCAGGGCAGTCCATATTATTAAAATTCTAAGAATTTTCATAGCGTTTTTTCATAACTATAATAAATGTTATAATAGAGTATGAAATAATAGCTTATATACGTTGCTATAAAAACATTTTATAGCGTTTTATTAAAGCTATAATATATTTAATATAGCTAAAATACCATGCTATCATTATGAATTTCATATCAAACCATATGATGAGCTGAATGAAGTGATCAATACAAAGGTTTTCCAAAGAACCAAATCTCCCCTTTCCTCTCTATACCATGACACCATTATACCCAGCCCCACCAAGAACACAAAAGTTGAAAAAACACCAAAAAAAGTCAAATTCCTTACTCAGCTGATCTCTGACTGAGGAAGAGCAACATATACCATCCCCCACTAAACCCCACAAACCTGCTGAAAATAGTGTAAAATCAACTGCATTTCTCCCCAATATGTACAATGCAACATAACAATACTCAAACTTACTTGAAATTAAACCAAAAATTACAACTTTCTTGACAGCTTCAATTGATCCCTTCCATGGCGGATCATATTCATCATAAAGGGATCCGAGGTTCCTCTCAGCGCAAAACCCATATGGGAAATGGAAATAAAATTGAAAATTTTCTAACTTTTTCCCTTTTTGCTGCTGACATGAACACTCCGATCCCCAAATTTGGTCGTTTTTTGGCCTTTTTTGTAAGAACTAAACGAAACCCATTAAATTTCACAAGAGAAAAGAAGGGGAAAATGAAGAAATTCTAAAATCTAGTGAAGAAATCAAGGTGGGGTTTGATTAATTTCTCTCTCTCTAAATGAGAGAAGAAGTAATTGATGAACCAAGAGATGAACCAAGATTTGTTGGATCATGCCAAATTTGAGAGCTCCAATTGGCATAAAGACAATTTGGATCATTTGATTGAGCAATAATTTCATCTCTCTGATTTTGCTGATTCCAATCCAATCTCTTCATCTCATCTTTGAGTTGATCTCCACCGTTGGATCCCATCACATGATACTGATCAAACGGTGGAGAATCTAGGTTATCAAAAACACTCGAACCAACTCCATTCATGAACTTAGAACTCCAAGATGGGTTACCAAATAAATAACTCGAAAAAACCGAACTTGAATTGAACCCATTAACATGAAGATCCCTATGATCCATATTAGTAGAAGAAAACCCTAATCCAAGAGCATTTAACTGAGGTTGAAGATGATCATACCCGGAAAATGGAACGTTCAGATCCGAGCCATAAAAGATATTATTAGCACAAGAAGTCGAAGACGAAGAAGTGGAATCCGGTGCCGGGGACGATGAAGAATGAGTGGTGGCAGTGGCGGTGGCGGTGGTGGTAGATCGTTTGAGACGCTTGTTTTTCCTGCAGCCGCCGCCGACGGGGACGTTTCTCAAAGTGCCACCACGTGTCCAGTAGCGCTTGCACGCCTTACAAAAGTAACGAGGCTGAGACAAGCTGTAATTGTTGTAATAACAAAATTTGGTATTGGAAGAATCACAACGAGGGCATCTAAGAGGCTCTTGTGGTGGTTGTTGTTGTTTAACCATTGTTGATCTAGAAGAAGATCCCATAAGATTCAAACCCTTTTGATGATGTTCATCATTATGATCTAAATTGGATTGATGATTCTTCATCTATATGGAAAACAAAGAACAAAAACAACACGGATTTGATTAGAAACACAAATTTTATTCCATTCCAAGAGGAAAGGAACAAAAATCAAATGACGAATGGTCAATTTTGGAGCTAATAATTTGAGAGAGAGAGACAAAAAAGGAGGAAACTTTACTTACTTGTGGGTATTGGGTAGCAGATGAAGAGATGAGGGCCATTTTCTTAGAGCTTGGGAGAGGAATTCTAAGGGATTAATTTGATGATTATATAGAATATAATAACAAATAATCTCTCTCTCTCTCTCTCTCTCTCTCTCTCTCTCTTGATGAACAGTGAAAGAATGAAGAGAGAGAAACATTTAGAAATCCAATAAAAAAGAAAGGGAAATAAAGTTGGAAGAATATTACAGATGAGATGCTCTTTCTTATTTTTTTATTTTTTATTTTTTATCTTCCTTACATTTTACTGCGTAGCATTTTACTTTATGATGAAGGTAAAACAAAGATATACAGAGGGGAATCCCAAGAGCTCAATGTCCAATGCAAAGCATCTAAACCATAATCCCACCACTTCACTGCTTCTATGTTCGGTTGTTTTTAGATATTATACTCTTTGAATTTTTCTTTTTGAGTTTTTAAAACGTATATGTTAGGGAGGTTTACGCACTGTTATAAAAAATGTTTCGTTCGTCTCTAATCGACGTGAGATTTTACGTCTAGTATCTTTGTAAACTAAACTATCTACTTAGGAACCCTTCGAGCATATTAATATATGTTATTTGGACCGACTCATATGATGTTGAAGTTTCACGTACCATTTTCGAGGAACCTATTTGATCTCTGAAGTTTGTAAGGTATTGTGAGATCTCCCGTCGGTTGGAGAGGAGAGCTAAGCATATTTTGTAAGTGTATGAAAACCTCTCTCGACAAAGAAGCCCGAAAAGAAAAGCCTAAAAAAATAAAATATCCCTCGAAAATAAATGTAAAGGTTAAAACTCACTATTTAGGATTAGATAGATGACTAAATGGAAATCAAATAGGATTACGGCTAATAATGAAGAGGAAAACTAAAATAATAATAAAGAAAAATTATTAGGCTTTAAATACAAAATAAAAAAGAAATCATATCAATCAATGAATTCACCTAGACACACAAACATTAAAGTAAATGTGATAAAACTAAACCTAAACAAAGTAGATACTGCCGGAAATTAAATATTAAATTAGATTATTGGCATAATTGCTATATGTTTAGATTTGAGTTTGGGTTAGTGTGTACCATCAAATTTAGAAATTTCTCCGGTGAAGCCAATCACCAGCAGATATTGTCTTTTTTGAACTTTATCGAGAAGTTTCCACACTTTAATAAGAAATTTTTTCTTCTCCTCTCTAATCAATGTGGGACCTCACATTTTCTCCATCTATGTTTCGCCTCCAGTTTTAGAAAATTTTTCATTTATTTTTATAAGGATTGGATCGAACAGAAATTTAAATATTACCGTACTCAGTAAATAATAACCTACTCCAACTCGAGGGGGAAGAATTGAAGGATGATAATATATATATATGGGGTATGTCTATGTGGGTTTGGTAAGGAATGCATAAGGGGGATGGGCCAATATGCAAAGGAGGAGAGGGGGTTAGTGAGTATTAAATAGTAAATGCATTATTGATGGGTATAATTTAGAAGACTTTTGTGGGCATCTAAAGCCCCTATTTTGAATAGGGGAAAAGCAAAAAGGAAATGAATTAAGGGTTGTACAATAACAATTCTATCTCTCTTTCTTTTCTAGTGGGAAGAAACTATTCCTTTTAGACATGAAATTGGTGATAGTTCCAAGAGCTAAGGGACAAAAGAGAGTAACATGTGGGGGTCCCTAGAAGAACGAAAAGAAAAGAAAAAAAAAGTCCCTAAAAAAGAAGGGCACAAGGGGTTTGGAGGGCCATGTGGAGGGCAGCTCGGCTAGCAAAGGGCAAGGAATTATTGTATAAGGTGAAGAACAAATGGATTTTGTAGTGAACCAAGGGATTTTCTCGTTTCCCCTAACATTCCATCATTATTCCCTCACCACTTTGCTTCCTTCATCTTATGTAATAATATTAAACTTGCTTTGGGTTTCGAGAAATTATCCGTTTTAATATTTCTCACCGCCAGTAGATATTGTCCGTTTTGACACGTTATGTATCGTCATTAGCCTCACGGTTTTAAAACATGCCTATTAATGAGAGATTTTCACACCCTCGTAAGAAATTGTTTGTTTTCCCTCTCTAACAGATATGAGATCTCACCTAAAGAGAAAGTAAGATTTGGATTATATTGTTGATTAATATCTGAAGACAAGAACACTTGTTTGAGATTTGAATCATTACACGAGCAAGATCAATCATGTCAAACTTGAATAATTCGAAATATACAATTTAAACTATATAGAACTGCAAGGAAACTTGGTATTTGGCTGAAAAGAACACAAATGATCTTTTTACTACATTTATAGTCTATTTTACAAATATAACATACATGTCTTTATATAGCTTTATGTTGAACACAACTCACTGTGGGAAACACTCGCTCTCTTTATTAAGACCAATCGAGAAGAGAATACAAGACACTCTGTAGAATACTTCTGCTTTTTATTGTTTTTAGATTTCTTGAATGAATAACCTAGGTAGGGTGGGGGTATTTATACTAAGAGTAAACAATCTATATTTAACCAATCTAAATCTAGACCTAACCGATTTGAATCTAGACCTAACAAATTGAATCTTTCTCCTAAAATATCTACATCTCTTTCTCCTAAAATCTCTACTAAAATAAATATACTGGGCTCGTACAATTAGGCTTGACTCTATTGGGCTAGTACAATTATTGGGCTTGACTCTATTGGGCTAGTGATGATATTTCAACACTCCCCCTCAGCACTAGTCCTCATTCGCTGCATCATGTTGAGCTGACAGCGAAAGCTCTCATGTTTGCTAGTATTCAACCCTTTTGTAAACAAGTCTGCTACTTGGTCATCTGTCTTGATCTGCTGCATCTCGATTTCTTCCTTTAGGACCTTCTCTCTAATGAAATGGTAGTGCACCTCCACAAGCTTTGTTCTAGCACGAAACACCGGATTTTCTGCTAGGCGAATCGCAGATTGGTTGTCGCAAAGAAGTGATATTGGATAGTCAATTTTCTGGTGCAAATCTTCCATCAAGAGTTTTAGCCATGTACTTTCCTGGGCTGCTCCAGCCGCTGCTCTATACTCTGCTTCTGTAATTGATAATGATACTGTTGGTTGTCTCTTGCTACACCAAGAAATTGTTCCCGAACCAAACTTGAACACATACCCAGTGGTTGGCCTCCAAGCATCATGGTCTCCTGCATAGTCAGCATCACAGTATCCAACTAGCTTGCAGTCTTTGCTTCTTTTGTACAAAAGACCATAGTCGATTGTACCTTTGATATATCTCAAGATCCGTCGAGCTGCATCCAGATGAGGCTTCTTTGGACTTTGCATGTATCGACTCATAACCCCAACTGCATAAGAGATATCAGGTCGAGTTAAAGTTAGGTAGATAAGACTACCTACTAGTTGTCGGTACGTTGTTTCATCGTTCAACTCTTTGCCTTCATGTGCACAAATCTTGGCATTTATCTCCATCGGTGTTGAAACTTGCTTGCACTCTAACATGTTGAACTTCTGAAGCATGTCTCTGGTATACTTTTGTTGGCAGAGAAACAGTCCTTCATCTGTGCGATCAACTTCTAGGCCTAAGAAGTGTTTAAGCTCTCCTAGCTCTTTCATCTGAAAGCGTATTGATAAATTTTCTCTTGTTTGATAAATTTCTCTTTCATCGTCCCCGGTGATAATCAAATCGTCCACGTAGACCAACACAATTGTCAAATTTCCTTCTCTTTCTTTGATGAATAGGCTTGAGTCTGCATGCGCAACTGAATAACCACTTTGGGTAAGAAATTCAGCAATCTTACCATACCAAGCTCTCGGTGCTTGTTTCAGTCCATAAAGAGCTTTTCTAAGCTTGCATACATAATTAGGATTAGCTGCACTCTCAAATCCCTTTGGTTGGTTCATATAAATCTCCCTGTCTAGCTCTCCGTGCAAGAAGGCATTCTTCACATCCATTTGCCACAGTTTCCAATCTTTACTTGCTGCGAGTGCTAGCAGAACTCGTACGGTAGTAATCTTTGCCACTGGACTGAATGTTTCATCATAATCTAGTCCATATTGTTGAGAAAATCCTCGAGCCACGAGTCGAGCCTTGTATCTCTCGATTGATCCATCCGGTCGACGCTTTATTTTATAGACCCACTTGCAAGAGACGGGTTTGATATCTCCTAGTCTTGGCACTAGTTCCCAAGTTTGATTATGCTCCAAGGCTATAATTTCTTCCTCCATCGCTTTCTGCCAAACCGAGTTTTGTGATGCTTCTTCATATGTCTCTGGTTCGTAAACTCTATCTTCTACAATAGCTGCATTTGCATACTTAGGATTTGGCCTTCGGATTCTATTTGATCGCCTAAGTTGTTGATGTGTTGTTTCATTTTTATCAGATTCGCTTGATTGAGTCACCTCCTGCTTGTCAATATCAATGTCGCTTGGATTTTCAGATGCATCGACATTTGATTGAATTTGTGTAGTTTGCTCCCCCATGTTCTGTAGAAGAATTTCTTCAATGTTTGCTCAAGGTCTGATAAGACTTTCTTCTCCGAGGACCACCATGTAGATGCTTCATCAAAAACTACATCTCTTGATGTATAGTATTTTCCACTTGTTGGATCACAGCACCTCCATCCTTTTCTTTGATTGTCGTATCCAACAAATACACACTTGACTGCTTTCTTGTCAAACTTGCTACGTAGATGGTCAGGCACAAATACATAGCAAACACAGCCAAATACTCGGAAGTAACTAATTGTAGGTTTCATATCCCATAGTATCTCAAATGGTGAGACGAACCCTAGCTTTGGTTGAGGAAGCTTGTTGATCACATGGGCAGCAGTTCGCATAGCTTCAGCCCAAAATCTTCCTGGAACGTTCTTTGCGTGTAACATGCTTCGACAGGTTTCTGCAAGGTGTCGATTCTTTCTTTCTGCTACACCATTTTGTTGTGGCGTGTTGGCACATGTAAATTGACGTCGTATCCCACACTCGTGTAAATATTGATCGAACTCATCTGACGTGTATTCTCCGCCATTGTCTGAACGTAGACAACGAATCTTCGCTCCTACTTCTCCTTCGACCATCATCTTGAATTCTTGAAACTTTGAGAACGTGTCAGACTTTTCTTTCATAAAGAAAATCCACACATATCTTGAGTAGTCGTCAATAAATGTCACCATATACCGCATTCCGCTGATCGATGCTTGTTTGACTGGGCCGAACAAATCAGAGTGAACTAACTCTAATGGTTTCTTTGCTTTGAAACTTGACTCTTTGTATGGTAATTGATGAGCTTTACCATACTGACATCCAGCGCAGACAACGTCTGTTTTGACTTCCAGTTGTGGTAGACCTTTGAGCATAGATTTCTCCATAATCAGCTTCAACTTATGGTAGCTAATATGTCCCAATCTTGCATGCCATAGATCTGTCGTCTCATTCTTTCGGGTCTTGTCAACATAGGCAGACTCTGCAGATAGAACGTAGACAGACTCCACTCTTCGTCCTTCTATCGTCGGCTTTCCTATTATCTTAACATCTTGATAAACTTTTACATCTTCTGGCCCAAACAAGACATAGCTTCCTGATGTTGTTAGTTGTGACACTGACAACAAGTTCTTCTTTATACCCGGTACATGATAAACATTATGTAGCGACACTGTATCAGACTTATTGCCAGGCATGATTGTCGTATTGCCGATTTGAGCAATTGATAACTGTGTGTTATTTGCTGTACGTACCATACGACTTCCTTTGTACTCTTTCTTGTCTTGCAATTTTCTCTGATCGCCAGTCATGTGATTTGAACATCCTGAATCAACGATCCAGTCATTCTCATAGTTGATATGGTCTTCCATTGTCGCCATGAGTGCTAGCTCGTCTTCTTCTATGGGACATAGTACCTCTGCATCCCATTCATCTTCTATCTTCTTTTTGGATATTGCCACATTGTTTTCAATGGACTTTTTCCTGGACCAACAATCTCTAGACATATGGCCCTTTTTCCCGCAGTTATAGCAAATACCACCAAATCTCGTTCTTTGAAAACTCTTGTTGTCGTTCTTCTCAGCTCTCTCAGGTTGTGCAGTTCCTTGGTGGCTTCTTCTTTTGTCACCATTGTATCCACGTCTGGTAGACGGCCTATTATTGCTCTGACTTTCACTCGTGTAGAGTGCTTCTTCACCCTTCAATGTGAAGCCTCCCATTTGTTTAGCCATGGCTTCTTGGCTGGCTAACAAATTTTCGAACTCTACCAGTGATGGTTAAGTGGGCCATCCTTGTACAGCAGCAATGAAGCTTCGATATTCTGGTCGCAATCCGTGGATTATAATCCTCTTCATTCGAGATTCTACAATGGCGGACTTTGGGTCTAGTTCAGTAATCTCCCGACAGATCGATTTGACCTTGTGGAAGTACTGAGCAATCGTCATATCACGTTGTGAAATTGACAACAACTCATTCTCCAGAAGTTGTAGCCTCGTATCATTCTTCTTTGAGAACAACATCACGAATGTGTCCCATGCTTCTTTCGGTGTCTTGTCATCCCAAATATGTTCTAACATCTCTTCTCCGATGGTGGTCTTCAAGGCAAACATTGCTTTGCCTGCTTTGATTCTCCATTTGCGCAAGGCGTCGTTAGAATCCTCCTCTGGCGGCGTAGTTTCACACCCGCCAACGATCTCCCAAAGATCCTGTCCTTGTAAATAGGACATCATGCATGTTGCCCACGTGTTGTAGTTGTTGTTGTTGAGTTTCTTAATTCCTCCAACGATTTGGAAATCACTCATCGTGTTGGCCATACCTCAGTAATACCAAACAAGTTCTTTTGACACAAGACTTGCAGAGTCACAGACTTCTCACGACACAAAAGAAACTCACTCACCACTAATCTCAAGAAATCGTTTCTGATGTGGAAGATCAGGCAGAGCTGCAACCACAGAGCATACTAAGGATTCCAAGAGATCAGATAACCTACACTAACCTCGCTCTGATACCAAATGTTGAACACAACTCACTGTGGGAAACACTCGCTCTCTTTATTAAGACCAATCGAGAAGAGAATACAAGACACTCTGTAGAATACTTCTGCTTTTTATTGTTTTTAGATTTCTTGAATGAATAACCTAGGTAGGGTGGGGGTATTTATACTAAGAGTAAACAATCTATATTTAACCAATCTAAATCTAGACCTAACCGATTTGAATCTAGACCTAACAAATTGAATCTTTCTCCTAAAATATCTACATCTCTTTCTCCTAAAATCTCTACTAAAATAAATATACTGGGCTCGTACAATTAGGCTTGACTCTATTGGGCTAGTACAATTATTGGGCTTGACTCTATTGGGCTAGTGATGATATTTCAACACTTTAAAATGAAAACACGTAACCTTTCATGGATATTTCAAGAGTTGTAATGTTCGTACTTTTTTAGAATCGGATCAAACAACAATACATTAAATTTATTTAAAAGGAACAAAAAACTTCATTATCAATTTGAGTTTGCAAAACAAAATGATAAAAAGTTCTACGAAACTTTAGAATAAATAATGAAAATGTGCGGAAATACAAATAAAACGTTTTGACAATCTTTCAAGCAACTAGCAATTTCTCTCGTTCTGTCCTTGCACGCCCTTCCTCTTACTTGAATAAGTTACTACCCTCAAAGGCACATTGCACAGTCCAAAGTAATTCCCGACCACACAAATAGATCATTACTATCATTCTCATGCACATAGACAATTGTCTTATGCTCTAATATAGTTCTCATGCACACAAATAAGTAATTACGACGACTCTCATGTATGCATATAAGGAATTACTACAGTTTTCATGCACACAAATGGATAGTATAAAGAATCGTCTCATGTTTATATACATCCAAAAAAAAAAAAAAATTGAGGAACCGAAGGTTAAATTTAAGAAATTACCAACTGATTCAGTGTCAATCACTCTTGGATATGGACGTAGATATGAGATGAACCACGACAATGGTAAATCTACTTTTAACAAAATGTTACAACGATCTTCAAATCCTTGAAAACTTTGGGGATGCTACCCAATGAAAAAAAAGAGTGTACTAGAAAACATGAACCTAACTCAATTCTTCGACCAAATAAGAGAAGGAATAAGAACGGAGTTGATGGAAAGTTAGACCACGTGATTTTTGGTGATTTTCGGTGACTCACTAGAAATCTGACAAGTCTACCAACGAGTTGAAGAATGGATCCAACTCGACTTGCCCATTATTACCTCATGAACTTTTTCAATACTTACGTTTAGTAGGTACCATATATATATATATATTTTTTAATTGAACGAGAAAGAGTGTGAAAAGATGGTTGAAAATGTAATTCCATCCTTCACTATTTAAAATGCAAAGTGACTTGGTTGTAAGTTTAAAGATCAAACTTACCATTAAAATGTAGGTACATTTTGAGACATGGGTCCTACAAACCCACCAAATGGCATGGCCTACTACCCAAGAGGGCACTATGACTTTAGGGCATCTGAGGACAAGTGAATCCAAACTGGCAAATATGAAAGCAACTCAACATGCACGCTTTTGAAGCCAAAGTCCGTGGAATTTTGAAGTTCAATAAAGAAGAAACAGATAAGAGGAGACCTCACACCATCAACTCAACAACTCATCACATATCCCTCGTGTTCAGACAATGATCTTAATCCCATTCTGGTCGGCCGCTTATTTCGACATCCACTTTTCACAAACAAATGCATGTTTTATTAGTATGGTAAGAAACATTTTCATTTAATATCTGATGTCCGATATTTTCCTACGTCTTTGGCAATATGATCACGTTCTATTAGGTTAAAAAGGGTGTTGGAAAAGTTAGGTCAAAATCAAGATAAGTTAACTATTATTTGCTGTGATAGTAGCTCTGCTATCAAGTTTTCAAAAAACCCAGTAATGCACGGTCGGAGTAAACACATAGATGTACGTTTCCATTTCCTTCGAGAGCTCACAAAAGCTGGCACTGTGGAGTTGGTGTATTGTGGCACACAAGAGCAGTTAGCTGATATGATGACTAAACCACTAAAATTGGATGCTCTCTTGAAGTTAAGAGAACTATTGGGAGCTTCGTAGATATACATTGATTACTATTTATGTTCAGGTTAAGAGAGGAATTGTTAGATTTGATTTACTTATTTGAATTAGATTTGATTTAGATTTTCTTGTTTTGAGTATATTAGGTATATAATAGCCAATTGTAGCCAATTTCATTCTTCAATAGAATGCTAGATTTCGATTTCTCCGATCCTTCTTTCTGATCTTTCTAGTTTTCTCTCTATTCCTAATATTATCTACTTGTCTTGAACTACTTTTGTCGGTTAAAATTATCCTCACAAATCAACCAGAATTAATCTATGTACCTCTTTTTCTTGCATTCTAAGCTTGCGTAGGTATCAAACAAATTCAAAGATATCCATTTCTCAATCTATTTGTCTCGTATAATAGATATGTTATAGATGTATAGATATATATATAGAGAGATCATAGTTGAAAGTCTTTGTGGTTTGATGAGAAAGAGAAATGGATGAGTTTCTTTCACAAAGTTTGAAAACTTTGATCAAATTGAACATTAATTTAAACACAAGTGGGAAACCAACATGTCTAGTGGTCATGACAAGACTCATCACTATTCACTCATTCCTCTTCATTATTTCTGTCTTTTTCTAATCAAAATTATTTTTAAAGTTTTGAATTTTGAATTTCTGATTGAAATGGATACATCGATCCGTGTGGTAGAGAGGGGGCCTGTGAGATTCCACATTGGTTAAAGAAGAGAATGAAACATTCCTCGTAAAGGTATAGAAATCTCTCCCTAATAGATGTGTTTTAAATCGAAACAATATCTACTAGTAATGGGATTAGATTATTACCACACCAGTCATAATGTAAATCGTGCAAGTGATGCCGAGAAACAGACCGCTACATCATAAGTCCCGAAGTATCATTATTGTACCTTAAACTTTATACTATTATATTGGAATAATTTGTAGACTATTTTATATCATAAGTATAAAAGTGTGAGGAAGATGGGTGATATTCTCTCCTAAGTTGGCAAGAAAGATATATTAATCTAAGAGAATTTAAAATTGTAAAATATCAAATTGTCATCATTATGTCGATCTTAACAAGGATTTGCTTACGTTAAATTGAAATTCTATGCACTTGTAACCTTGTTGTCGTCCATTATCCACATTGTATTTAATTATTTATCCCTTTAGGATTTGTTTAATCAATTTATTAAATATCTCCTACCTAATTTAGGTGCTCCTCCTCGTCCACCGATGTCGAAAATATTTTTTTTAATATATATCGGTACCATGTCAAAAGTTCATATCAAAATTTGGAATAGAGAATTCTGACATTCTTTATCTCCGAAAGACTAATACGGCCCTTTCAGCCAAAAAATACTCCAAACTAAGCATGCTTAAGTTTGAAGCTCGTGAAAAGAAGTAACAACTCAAGCCCACCACTAGCAGATATTGTTTTCGTTGGATTTTCTCTTTCGAGCTTCCCCCCAATATTTTTAAAACGTGTATGCTAGGGAGAGGTTATCACATCCTTATAAAAAATGTTTTGTTCCCCTCTCCAATCGATGTGGGATCTCACAATCCACCCCTCTTCGGGACTCAGCGTCGTCACTACAGTCGTTCCCATCTCTAATCGATGTGAGATTTCACAATTCACCCCTCTTCGGGCCCAACGTCATCACTAACACTCGTTCCTCTCTCCAATCAACATGGGATCTCACAAAAGGTGCATAGTGTTGGTATAAACAGTAACTATGAAGTCTTTTAAGCATTTCTTAATTATTATATGGATCACTATTATTCAAATGTAGTCTCGATTCATTGATGTACTGTCTCATAACTCGAGCATCACACCACAACAAACAAACAAAAAAAACATAACAACAATAATTTGATTAATAAGAGAGATAAGAATTGTTAAATAATAATAATAATAATAATATAGCCATCATTTTCGTTGTAAATAACTTAGCGTAGGAGGCGGTGTAGGGTTTGATTTTTCTTAATCACAAGTGAGATTCGTCAACTTCTTTGGATTTACTTAATCTAATCTTGAAATTTTATAACCAATTCTTAAGTTGTCATTATGAGCTTGATTTTAATCTTAAACGTGCTTTATTATACTTAAAGTTAATTTGTAAATTTAGTTAATAAAAAAATTAAAATTTAGTTCATTATAAAAAATTATGAAAATTTTATCAAATTATAAAAATTATTTATAAATCATAAATGCACAAATTTACAAGATTTCACGTCAGTTGGAGAGCGTAACAAAGCATTCATTGCAAGGACGTGGAAACCTTTCCTTAGTAGACGTGTATTAAAACTGTGAGGTTGACGGCAATACAAATCGAGTTAAAGCGGACAATATCTACTAACAGTGGCCTCGAACTGTTACAAATGATATCAAAGCCAAATACCGGATAGTGTCAGCAAGGACGTTGGGTCTCCACGAGGGGTGGATTATGAGATCCCATATCAGTTGGAGAGTGGAACGAAACATTTTTTATATAATAAGGATGTGGAAACCTCTCTCTAGTAAACGCATATTAAAACTGTGAGGCCAACGGCGATACATAACGAGCTAAAGCGAACACTATAAGTTAATAGTAGCCTCGAATTTTAATGGTTAACGATTGGCGGTAGGGTTTAAATTTTTTTGAAAGCATTTTTATTAATTTATACTTTTAAAAAAATTGTTAATTTAAATTGAAATTAATTTGAAAATTATAGAAAATTATAGAAAATAAATTAAATAAAGTTGAACCCATTAAAATTAAATTTATAATTTAATCAAAATATAGAGATGTAATTATTTTTTATTTATGCATTTAATTGCTCTAAAATAAATGAGACCTAAAGTTGAAAAAATTACACAGAGTAATAATATGTGGGGAAAGGATATCTTTAATTCATTCATATCCTAATAAAGAAAGATTTTTGTATTTAAATTATGAATGTAAATAATAATGGTTTAAATATAGCGTTAATTACGATTAATTATTATAAATAAGCATTAATTACTCTCATAAAAAAGCCACTAATCATGCCCACTTTACCCCTAATTTTATGGGACCCTGCTTCGTAATTTTACCCCATTATGTGGTCGGCTGAGATTGGTTGTACGGCGGACGCCCACCGCCACCGCCAATCTTTCCTTTCAGCCCCTCCCATTAAAATAATTGCAATTTGGTACATTTTATTTTGCCGACACTTGGATGTGGGCCTGGTTGTGGGCCTTATTGGGCCGTTGCCTAAATGCTGACCTCGAGCTAATGGGCCTGGTCCAACCTATTTCGACCCAATTCCCCAAGGATAGTACTCGCATACAACTTTTAATAAATAGACATTTTAATTATTTATTATTATTTTTTGTTTACAATAATGGCCCATTAAACAGTTGTATTATAATTTCTATATTTATTAATGTAAAATATTCATTTATTGATAAAGTAAAATAATTATTAATCTCGCCAAACTTTTTTATTTTTTTATTTTTTTTGTAAATATTAGGAGCATGGTCGGGTGTGCGCGTTGGAGTGAGAGTAACATGTGATTGTGAGATGCAACATGCAACGAGCGGGATCGAGAGACATGCGATGTGGTGGCTGCAAGCGAGAGTGAGAGTAGCATGGTACATGCGGCTGCAAGGGGCGGTGCAACATGGGCGTGAGAGTGCGATGTGATGGTTGCGACCAAGAACGAGAGTGGTGCAAATGCATGGGAGTGCGATGGTGTGGTTACTGATAAAACAAGAAGAAATTGCACATTAGTATAATGCTTAACACACTAGCTTCGACTCGGTGCCCGAAGTTTAGGGTTTAAGACTATACTCTCATTAAGTTGAATAAATGTACTTACATGAGAATCCTTTGGAGTTTTCTCCTATTTTCTGTAAATTAGATTAGAAATAAGTCAAACGAGATCGAATAGAGATCTCACGGATCGGAGAGTGTGTTGTTCACATGTCTGGCCGAGGAGGGAACTTGGACCTTGGCCCAATTTCTCTCTTCACCCTTCACTTTCTAGCTTGAGTTAAATCGTGTGAGCTTCTTTATATTTTAGTACTCCAAAGTAAGTATTGGATTGTTTTTATGAGCGTCCGTCAAATCGTATAGGACTGACTCTAGGTTCCCATCGTGTCTTGCATTCAGGTAGAACTATAGTCTCTTTTAAGCTTAAGTGCTCCAAGACCAGTCTCGAGTTATTCTTAAGATCGATTGTCGAACTTGATTAAGATGTTTCTAGGTTTTTATCAATTTCGAGATAATTTGGTAACTTGTGGCATTCCACTTTTGTGTTTCCTCGTGACTTTCAACAAGTTAAGAATGGATGAAAACCAACTCTAACACACTTGGTAAGCTGAAAAGAAGGGAAGGAGTGTGTCAAGTATATGCCAGACACAACAGCACGCGCCCACAATGATGCACATGGCTACTCAAAGATAGCCTCCGCAAAGCAATGTAGAGGCATTCCTGATGCTTCTACCACCCATGCTAGCTACACAATTGCACACTTGCATCTCCACGACATCGACTTCGACACGTCATTTTATTATAAATTTTTATTCTATCATAGTCCTTCTTTAGTTTCGGCTCAACTCGTGTTAGGACTCTTTGACACTATTTATATCATAAATTTGTATCAGTCTACTTCATTGTTCATACTATGATTCTCTCGCAACTTTACTCTTCGATTTCCACTTAGGATCAACTAGTAATGAGGCTAGGAAATTGATGATCTATATTTTAATCGTCTCATAATTGATTTATATTAATATGCAAGTGTTACGATCAAGTTTTTTTCTTCATAATCTATACTAACTATTGTCAAAATCTAGACGTAAGAAAAACTCACCTAAACTTTATTGACAACAATGATAAATTTGTTTGATGAGATGAGTATATGACCTGCAAAATGATAAGAAACTACATATTAGTGCGGTGGCACCATCTCTACTGCATAAGTTAGCTCGGAGCCCTGAGAATTTGGTTGTAGCAAGGTTTAGCGTATGAAAAAATGTATGTATTTTCATTTTCTTTATAAATTAGGCTAGAAGCGAGCCAAACTGAACCCAACTCGTAAAGTTGAGTAGCAGAAATGATTTTTTCCCTTACAACTGTTGGATGAAAGTCCCACATCAACTAATTTATGAAATAATCATGGGTTTATAATTAAGAAATACTATCGATATTGGTACGAGGCCTTCTGGAGAAACTCAAAGCAAAGTCATGTCAATAGAATCCTCAAATGTCGAACAAAGAACTCCAAAGGAAAAAAAAAAAGTCGTCTCGACGATGATACCGTAGCAAAACCATTTCGTCTGATGATACGAATCAAATTACGACACGTTTGGCTTTTTCGCCGCCTTCTTTTTCTTCTTCTTTCTTAATTTGTATGACAATCGAGTTAGACTTCAAAAGAAAAGGAGTCGAACCTTGATTAAGGGGAGACCTTTTTTTGTTTTCTTCTTTCTCCCGACGTTTTAACTCGTCGATAAAATTGTCTGACCATCGAGGAACTTCTTTATGGATTTCTCTTTAGTCCAATCGAGTTAGACTCCAAAAGAAAAGGAGTCGAGCCTCGATTGGGGAGGCATATTTTGTTCGAAGAGAGGTGTTGGATGAAAGTCCCACATCAGCTAATTTAAGGACATTTTCGAATTCGCTTCCAACTAGTACTAGCATTAGTATAAGTTCATTGACTACGTAAGGACAATTCATCTCGATGAAGAATTCCACGATTACAAACGAAGAAATATATCGTAACGTAGAAGAGAATATATATATATATATATAATAGAGATGAGATCGTGATCCAGTACAGTTTGGGTAAGATTTGAGTGAATTAATGCTTCCAAAAATGTAAATAAGTACAGACTCTGAGATGAACTTAAAGCCATTTGGACCCACTCAGCATAAAGCTCTAATGTGCTGCACTGTGAGCTATCCCTCTAGCCAGTACAAATGGGTCCAATTTTGTATCTCTTTTTCTTCATTATTGCTGTTCTTAGGGTTTCCATCATACTCTTTTTCATTTTAAATACACATTCAACCCATTATTGTGGTATTATTAACCCATGTTTGATACCTATTTTTATGAACATAATTATATTTTGAATCTATTTGGCCTCGTATATGGTTCGGTTAAACCTCGTAAATGGTTTTAGTATCGTCTTTTTTTTACTATTATAAACTCGAAAGATCATCTTAGAATTAGAACTAGGGTTCACTCCATAATTGACACAGTACAGAAAATGAACAGAAAGAACCATTCCCTAGCGCAGCTTCATTTTAAAATTACTGTCATAAATAAAGATAGAGATGGGATGCAAAATGGGTCCAATTCATGCATCTCATTTATATTATATACAATATCTCTACTCCCTCCTCCCTACTCCCTTACCGTAATCGTAACGGTTCAAGCCCATCGCTAGCAGATATTGTCTTCTCTGGAATTTCCTTTTCGAGATTTCTCTCAAGGTTTTTAAAACCCGTATGCTAGGGAGAGGTTTCAACACCCTTATAAAAAAAAATGTTTCATTCTCTTCTCCAACCGTTGTGGGATCTCACCATTCACCCCCTTCGAGGCCCAACGTCCTCACTGTCACTCGTTCCCTTCTCCAATCGATGTAGGATTCCTCAATCCACCCCCTTTGGAATTCAGCGTCCTTGTTGATACACCACCTCGTGTCTACCTCCCTTTGGGGCTTAGCCTCCTCGCTGGCACATCGCTCGATGTCTGACTCTGATACCATTTGTAACAGCCCAAACCCATCGCTAGCAGACATTGTCTTCTCTGGGATTTCCTTTTCAAGTTTTCTCTCAAGGTTTTTAAAACGTGTATGCTAGGGAGAGGTTTTCACACCCTTATAAAAAAAATGTTTCATTCCCCTCTCCAACCGATATGGGATCTCACTATTCATTCCCCCTCCCCCCCCTCCTTCGAGGCCCAACGTCCTCACTGTCACTCGTTCCCTTCTCCAATCAATGTGGGACTCCCCAATCCACCCCCTTTGGGATCCAGCATCCTTGCTAGTACACCACCTCGTGTCCACCTCCCTTCAGGGTTTCGCCTCCTCGCTAGCACATCACTCAATGTCCGACTCTGATACCATTTGCAATAGTCTAAGCCCACTGCTAGCAGATATTGTCCTCTTTAGAATTTCCCTCTCGAGCTTCCCCTCAAGGTTTTTAAAACAACTAGGGAGAAATTTCCACACTCTTATAAATAATGCTTTGTTCCCCCGATTCTCACTCTCCAACCGATATGGGATCTTACAACTACTTTCCTCCAAATTTTCACTCTAAAAACTACCAAATTCTCAAAAGATTCGAACTTTTAAGTCTTTTAATTAAAGGGTAGGTTTAAACTCGTTGAGTTATGCACACGTTAACACTAGGTTCGAGTTGAACTACTCCAAACATGAGCAGACAAATTTTGCAAAGATTAATAAGTGAGTGGAGGATAGCTCTCTAAGATATATTTTAAAGTAATTGTGTACTCCAACTTGGCTGCTCAAGGTATGTGGAGAACATTATTGGTTCAAAAACCTTACTATTATAAAAGAAAAAGGGAAAAAGATGATTTTTTTAGCAACCCCATTTGCCCTTATTGTTTATAGATAAATGTTTATGGCTAAAGATGGAAAAAATGACTCAAAAAATGGAGTTTGTGGTCCTTAGCCTCTGGTAGTAATATTACTACTCCTAATCTCCCCTCTTCTTTTCTTACCAACACCCACCAATTCTTTCTCTTCTTACTCTCTCTGCCTCTGCCTTTCTCTTCTGAAATGGTCACCGGAAAAGCCGATGGAAAACGGAGACTAAATTACTACGACGTGGAGGAGGAGG
Organism: Cucurbita moschata; assembly: GCF_002738365.1. NCBI lineage: Eukaryota > Viridiplantae > Streptophyta > Magnoliopsida > Cucurbitales > Cucurbitaceae > Cucurbita > Cucurbita moschata. Next base: position 2,373,205 of record NW_019268535.1, read on the forward strand.
ACGACGAGGAGGAGGAAGAGGCGGACGAGGAGGAAGACGGTGATGGAGAATTAGGGTTTGGTGAGGATTTCAATAAGAAGAAGAAAATTGTGGATGGTGGTGGTTCTTCTAATAAAGGATCAGGATCTGGGTACGGTGGAGCTGCGGCGACGGCGGCGGTAGCGGTAGCACCGTCGTGTCAAGCGGATAATTGTAATGCCGATCTGTCAGGTTCGAAGCGCTACCATCGCCGCCATAAGGTCTGTGAGTTTCATGCCAAAGCTCCGGCGGTTGTTGTTGCCGGAATCCACCAACGGTTCTGCCAACAATGCAGCAGGTAGTTTTTGGATCAAAACCCTAATCTTAGATCTGCTTCTAATTCTATGGCTTAAGCTATGTTTTAAGCTAACATGAAATTTAATTAATCATATGAGGATATAACATGATTAATTTTTTTCATCTCTATCATGAAATTGAGGATTTAAGATTAATAGTGTCATGTATCTGACAAAGTTCAGGGATAATAATAGATAGTTAGGAATGACGTACGAATAATAGATGGTCGAGAACAATATTTTCACAATAGTATATGATATAGTCTACTTTGGACACAAACCCTCGTGATTTTTCTTTCACTTTCTTTAAAAAAAGTCCTGATACCAATGGGACGTTGTCCTTCAGTTATATACTGTGCTCTTATCTAGCTTAGTTCTTCCTTTAGGGACGGTAAACATACTGTCTTTCTATCTCCCTACTAATAGTTATATACTGTGAACCGTTGTTGTTACTCTCTTGCTTGCCTATATAACACCTCTTTCAAAATCTCTTTCGAAAATCTCTTACCCTCGTTTTTTAAAACCTTTTCCTAAACCGGGGCCAGAGGCTCGAGCATACGTCACTTGGCCGTAGACGACGTAAGAACAAATTGGCTTAGCTCACTTGTTGCTGAAAAGTGAGTGTTGCACAATTACAAGTCCGTTGCCATCAAAAGTGTGATTGTGACAAGAAGTGTTAATCTAAGGCATGAGTCAGATACTAATTGACAGGAACAACAAATCCGATGCAATATACATCTGTGATCATTTTCGTTCCTAATGTAGAGCTCCAGTCGTAGTCCCGACATAGATTGCTTTCCATCTAAAGAACTTTGGTTGACCCTCATCATCAATCTCTTTGGGTTATTGAGTATTAGACAAAATTGTATGTAGGATTTGTTTAATGGTGTTTAAAGCCATATTAGTTGTGAATTGTTCCTAGTATCAAACATTTGATCACGTTAAGCTAAAGATACATGATTTGTGTTCCTCTCTGAAATGGAGATTTCATGGGCTTATGGAGTTTGATCTAACAAAAAGGAGTTGTCGGAAGCGGTTGGCCGGACATAACCAGCGGCGGAGGAAGAGCTCATCGGACGTCCATGGCGAAAGCTGAAGCTAGGTAGCAATGACCAGAATGATGAACATTGATGTAGTTTATAGGGTCTTCCTTCCCCAAGCAAATTTTTCTTGGTTTTGTTGTTGGTCAATGCTTACATTATTTTCACCTCTGCTTGCTCTCTCTCTTCTGTCAATCCCCAGCTTTTGGCTTTGTACTGGAAGACCAATTTATTGCTTTTGTAGGGAAGGCAGTCTTATTATTTTCTTCAACAATTGCATCCATAACCATTTGGAATAATTATGAGCTGCACCTTTGTTTTGTTACTATTCTCCCCCTTTTGTTTTATATATATGGTAGTAGCAGTTCTTCGTGTTCATAAGACGAGGCGTCTAGGATGATAGCAGTTCTTCGTGTTCATAAGACGAGGCGTCTAGGATGATAGCAGTTCTTCGTGTTCATAAGACGAGGCGTCTAGGATGATAGCAGTTCTTCGTGTTCATAAGACGAGGCGTCTAGGATGATAGCAGTTCTTCGTGTTCATAAGACGAGGCGTCTAGGATGATAGCAGTTCTTCGTGTTCATAAGACGAGGCGTCTAGGATGATAGCAGTTCTTCGTGTTCATAAGACGAGGCGTCTAGGATGATAGCAGTTCTTCGTGTTCATAAGACGAGGCGTCTAGGATGATAGCAGTTCTTCGTGTTCATAAGACGAGGCGTCTAGGATGATAGCAGTTCTTCGTGTTCATAAGACGAGGCGTCTAGGATGATAGCAGTTCTTCGTGTTCATAAGACGAGGCGTCTAGGATGATAGCAGTTCTTCGTGTTCATAAGACGAGGCGTCTAGGATGATAGCAGTTCTTCGTGTTCATAAGACGAGGCGTCTAGGATGATAGCAGTTCTTCGTGTTCATAAGACGAGGCGTCTAGGATGATAGCAGTTCTTCGTGTTCATAAGACGAGGCGTCTAGGATGATAGCAGTTCTTCGTGTTCATAAGACGAGGCGTCTAGGATGATAGCAGTTCTTCGTGTTCATAAGACGAGGCGTCTAGGATGATAGCAGTTCTTCGTGTTCATAAGACGAGGCGTCTAGGATGATAGCAGTTCTTCGTGTTCATAAGACGAGGCGTCTAGGATGATAGCAGTTCTTCGTGTTCATAAGACGAGGCGTCTAGGATGATAGCAGTTCTTCGTGTTCATAAGACGAGGCGTCTAAGATGATAGCAGTTCTTCGTGTTCAAAAGACGAGGCGTCTAAGATGATAGCAGTTCTTCGTGTTCACAAGACGAGGCGTCTAAGATGATAACAGTTCTTCGTGTTCACAAGACGAGGCGGCTAAGATGATAGCAGTTCTTCGTGTTCACAAGACGAGGCGGCTAAGATGATAGCAGTTCTTCGTGTTCACAAGACGAGGCGGCTAAGATGATAGCAGTTCTTCGTGTTCATAAGACATGATAGCAGTTCAAAATACCAATTCATGTTGCCATGGAACATTTGAAGTAGTGTGCAATCATGAATGCATGTAATAGCAAACGTCGTCATGTCTTAATTTTGCTAATATGGTCATTAAGCAAAGGATACCAACGAAAAATGATTGAATAACTCACCGCTAGCAGATATTGTTCTCCTTGGGCAACCAGGCTTCCCCTCAAAATTTTCGCACCAATGCTTCGTTCCCCTTTCTAATTGATGTGAAATCTCACAATCTACTCCCCTTGGAGGCGGGGAGGCCCAACGTTCTCGCTGGTACAACATCCAATGTCTAACTTTGAAATCATTTGTAACAAGTTTCCCTCCCCAATTGAGGTGGGATCTCACAATCCACCCCCCTTGGAGGCCCAGCATCCTCGCTGGAACACTACCCAGTGTCTAGTTCTAATATTATTTGTAACACATTCTCCTCTCTAATTGATATGGGATCTCCACTCCCCTTGAGGCCCATCGTCCTTGCTAGCACACCACCCAATGTCTAGCTCTAATACCATTTGTAACACTGGGTAGTGTGCCAGAAGAACGCTGGGTCTCAAGGGGAGTGAAGATCTAATACCATTTGTAAGAGTCTAAGTCCACTCTTATTGGAGAGAGGAACAAAACATTTCTTATAAGAATAATGTTTGCACACGGTGTCTAGCTTTGTTAGCATTTGTGAGAGCTTAAGTAAAAACCTCTCCTTAGTAGAAGCGTAATGTTATAAGAGTGAGGTTTGCACACCGCCCGGTGCATCACTCTGTTATCATTTGTAACAGTAACCGACTAAGCTCAAGCCCACATAGGATGGTTTCAGTAGAGTGGTAAAAGCAATATTGAAGCAATGCTGGCAACATATGAGGAATCAAAGAGCATTACAAAAAAAGCCAACAGGACACCGCTTTTGAAGGATAACCGGGTAGACGTAGTTGGACGATGAAGATGACAAGCATTCAATTCACAACATCTATTTCAATCATGATATATGGTAATTATTGCTCCACAAAACATTAATACTCAGCAGCTATAACTATTGTTCATTTCAGTCCATAGGATTAACCTTCAGCTCGAAGTAATTGAGGTTACCTTCACGCTGTCAAAAGGGTGGCCGGTAATGACAGTGGCGACGCCGGCAATCAGACCCCCATTGGTCTCTGTGTGAAAAGGGTAATCAAAGGAAAACAGGGAGTATCATCGGGTCTCCATGGGTCTTAGACGGAGGTGCTCACATCTTCTTAACCGAAATAGCAAATGGCTATAAAGAGGAAAGGTTCTTTTTTTTTAGAGTTGGCTCGGTAGCTCAAAAGATTAGAGCACGTGACTACGAATCATGTGTCAGGGGTTCGAATCCCTCGCTAAATAACTAATGGTATGAACGGATGTAATACAAAGTGTAAACTACAGAGTCAAGGTAGATTGTCCCACTAACACTTTCAGGTAAACTCTACCAAAGGCGACCCTGTTAGTGAAATAATAACATCATAAGATACACTAATCGTACTTCCCAACTAAATAAACCAAATAAATGTCACTACATGCATACGAGCTAGAAGGAGCTTGACTTGCAGTCTTAGTGATCAAACAGTGCTAAGTGAAAGAGTTCTTGAGTAGTTTGAATGAGTGATGTTATTAATTAAAAAAAAAATACCAAAATTTTGTGATTATGAGGAAATGCCACCATGAATGAGTTAACATGGCAAAGGCGAAACTTACATAAGGAGAGTTTGGGGCAACTCACTCTCTCTCACAGAAAGGGTTGCTACAAATTATAAAACAGAACATAAATTTCAGCCGGAAAGGTGAGGACGACAGTCACCGGAGCTTCAACGGTGCTGGCTCCTGGTACCTTTACTATAAAGCCTGTGAAAAAAAAATGAACCCCATTTCATATCAGAGAAGTGGGGTGAAAAGAACGATGAACATTGATTGATTGATTAATTTACCAGTCATAAACGGTGGGGGAGTTGGGCTGAGGCTTGTCGAACACATCGGAGCCGATGGACTTGGTGGCCAGATTGCTACCTGGGTTGAACACACTCCTCCACACATTGTCCGACGCCCGCGGCGACGCCGGCGACATCGGCGTCTCTGGGCTCGTCGGCATCGACAGCGATCTCTGATACTTTCGCCCTTCTCCCTCTGTATCTACACCGCAAAAACAGAGAATCAAAATTGAAATCAGGTAGTCCCCTGTTTTTCCTCTGTTTTTAGTGATAATCAGAAAAAGTTACCGGTGATGCTGGTGGCGATTCTCCTTAGCCTTCCAAGGCCGCGATCGGGCTGAGGGCCAGCCAAGACATCATCCCAAAGCTTCTCCAGCATATTTCTCTGTTTTTGTTTTAGAAGATTTTGATTTTTGAAGTGTGTCAGCTTCCCCTGTTTTTGGTTTTGGTTATATTTATATATATAAATCTCTTCCTTACAGGCGAGTAAAAGAAGGCGAGGAAGACTCAGTCTAACAGGCTTTCAGAGATGCAATACGAAATGGGCTTTGTCCGATTCTTCGGATTACACTGAATAAGAATGAACCCGACAACCAGAACCGATCCAATCCAAAATATAGGGTTGGATTAAAATAGATAGCATTTAAATATAAAAAATGGTCCAAAATCACGGCTTTTTTCTGGGCTTCTACAAAAGACCTCGTACTAATAGAGATAGTATTATTCACTCCCAACAATCCTCAGGAGGGCCAGCATACTTACTGACATTCATTTATACTCACCCCCAACAATCCTTAAGAGAGCTAGCATACTGACTCGCATTCATTTATCTCTCTCATCGATGTGGGATCTCACAATCTTTAATTTTTTCACTCGAGACTGTAAAATGAACCCTCAATTTTCCGCTTCATTTTTCCGATGGTGTTCCAATGATTCCAACGCCATTTTCGCACGATTCTAATACAGTTCGTCCACTCCTCGTTTGTACAACAACTTCACAGTACTCCTATGCTCCTAAATCCCAAAGATATTCGTTGGAATCTCGAATTTCCATGGACAAATTCTTTTAGTTTCTTTTTCAAATCACTCTCTCAATTGGGTATCTAAATTACAGAATAGAGAGAGTGGATACGAGCAGTGTGTCAGCGAGGACATTGGGCCTTGAAGGGGTGAATTGTGAGATCCCTCCTAAATTGGACAGGGAAACGACATTTTTTTATAAACATATGAAAATTTCTCCCTAACAGACACATTTTAAAATCTCGAAAAGAGCAACAATAAAAGTCCAAAAAGGCGACTGTTACGTAAATAGGATTTATAAGTTTTCTACCAAAGGTATTTTTTGAAACATTTATAAAAAGATTAAGAGGAAGAAAAAGACAACTATAGTTTAATGCTGGAATATACGTAACATGAGTATATACATGTCATTTCTTCATTAAATAGCTTATAATAATATCATATTATATAGTTTTGAATATATGTAACATGAGTATATACATGTCATTTCTTCATTAAATAGCTTATAATTATATCATATTATATAGTTTTGAGTGGAGAAAGACGGCATTTGCAGTCCCAGTACAATTAGATTAAACCAACATTAATTAATATTACCCTAAACTCTTTGATATTTCCACCATCAACAATATAATATAAACTAAACATCTAATTGCAAATAAGAACATAACAAGCAAGAGACTATATTTAAGGCTTAGTTTCAGACACTCAGATTTTCAAGCCATGGCAGTCTACTCAAAGGCCAACCCCGATATCAGCAGCAGTAGCAGCTCCAATTATTCGCTCTCCTTTTCCAGGTTCGTAACTTCTAAAGATCGCCAACCCGACAAGATAATCAGAACACCAGACCAAAGGTTCGAGTTTGGTTCGAGTGTAGCTAACCATTATGGTGGCCAAAGCTTCGTTTTGCCTAGGTCGAGGCCAGAACAAGCCCAGGTTGAGAATATTGACTAAAACTACTCCGAAATTCTCTATTTATAATCCTTAAATGAAAATAAAAAAAAAAAAAAAAATTAATATAAAATATTTGTCTTTAATAAAATGTAAATATACTCAACAGGTTTCTTGTAAGCGGCAACCCGAGAGGGATGAACTGATGGTGAGAAACCACAGTATTAGACGAGGTGGGCGAAGAATAAGGGAGGAGGAAGAGGAGTCAACGTGGTCGGGGTGGAGTGTTTTTCGGTCGTTTGTTTCGCCGTGCAGGGAGTGCCGAGCTAGCAAGCCTGCTGTCGTTGAAGCTCGCCCTGTTCAAAGGGCTTGATCTTCATCTTCATGGTCTTGTTCAAAGGACATCAATTTTTTTTGAGCAAAAATGTGTTTGGCTATTTTGTTTATTAAATGGATGCGAATTTAATTTCGTTTATTTTATTCTTTTTAGAAAATATTTAAGCTAAATTAATAAAAATATTCTTTATACTTTATAATTTATTTTTAAACTTTTAAATTTTTATAAAAATTTTATAATTTTGTTGGAGAGAAACAATGAGTATTTATTTCAAAATCACCTTCGAACTTTTAATAATCATTCAAAAATATCTTATTTTAAAAAATTTAATTAGTATCTTCAATTTTTTTAAGTTAAAAAAATACCCTTAAATTAAGTAATCGGTTTAAAAATACAAAATTTTAAAAGTAGCATTAATACCATTTATCGAGAAAAAAATCTTACTGTCAATATAGGGACATCATAAATTTATCTCTAAACTTTCTAATATTACTCTTGAAAGCTCATGGGTATTTTCGAAACTTAATATTAAAAGTTTTTTTTAAAAAAATTAAGAATATTAATGAAACTTTTGAAAACTCAAGGATATTTTTAATAGCTGTCGAAAGATAAAAAAAGGTAATTTTTACACCATTTTGAAAGCTCAATGTTATTTTCGATACAAATTATTAACGGTTTCCAGAGAATTTTTTTAACTTATTTAAAAGTTAAAAATATTAAACTTTACAGTATTATTGAAACTTTTGAAAGTTTAGATATATTTTATTAGGCATAAAGTTGAAAGAATATTTTTATTAGTATAATCAAATATTCACGGAATATATTCTTTCCTTAAAAAAAATAACCTCTAAATATGGGATGGAATAAAGTATAGGAATTAAATCTACCCGATGATTATGCGGTAATTGGGGTCAAAAGCTAAAGTCAAACCCAACTAGCATTCTCCACCGTCCGATCAAAGACTGCGACTCAGATCAACTCCAGGGCATTTTGGTCATTTTGTATTTGCCCACCACATTACTAAGTTATCTGCATCGCCTTCTCCGCGTCTCTTGGCCTTTGGTTTCTTCCAATCGAAGGAATATATCTACGTGGAATTACAAATATCCACTTCCTATTCGGGACTCACTCCTCTGCGGCGCTGCACACTGTAGTTTCCATGATCACGCCATCTATTGCACATCACCACCGTACGTTACCCATACATTTGAACTCCATCATCTGTTTGGACGGTGAGATCATCTCTCTATTTGATTTTTTAATTTTAAAATATTACATTTTTACTTTTTGAGTTCAACTAGCGGAGGCATTTCTTTGGTCCCTTAAAAAAAATGTGGGCTGGGTGAAACTCGACAAAGAGTTCGAGAATAGGTAACTTCGAATCATTCTCGTGAAGCTTGTCCTCTTCATTAGAAATGATCTACTTGTCTCGAAATGCCCTAACCCAATAAGGAAATATGTTTATAATTACTATAGGGTCGAGAAACAAAGAAAAAAATGTATACCAACGAGATATAACTATATTTCCTAACCTTCTTTCTCAACCTAAGTATAAACAAGTAAAATTCAAAGGTAATTGGGAAAAATAAATAAATAAATAATTAAAAATAAGTCAAAGTCAAAGTCAAAATAAGCATTGGGATAGTGAAGCCGCATGAGCGGTGATAAGGTCGAGCAGCAATTATTAGAGCCTCAGTTCACGGGTCAACCAACACAAATGCATAATCAATTCTCACCTGCAAAGCTAAGCTGCGTACGTCCCAGAACACTCTCTCCTCAAAGCTAAGGAAGAACACAAGAACACGAGAACAAGAACAAGAACTGTAGATCGGAATGTGAAGTGAGGATTTCATTTGGCTGAGTTAATTCGATCATAACTATTCATTGATGCTACTAAAGATGCTCAGATTTCTACTCCTCTGGCTTCTGATTAACTGCTTCCTTGTCTATCTTTCCTCCGCTCGCCCTCGTAAGCTTCCGCTACTCTTTTTCATTGCTAGTTTCTTGTTTGAATCTGCTTTTTCTTGTTTCTGTAGTGAATTAGGATTAAATCACTCTCTTTCTCACTAGTTCTCGTTAGCGTTATGTTAATTCAATTGCTGGAACGATTTGGACTGGATTCATTGGCGGATATTGTACTTAGGTTTTGTTGATTTCCGTGCGGTTTAGTTGAATGTTGATTGAAATAGCGTCTTGAATTTCTTGATTTAGTTACTTTTGGCCTCTGGTAAGGAGATGTGACGATATGCTCATTGTTTGATTGATATTATTGAAGAACCATTTGCTATGCGCATAAGTTGTGGAGCTCGCAATGACGTTCACACATCTCCAACGAATACGCGATGGCACAAGGACTTTGCATATACAGGAGGGATACCGGCGAATGCGACGCTTCCGAGTTACATTTCTCCGCCGCTGAAAACCCTACGCTATTTCCCAATGTATACGGGTCCGGAAAATTGCTACATCATCAACAGAGTGCCGAAAGGACACTACTCTGTGAGGATCTTCTTTGGGCTTGTTAACCAAACTAATTTTGACCATGACACTGAACCTCTATTCGACGTCTCTGTTGAAGGCACACAAATCTGTTCTCTTAAATCAGGGTGGACTAACCTTGACGAACAAACATTTGCTGAAGCCCTTGTGTTTTTAATGGATGGCTCTGCCTCTCTCTGCTTCCATAGCACAGGGCATGGAGATCCTGCTATCCTTGCGATTGAAATCCTTCAAATTGATGAGAAAGCGTATTATTTCGGTCCTGATTGGGGTCAAGGAGTGATCCTTCGGACGGCGAGAAGACTTAGCTGTGGTGCTGGGAAGCCCAAGTTTGATGCAGATTATAATGGGGACAACTGGGGTGGGGATAGATTTTGGAGTCCCATTAAAACTTTTGGTCAGCAGTCTGATCATATCATCTCTGTTGAAACCAGCATAAAGCAGGCTTCAATTTTGCCTAACTTTTATCCAGAAGCTCTATATCGGTCTGCACTTGTAAGCACTGATAGTCAACCTGATTTGACATATTTGATGGATGTGGATCCCAATAGAAACTACTCAATATGGTTTCACTTTGCTGAGATTGATGCTTCAATCAAAAATGTTGGACAAAGAATTTTTAACATCTTGATAAATGGCAACGTTGAATTCGAAGATGTGGATATTTTGAAACTTAGTGGTGGTCACTATACTGCTCTTGTGCTTAACACTACTGTTGCTGTCAATGGGAGGACTTTGACAATCACCTTTCAGCCTAGAGAAGGTAGTCATGCCATAATCAATGCCATTGAGGTGTTTGAAATTGTTTCAGCTGAAGTAAAAACATCCCCAGATGAAGGTAGGCGTAGATAATACTGTATTTCAGTCTTTAAATTCTGGAGACATATTTCTGACTGATTTTTTTCACATTATTGTAGTTAGAGCTTTGCGGAGCTTGAAGAAGGCATTAGCACTTCCTGTTCGTTTCGGGTGGAATGGTGATCCATGTGTTCCTCAACAACATCCTTGGAGTGGAGCAGACTGCCAATATGATAGAGCTGGAAACAAATGGGTCATCGATGGACTGTACTTTCCTTGTCTTCTTGTTCCTTAAGAATATGAAAATTTTATAGTTATCTGAGATGATATCATGCAATCATATGGCATTGTGTTCAATCAATTTGTTTACAAGCATTAACTTCTACTTTGCATGGCCAGGGGTCTGGACAACCAAGGTCTGATGGGATTCTTGCCAAATGAAACATCTCACCTGCGTCATCTACAGAGCATGTAAGTTATTGTTTGAAGCACTTTCGCTTTTGTAGTAAATAGTGAGAAAATTTTGTATTGGTCTTTTGATTGATTTTGATTGCTAATGGGCCTGTTGATTGGTTCATACACTAATCCGTTCATGTATGTTTTTCCAGAAACTTAAGTGGAAACAGCATTCACGGGCCCATTCCAGCCTCACTCGGAGCAATAACCAAGTTAGAAGTTTTGTGAGTGTTGCCTATAAACTTCTCTTGATTTTTTTTTTTTTTTTTTTTTTTTTTT